>NC_077233.1:250878702-251237702 GCF_027887165.1 Monodelphis domestica
CTTTTCTTTGCAAAAAGTTGGAAGTCTTCTATTTTGTTGAATGCCCATACTTTCCCTTGGAAGTATATAGTCAGTTTTGCTGGGTAGCTGATTCTTGGTTGGAGACCCAGGTCTCTTGCCTTTCTGAAGATCATGTTCCATGCCTTACGATCATTCAGCGTAGAACTTGCAAGGTCTTGTGTGACCCTGATTGGCATTCCTTTATATCTAAATTGTCTTTTTCTGGCTTCCTGTAGGATTTTTTCTTTTGTTTGATAGCTTTGGAATTTGGCAATTACATTCCTGGGAGTTGTCTTTTGGGGGTTTAGTGTAGAAGGTGTTCTGTGAGCTCTGTCAGTGGATGTATTGCCCCCTTGTTCTAGAATCTCTGGGCAATTTTCTTTGATTATATCTTGTATTACGATGTCGAGTTGGTGTTTATTTCTGGCTTTTCTGGAAGTCTAATTATTCTTAAATTATCTCTTCTCCCTCTGTTTTCCAGATCTGTCACATTGTCGGTGAGATATTTAATGTTCTCTTCTAATTTCTTGGTATTTTGCCTTTGCTTTATTAATTCTTGCTCCTTTACAAGATCCTTGTCTTCCAGTTGCCTGATTCTGACCTTTAAAGCCTGGTTTTCCTTTTCAGTTTGTTCACACCGGTTTTGTAGATGCATGAATTTCTTTTGCATTATTTCCCACTTTTCCTCCCAAAAGGCTTCCATCTTTTTGGTCATTTCTGATTCAAATTCTTCATGGGTTTGTGGAGAGTTTCCATTTCCTTTGGTAGGTTTTGGAGCATTTTCTTGTATTTCGTATTCTATATCCTCTGTATTTTGTATTTTGACTCCTTAGAATGTGTCCAAAGTCGCCCCTTTCTTCTTATTTTTCTTGGGATTTTTGGGCTTCTGTGCTTCTGTGGAGTTTGCCATCTCTGAATGGGGAGGATTAGCTTTTCTTATCTCTGTCTGGTGTGCAGAGGTTTTAGTCCTGGGCAGATTGTCGGTTCTATGAGCTTTCCCTGGGTTGAACTGAGTATGCCTTAAGGCAGTGACTTTCACTGGAACTGGAATGGATGGATCCGGCCAGGGGGTTACACTCTCCCCCATCTCTCTCTGTTTCCCTGCTGTCTGGGTGCCCCCTCCACTGGGTCAGGTTGCTTTCCAGAAGTTGCTTTCAGAATAGCTGGCTGTGAGGCTGTCTTGCCGGCCCTGAGGGTTACTGTTGTTTCAGACGACCCTGCTCTCTGAGGGGGGAGGGGCAGCGGCTTCCTGGAGCTCCAAGGGCAGTGACTTTCACTGGGACTCGGATGGAAGGATCTGGCCAGGGGTTTACAATCTCGGCTCTAAGTTTCCCTCTGTAGCCTTGGACTTGGTGCTCCGGGTTGGGGGAGGATGAGTCCTAGGACCTTCCTTCTGCCTACCCCATAGGTCCAAGTGGTCTCGGGTTCTGGCTTTGGGAGGGGGGCTACCTTTTGATCCAAGTCCAGGTCCAGGAGGAGGATTCCCAGGGTCTATGCTGTTGATCGTTTTGAATTTCGGCGCCCAAGGAGCATATAGTTTGAGATCGGTAGGGAAGGGTTTCCGGAGATCTGAACTTTGGCTTTCTCTAAGCTGCCATGTTGACCGGAAGTCAAGCCCCTGTTATAATATTACTAATACCTAAGGACTTTGCCTTTAATGTACTTAGGAATAAGATAGTTGTAGTCAGATAGCTTATAATTTAGAGGGTAAAATAATTAAGATCTTTCCATTTCCCTTCTTTCCCTTTTTACCTTCCCTTTCCTCATTTAATAAAATAAAAAATATTTATATGTTCCTTCTATGTTCATTCCTAAAACCCCTTCAATTCTATTGTAAAAGTAAATTTCTGAGGCCAGATTTGAATGAAGAAAGATGAGTTTTCCTGGCTTCAGGCCTGATACTCTTATCAAGTGTGCAAAATAGCTGCCATATTAATACTTGTTTAAAGTTTTCTAAATAAGATTCACAAGATCAAGTAAATATATGTTGTGCTAGCCTTTGTGATCTGTATTGTATTATTCTCTTAAAAAGTCCATCATTCCCATATTTTAATCCATGCACCAGAAATCTAAATACCATTCTCTAGTAACACTTTATAAGTCATTTGTTCATTTCCGAAATCTAACTTCTTCTTGGGAAGTCATTGCATTCAAATCATAACAAGGATATAAATACCACCTGTACTCCCCCAATGCAAATTTCTTATTAAAATCATTCATTCCTAGAAATTCTTTATAAATTCCTTCTGGCAGTATCATCTATAACCAGATAAATCATGAAAAGTATTCAATCGTCATGTATTTTGACAAATCACAGTCAGTTTCTCAATCATGGTAACATATAAGTGCTGTTAGAAGACAGAATGTTTCTTTATTGTTCATATTATTCTTATTAGATCTCTGAAATACAATCTCAGTGCCCCTAAGAAGAGTCAATGACCATCCCTACTTTTTTTCTTCTTTGGACATGAATGAGTAGTTTGTCTTCTGGTTGAACCTCTTGTGAATAGTCTCATTCCCTAGAAGGGATTCACCTTCAGAAAACTCAGCTCCTAACAGTTTGGGGGGAATCTTCTAAGTATTATTTACTTTAAGATGTTATTTCAATATCCATTATTTTAAATTCTTCTAATCTCCTGCCACAGGGAAAAATTCTTTTCTGCATCTTCAGGTTTATGTCTTTTATTTTTTTTAATTTACCCAAAGAAGTCATTCTTCCATATTTTTTTTTTCTTTTATGAGAAACATTTCATTCTCCTTGATAGCTCAGTAAAGAGGAACACCATTGTTACTTGATACCAGTAGAACCAAAAATGAATCAAATTACCTGCAGGTTATTACAAAAAATACTTTTCTTTTTTTTGCTAAAAATAAGATCCTCAGTTCTTTACCTTTCTTTCTGTCAGTTTTTATACCTAACTTATATGACAACTCTCAATTCTCCACACTTCTTTACTGCTTTAGTGGCTCTGCTCAGACACTAAAGGGCTACAACTTTGGTATATCCTTTATGACTTCTTAAGTGAGTCTTTGTTTATATTTGGTTTTAAATAGATACATACCTTTGTGCTTGGGTATGTATATATGCTCATACTTGTATATATTTATGCACACCTAGGTGTGTTGTTTTATATATATATATATATACATACACTTATTTATCGGTGTGTATTTCCTCACTAAGAGAAGTCTTTCCTTCTTTTTTTCTCTTTCTGGTAATATGATACTATTTTGCTCCACTGCCTTTAATCTATAACTAGCAGATTCTTGAGTAATGCTAATTCTTCAAAGCATAAGCAGATATTCTCCACTTGTTTCCAGTAAAAAAAAAATGTAAGAAGACATTCCTTTTCTGATTCCAGCTACATTACCACCCAGCACAAGAATAATTGTTTTTTTGGTTGACTTCTTCAAAGTAGTTTTCACTTACTGCCAATTATACTTTTTGAATATTGCACATTCAGACCTCACAAACTCACAAGATCATTCCACTTCTGCCTAGACCTTATCATTCCCCTTACGAATATGATGTAATAATTTATTCAGGAAAGGAAACACAAGGGGAAACACCCTTTCGGTGTCAGAGCACACAACTTTTGCTACACAGGACACCTGGATCCAGAGACTAATCAAGAAGTTGTTTATTGTTTATTTTTATCCCCATGGAGGTGGAAAGCCATGATGCTACTTCTGAGCTCAAAGGGTCCAGGGATCCCTCGGGCTATGAGCAGTCATTGATTAACAGAGGCAATCAGGGTGTTCATTTCTATCACTTTCAAAAGGTGAGCCACAGTTGTAAGTTGGTTGGAAACATTCGTATTGGCCAATTACATTGGCTGCAACCCTAGTGCAAAAGATGTAAATTGTCCTTGGTAGCTATCTATGCAACATCAAGTAGAAGTATACGTTCTACCATTTCACATTATCTCCTTACTCTCCTCTTACTACTGCTATAGTTCAAACTCCTTTTTTTATTTGGTTGCCTCATCTGTAAGAAGAATTGAGTTGAAAATATATAATTTATTTCTCAAAATACAAGGTTTAGTTTGGTTTTGAATAACATATCTGGAAAATCATCTTTATTTTGTATCATTCTGTCTTTTATAGGGAATGTATGAGGTGTTCAGTGATGACTAAAATTACGAATATTGAAATAACCTCTTAAGGTAAATAATAGTTATAAGATTTTCCCCTAACTGTTAGGAGTTGAGTTTTCTGAAGGTGAATCCCTCCTAGGGAATGAGACTATTTACAAGATGTTCAACTGGAAGGTGAACTATTCAGTAATGACCAAAGAGGAAACAAAGTAGGGGAGGTCATTGACTCTTCTGAGGGGCACTGATATTGTATTTTGGAGATCTAATAAGAATAATATGAACAATAAAGAGATATTCTTTTTTCTCATGACACTTCTATGTAGCCATGATTGAGAAACTGAGATAGATTTGCAAAATGGATGATCTTTTCAGGGCTCCTGATCTAAAACTCACCTGAATCTCACTTGTCACTCCAAGAAGCTGCAGCATGAGCAGTGGTCAAATATCCTAGTAAAACTGCCCTGGCAAGGTTAAACCAGATTCAGGGAAACAGAGAGACTTCAAACCTGGCTATGAGCTAGAGGGGTATCACCTCAAATACATGGAGACATTCCAAGGCAGAATGGTGGCTGAGAGCAAATCATTCTAATAGCCAAATAAGCGGTTGAAGTAGACTCTGTGGCATCCTCAGAACTTGGTTAGATATGGATGACATAGAGGTCATGTAATGTATTCTGAGCCACTGCCAGTCATCTTGGCTTCTGCCCTGCCACTCAACTTTGGTGACTCTGAAAGAGAGTGAGGTTGGTGATGTTGTTCAACTCGGCGTTACTTAAATACTACTCACACACAAATCAAGATGTTACTTTCTTGATGTCATTGGCATCCTTTGAATTGAAGGATGAGCAACAATGAAAAAGTACTTAGGAAAAGACATATGGGGTGGGAAGTGGAAGAGTAGGAAAACATGGTAGAATGGGAACATTAAGGACTGATTTACCTTCGATTTGGGACAATGATTTATGATTTTATTTACATAATCATCACAGATAAGTTGAAAACATTTAAGATTTTTAAATTATGAAAAATTCAGGCTATATCAATAGCTCTATAAAAACATGATAGAGTTTAGAAGCATCCACTTCTCTCCTTATTCAGATATGAACACTCTAACTAAAATGTCTTCTTGGATCACAAAAGTCTGGTCAGCTAAATTATACATTTTTCATTTGAATATAGACATATGAAATAAAACTAAGAAGCCAGTGATCTTCAAATAGCCACCATATGTGTGCATAGGCATCTATGTACATATGTGCACTTATACACATATGGATATATAGGAGAGAGATAAACATCTCTTTATATGTGTGTATATTCTTGTTACATACATATGCATATGCATACATGCATACATGTGTGTGGAGAGATTTTTATTATACTGTATATACAGGCATTTATATGCATTATATATATATACACACATATAAGAGAGAAATGGAGGGATGTTTAGTAGCTATATGTTTGTATATTTATATTATATATGTCTGTTTATATATACTTATATCACACACATACACACAGATTGCATGTCTACATAATGTATGTAGTTTGATTTGATGATGTATATATATTTATATCTATCAAGTATATATCTATATTCTATCATATTTATGTACAACTATATCTATACTTATACATGTATATCTATATCATTTATATAAACAATATCCAATGACCCAGGACAAGTCAGAGGAACTTATGCATGGAAACAGAAATGTATTAGAAAAATATATGATCGGCCATGTAGTGAGACAGGGATATGATTAGAGTTTTGATGTTAAAAGATCACTCTACTGCAAATATTAATGACATGGAAATAGCTTTTGGACAATGATACATGTATAACCCAGAGGAACTGCCTGTCAGCTTTGGGTGGAGGGAGGAAAAAGCAAGGTGGGGATCATGAATCATGTAACCATGGAAAAATATTCCAAATAAAAAAATCTATATCATCATTTATTTAATGATAACATTATTTGTAAACAACTTACAGTATTCAGACTGACATTTCTTCTTAATCTAGGTTGTAATGCATTCTTAGAGTTTATCAGAGAAACTTGGATAACTATTAATTGTAATATATAGAGTCAAAGTCCTTCGGTTTCCTTGAATTTTGTAGTTCATATATTAATGGCTCAAGATATGATTCATATTTTGATAATTTTATATTCCTTTTTCATTTTCAAAAGTCTGATTTAAAATTATGTTCTTATATTTTCAAGTTGTCAAATAGTCCACACCTTCAGGTTTAATATCTGATTTTCTTTAGTGGCTTATGTACTTTTGAAAAGTATGCAAACTGAGAAAGGAGAGTATATCCTTATGTTGTAATTATAATTGTTGTAATGGGCTTGAGAGTACAGCATTTCCATTCACTTAGTTTGATGTTTCCTGCCTGACTACCAATAATGTTGAAATAAATCATTACTATATTCTGCGCTAGAGCACTGCATGGGCTAAAATACTCATTTCACACAATAAAATGTCATATGACTTCTTTTTTTTCCAATTTTCTAGACCCTTTCTTCATTTTATCTCTTTTTTAATGCAACCAGAAACATGACTGGAAAAAAAAATCAAGTTTTGATTCAAGTTGTTTTTTAACACAATGCAAAAAACCAGTCTTTCTAAAAGTTCCATTTACATAACAGAGTCAAATAATCAATGGCATCACTGAACTGGTCATTAGGGAAAAGTAAGGAAGCCAAATTAAATAGTTTAAGTGTTTTTTTTTTCTTTTAGCCAGTGCTTTATTCACAACTTTATTAGAATATTATCTCTTGCTACTATCTCAGGTCACACTGCTCTATTCATTAAAAGATGGTTTTATAAAGTTATTGTGGCTGAAAAAAATCTCTTTTTAGGTGACCTGTTCATAAGTCACCAGATATTTAGTTTGGTTGGTCTTTGGGCAAAAGGCATGTACAGTTAATCTATCAATACATCATTTTTGAAATCTTTACAGTGTAGTTGAGTCTAATAGAGATTTTGAGAACCTTTACACAAGTTTCCATAATCTAATAATAAGGTGAGTAGGGTGATGGATCTTTTTCAACCACAATTCCTTCCGCAGACTGACTCTTAAGTTTCAGAAGTGTGATTTTTAATCAATGAATAGAGTATCTATGAAAATGACATGATGGATTCCAGAAACATTAAAATAATTTTAAGCAGATTCTGAAACAGCATCAACATTAACTGCTATTGCTGTTTAGAATTGTTGTTTAATATTTAAAGGTTCCGTAAACTTGGTGGTGATCTGAAGAACAATATAGCTCTTTAGTCCATCACTGGATGCATATATGAAGTCAGTCCAGAGTAGGAAAGATCTATCAAATGATTTACATCTTTGATTCTTAATTTCCATCATAGACCAGAAGTGACTGTTTTATTGACTTAAGCTCCAAGAATTCAGTCACCTCTGCTCTAAGGTGGAACAATGAGGTTTGGATTTTTTAGATATTGGGAAATTATAGGGTTCAATTCTTTGTTTATTTTTCAGAATAATGTAAGACATTTTCTGATTCAATCTATCATTAGTTTCATAACAGCCCTGATTTCAATCTAAAAGCAGGATTAAGATCATTTAACTTGATCCTATTATATGTGAAGAGTTAAACTTTTGGGGTATAGAAGTTTGAACAAAAGCCAGTGCACAATTTATTAAATGCAAAATGCTTAGTTTATTATTAGGAAATATGGATAGGAAATAGGAAGGAGGAAAATAAAAGTAATCTTACAATAATTTATAATTATACCCCAGATCCCAATTCTAACTAAATTTCTTTTTTTTTTAATATATTTTATTTGATCATTTCCAAGCATTATTCGTTAAAGATCATTTTCTTTTCCTCCCCCCCACCCCCCATAGCCGACGCGTAAGTCCACTGGGCATTAGATGTTTTCTTGATTTGAACCCATTGCTTTGTTGATAGTATTTGCACTAGAGTGTTCATTTAGAGTCTGTCCTCTGTCATGTCCCCTCAACCTCTGTATTCAGGCAGTTGCTTTTTCTCGGTATTTCCACTCCCATAGTTTATCCTTTGCTTATGAATGGTGTTTTTTTCTCCTGGATCCCTGCAAGTTGTTCAGGGACATTACACCGCCACTAATGGAGAAGTCCATTACGTTCGATTATACCACAGTGTATTAGTCTCTGTGTACAATGTTCTCCTGGTTCTGCTCCTCTCGCTCTGCATCACTTCCTGGAGGTTGTTCCAGTCTCCATGGAACTTCTCCACTTTATTATTCCTTTTAGCACAATAGTACTCCATCACCAACATATACCACAGTTTGTTCAGCCATTCCCCAATTGATGGGCATCCCCTCGTTTTCCAGTTTTGGGCCACCACAAAGAGCGCAGCTATGAATATTTTTGTACAAGTCTTTTTGTCTATTATCTCTTTGGGGTACAGACCCAGCAGTGCTATGGCTGGGTCAAAGGGTAGATATTCTTTTGTCGCCCTTTGGGCATAGTTCCAAATTGCCCTCCAGAATGGTTGGATCAATTCACAACTCCACCAGCAATGAATTAATGTCCCTACTTTGCCACATCCCCTCCAGCATTCATTACTTTCCTTTGCTGTAATGTTAGCCAATCTGCTAGGTGTGAGGTGATACCTCAGAGTTGTTTTGATTTGCATCTCTCTGATTATAAGAGATGTAGAACACTTCTTCATGTGCTTGTTAATAGTTTTGATTTCTTTATCTGAGAACTGCCTATCCATGTCCCTTGCCCATTTATCAATTGGAGAATGGCTTGATTTTTTGTACAATTGATTTAGCTCATTATAAATATGAGTAATTAAACCTTTGTCAGAGGTTTCTATGAAGATTTTTTCCCAATTTGTTGTTTCCCTTCTGATTTTAGTTATATTGGTTTTGTTTGTACAAAAGCTTTTTAGTTTGATGTAGTCAAAATTATTTATTTTACATTTTGTGATTCTTTCTATATCTTGCTTGGTTTTAAAGCCTTTCCCCTCCCAAAGGTCTGACATGTATACTATTCTGTGTTTACCCAATTTACTTATGGTTTCCTTCTTTATGTTTAAGTCACTCACCCATTTTGAATTTATCTTGGTGTAGGGTGTGAGGTGTTGATCTATTCCTAGTCTTTCCCACACTGTCTTCCAATTTTCCCAGCAGTTTTTATCGAATAGTGGATTTTTGTCCCAAAAGCTGGGATCTTTGGGTTTATCGTATACTGTCTTGCTGAGGTCGCTTTCCCCCAGTCTATTCCACTGATCTTCCTTTCTGTTTCTTAGCCAGTACCAAATTGTTTTGATGACTGCTGCTTTGTAATATAGTTTTAGGTCAGGGACTGCAAGGCCCCCATCATTTGTGTTTTTTTTCATTATTTCCCTGGATATCCTTGATCTTTTGTTCTTCCAAATGAACTTTGTTATGGTTTTTTCTAAATCAGTGAAGAAGTATTTTGGTAGTTCAATGGGTATGGCACTAAATAGATAAATAAGTTTGGGTAGGATGGTCATTTTTATTATATTGGCTCGTCCTATCCATGAGCAGTTAATGTTTTTCCATTTGTTCAGGTCTAGTTTTAGTTGTGTGGCGAGTGTTTTGTAGTTGTGTTCATATAGTTCCTGTGTTTGTCTTGGGAGATAGATTCCTAGGTATTTTATTTTGTCTAAGGTGATTTTGAATGGGATTTCTCTTTCTAGTTCTTGCTGCTGAGCTGTGTTGGAGATATATAGAAAAGCTGATGATTTATGTGGGTTTATTTTGTATCCTGCAACTTTGCTAAAGTTGTTGATTATTTCAATTAGCTTTTTGGTTGAATCTCTAGGATTCTTTAAGTAGACCATCATGTCATCCGCAAAGAGTGATAACTTGGTCTCCTCCTTGCCTATTTTGATGCCTTCAATTTCTTTATCTTCTCTAATTGCTACTGCTAGTGTTTCTAGTACAATGTCAAATAGTAGGGGTGATAATGGGCATCCTTGTTTCACTCCTGATCTTATTGGGAATGCATCTAGTTTATCCCCATTGCAGATGATATTGGCTGTTGGTTTTAGATATATACTGTTTATTATTTTTAGGAATGACCCTTCTATTCCTATGCTTTCTAGTGTTTTTAATAGGAATGGGTGTTGTATTTTATCAAAGGCTTTTTCTGCATCTATTGAGATAATCATGTGGTTCTTGCTAGTTTGCTTGTTGATGTGGTCAATTATGTGGATGGTTTTCCTAATGTTGAACCAGCCCTGCATCCCTGGTATGAATCCTACTTGATCATGGTGAATGATCCTTCTGATCACTTGCTGGAGTCTTTTTGCTAGTATCCTATTTAAGATTTTTGCATCTATATTCATTAGGGAGATTGGCCTATAGTTTTCTTTCTCTGTTTTTGACCTGCCTGGTTTTGGAATCAGTACCATGTTTGTGTCGTAAAAGGAGTTTGGTAGAACTCCCTCTTTGCTTATTATGTCAAATAGTTTGTATAGTATTGGGATTAACTGTTCTCTGAATGTTTGATAGAATTCACTGGTGAATCCATCAGGCCCTGGGGATTTTTTCTTAGGAAGTTCTTTGATGGCTTGATGGATTTCAATTTCTGATATGGGATTATTTAAGAATTCTATTTCCTCTTCTGTTAGTCTAGGCAGTTTGTATTTTTGTATATATTCATCCATTTCTCCTAAATTGGTGTATTTGTTGCCATATAATTGGGCAAAGTAATTTCTAATGATTGCCTTAATTTCCTCCTCATTGGAGGTGCTGTCCCCCTTTTCATCTTTAATGCTGTGAATTTGCTTTTCTTCCTTCCTTTTTTTAATTAGATTGACCAGTACTTTGTCTATTTTGTTTGTTTTTTCAAAGTACCAGCTTCTTGTCTTATTTATTAAATCAATAGTTCTATCACTTTCGATTTTATTAATTTCTCCCTTAATTTTTAGGATTTCTAATTTGGTTTTCTGCTGGGGGTTTTTAATTTGATCGCTTTCGAGTTTTTTCAATTGCATTTCCAATTGATTGATCTCTGCTCTCCCTTGTTTGTTAATATAAGCTTTCAGGGATATGAATTTGCCTCTGATTACCGCTTTGGCTGCATCCCAAAAGGTTTGAAAGGATGTTTCGCCATTGTCATTTTCCTTGATGAAATTATTAATTGTTTCTATGATTTCTTCTTTAACTAAATGGTTTTGGAGTATCATATTGTTTAATTTCCAATTGGTTTTAGATTTGGTTTTCCATGTACCATTACTAATCATTATTTTTATTGCCTTGTGATCTGAGAAGGCTGCATTCATTATTTCTGCTTTTTTGCATTTGTGTGCTATGTTTCTGTGACCTAATGTATGGTCAATTTTTGTGAATGTGCCATGTGGTGCTGAGAAGAAGGTGTATTCCTTTTTATCCCTATTTATTTTTCTCCATATGTCTATTAATTCTAATTTTTCTAAGATTTCATTCACTTCTTTTACCTCTTTCTTATTTATTTTTTGATTTGATTTATCTAAATTTGATAATGGTTGGTTTAAGTCTCCCACTAGTATGGTTTTATTGTCTATTTCTTCCTTCAATTCTCCTAGTTTCTCCATTAGAAATTTGGGTGCTATATTATTTGGTGCATACATGTTGATTAATGATATTTCCTCGTTGTCTAGAGTCCCTTTTAACAAAATATAATTACCTTCCCTATCCCTTTTGATCAGGTCTATTTTTGCATTGGCTTTATCAGATATCATGATTACCACTCCTGCCTTCTTTCTATCAGTTGAGGCCCAGAAGGTCTTACTCCATCCTTTAATTCTGACCTTGTGGGTGTCAACCCGCCTCATGTGTGTTTCTTGAAGACAACATATGGTAGGGTTTTGGATTCTAATCCATTCTGCTATTCGTCTACGTTTTATGGGTGAGTTCATCCCATTCACGTTCAAAGTTATGATTGTCATTTGTGGACTCCCTGGCATTTTGATTGCCTTCCCTAATTCTAACCTTTTCTTCTTCGGCTCTACCTTTTAGTCCAGTGATTTACTTTGAATCAGTGCCCCTTGTCCCCTCCCTTGATGTTTCCCTTTCTAGTCCCTTCATTTTTGTTCCCTCCCCCTCCCCCCTCTCTTTCCCTCCCTTTTTGTTCTCCCTCTCCCCTTCCCCCCCTTGGTTTTCCCTTCTCCTTACCCTTGTTGGGTAAGGTAGAATTCAAGATCCCAATGGATCTGGATGTTTTTCCCTCTCAGAGTTGATTTCCCTGAGATTGAGGTTTAAGTAAACCCCCCCCCCCTCTCTTCCTCTCCTTCTTATAGGAGTTTTCTTCCCCTCCCCTTCCCATGTGAATCTTTGTGTGAGAACCATTATTCTATTTGGTCTTTCTTTACCCCCTATTTATACATTACATTTTCCCCATATGTTAGTATACATAGATTGATATAAATGTAGTCCTTATAGATGAGAGTTTGAGTAAAAGAAGAAGATAACATTTTTCCCCTTTCCTTAATATTTACCTTTTCAGGTATTCCTTGCTCTTTGATTTTCGGTATCAAACTTTCCACAGAGCTCTGGTCTTTTCTTTGCAAAAAGTTGGAAGTCCTCTATTTTGTTGAATGCCCATACTTTCCCTTGGAAGTATATAGTCAGTTTTGCTGGGTAGCTGATTCTTGGTTGGAGACCCAGCTCTCTTGCCTTTCTGAAGATCATGTTCCATGCCTTACGATCATTCAGAGTAGAACTTGCAAGGTCTTGTGTGACCCTGATTGGTATTCCTTTATATCTAAATTGTCTTTTTCTGGCTTCCTGTAGGATTTTTTCTTTAGTTTGATAGCTTTGGAATTTGGCAATTACATTCCTGGGAGTTGTCTTTTGGGGGTTTAGTGTAGAAGGTGTTCTGTGAGCTCTGTCAGTGGCTGTATTGCCCCCTTGTTCTAGAATCTCTGGGCAATTTTCTTTGATTATATCTTGTATCACCATGTCCAGTTTAGTGTTTATTTCTGGCTTTTCTGGGAGTCCAATTATTCTTAAATTTTCTCTTCTCCCTCTATTTTCCAGATCTATCACCTTGTCGGTGAGATATTTTATGTTCTCTTCTAATTTCTTGGTGTTTTGGCTTTGCTTTATTAGTTCTTGCTTTAAAGCCTGGTTTTCTTTTACAGTTTGGTCAAACTGGTTTTGTAGATGCATGAATTTCTTTTGCATTATTTCCCACTTTTCCTCCCAGAGGGCTTCCATCTTTTTGGTCATTTCTGATTCAAATTCTTCATGGGTTTGTGGAGAATTTCTATTTCCTTTGGAAGATTTTGGAGAATTTTCTTGTATATCTTCTTCTATCTGCTCTGTATTTTGTATTTTGGCTCCATAGAATGTGTCCAAAGTCGCCCCTTTCTTCTTATTTTTCTTGGTATTTTGGGGCTTCTGTGCTTCTATGGAGTTTGTCATCTCTGAATGTGGAGGATTAGCTTTTCTTATCTCTGTCTGGTGATCAGAGGCTTTAGTCCTGGGCAGATGGTTCTATGAGCTTTCCCTGGGTTAAACTGAATATGCCTCACTGGAACTGGAATGGAAGGGTCGGACCACGAGGCCACACTCTCCCCCCCGGCTCGATTTCTGGAAGTTGCCTTCAGAATAGCTGGCCGTGAGGCTGTTTCCTCGGCCTGCGGGGGGATGGGCTGCAGCTTTCCCAAGCTCTAGGGCAAGGACTTTCACTGAGACTTGGATAGCAGGATCCAGCCCGTGAGGCTGTCTTGCCCGCCCTGAGGGTTGCTGTTGTTTCGACCAGCTCTCTGCAGCGGAAGCCCCAGGCAGTAACTTTCACTGGGACTCGGTAGAAGGCCCTGAGGGTTCTGCTCTCTGAGCCTGGCCGGGCTGCGGCTTCCGAGAGCCTTGGACTCTGTGCTCCTACCCCTGAGGTCCGAGTGATCTCGGGTTCTGGCTTTTGAGGGGAGCCGTACCTTTTGAACCGGGTCCAGGTCCAGGAGGAGGGTTCCCAGGGTCTGTGCTGTTGATCGTTTTGAATTTCGGCGCCTTAGGAGCTTATAGTTTGAGATCGGTCGGGAAGGGTTTTCCCGAGATCTGAGCTTTAGCTTTCTCTAAGCCGCCATCTTAACCGGAAGTCGCTCTAACTAAATTTCTTAAAAAAAAAAAAAAACATCTAAATCTATATGCCTTAGAGGACAAGGTCTTCTGCTAGGCTGAAGCCTTCGCCTACTCTCCTACTCTATCTAATAATATACCCACTATCTAGCTACCTATCTACCCAAGTTTATCAATAATCATTAAGACTGTTCAGGTCTTAATTCTGTTTCTCTGTCTCCAACCAGAGAGAGCAAGCTACACACCCTCTCCCCAGGAGAACGGGGGGGGGGGGGGGGGGGTTGGGGAGGGTGGGAAACAAACCTTTTGCAACTCTCTGCAAGTCACTAATTCCTCTTGGCCACACCCTTCTAACTGTCAAGAACTGAAAATCTAGACAACAGGGGGTCTCACACTGAAAAATATTATTGCTCCTTTTCCTCTTAAATATAAAAAAGAGAAATTAATTTAAAAAACTCTTTAACATATACATATAAGGAATTTGATAAAGATATAAATAACTTGTTTGAGGTCACATAAATTATGTCAGAATAAATAATTGAATTCAATCTTCTGATATCAGTCTTCATTTTTTGCTTTAAAATATTTTTATATCAAGACATATTTTGAGTGCATAATTGGATTCTTGGGATACTGGGCAATTTAGAAAACTTCACCCCAAGCAAGGGACTATTGTATCCACATAAACATCAAGTTAATAGTTTAGAGATCCATGGAATCATATTTTAAATAAATGTAACCATCAATTGCTCTTTTGATAATTATGGGCAGCTGAAGGAATTGAGACATAGAAAAAATGTAGAACTAAATCTAAGCATAAGGTCTTATTCTCTTTGTCTTTAAAATATAATTTTCATCTTCAAAACAAAGATTATTAACCTGGAGTTCATGAAGGGGTTTCACAACAAATTGGAATCTTTGTGGCAAAAATGCCATGGTTTCAATGTAGTGGGTTTCTTTTTAATTCTATAAAGTTTATTAATGCAATTAAAAATAAAGTTCTAATAGCCCTATAGGCTTTACCATACTGTCAAAAGGATTCATGAAATAAGAAATGTTAAGAATGTTTTTACTGTACTAATAGAGTATTGATAGATATATAATCTGAGGAAACATTCAAAGTACACTGCTAAACCAAGTAGTTCTTCCTTCCTCCCTCCCTTCCTTCCTCCCTCCCTTCCTTCCTTCCTCCCTCCCTTCCTTCCTTCCTCCCTCCCTCCCTCCCTCCCTCCCTTCCTTCCTTCCTTCCTTCCTTCCTTCCTTCCTTCCTTCCTTCCTTCCTTCCTTCCTTCCTTCCTTCCTTTCTTCCTTCCTTCCTTCCTTCCTTCCTTCCTTCTTTCCCTTCTATTTCCTTCTTTTGACTCCCTTTTTACCCCACTAATTGTTCCTCAATTTCTTTCTCTTCCTAATGTGATATCAGTCGTGGAACACCAAATGACATCCAGAGACTTTTTGATTAACCACACAAGGAGTGTTCAAGGCCAAAGCGGTTGTTATATTGTGTTTTCCAACTGAAATACCTGTTGTAAATATACATTAAATTACTAATGAATGAAAACTGGGAAAGATTTATTGTCATTGGGATGATGTCCTCTTAAATGTCCCTGTAACAATAACATAAATATCTCTATACTAATATGAAGTCCAAGTCACTACCCAAAGCATTCAGTGAGAAAATTGTTTATTGTATACATTCTTTTTTGCTCTACTGTCATGACAGAATGGATCAAGATAAGAAAAGAGTGTCATGTATATCAAATTATGGCAGATATTGATAGAATGGAAAGCATATGGAGACTTGGGGTGATGCTAAAAAAAACACAATTCTTCAGCAGTTTTAGAGAAGACTAGCCTCAATCAGACAAGCAAAGGGAGGAGTCGCCAGAGGTTATGAAACATGATAAGGGATAGATAGCCTGAAGAGAAAAGGAAAATGACATATGAAATCAAAGAATATTTTACCTGAAGAGAGAAAATCAATGAAAATGATGAACTGCTATTCATGGGAAATAAACTGATTATTCCAGTTTCCACAAGAAAGGAGATGCTGTAGATAATACATCAGAGCTATTTATAGGAAGAGAAGAAGGCAAGACATAGTCAGTGGGACCAAGATTTTAATTTGATAACAAAACACAAGTATTTCCTTGTGAGTTGTAAACAATCTAAAATAAATGTCTTCAGATAAAATGTCCTTTGTATGCATGGTATACTTAAGATAAAAACATTGTCTTAAAGGAATTGAATTACATTATCTTAAAGGTATGATATAGGACAAGTAGTACTGGTTGAGCTATCATTATTATTTAATTTTATTTCTTAACTCTTATACTTAGTATATATGTTATCTTGAATTTTAACTTATCTTGCCTCAATTTACTTATCTGTAAAGTGATTGTGTTGGACTAAATTATTTCTAAGGTCTTCATGAATGAAACTCCTATAAGTGTATAGAATCATTTCACATTTTAAATTTCTACATATTGTTATTGACACATCAATTATTGCCAAAAAAGTTCTACATATTATGTGCCCACTTTAAAAACATTAATAATAACAAAATAACAACTAAATATTTTACAAAACTAACTGATATTGTGATTGTTATTAATTATAAGTTTCCTTCCATTTCTGACTTTTAAGATGTGTAAAGAGAAAAAGAATCCTCAATAAATAAGTAAGCTAGAAATTCTCTTTTAGAAAACATTTTTGAAAGGTGCAAATATTAACAATAATTTGAAATAACACTACAAATAAAGAATAAAAGAAATCAAAATCAAATATTATCTTTGTTATAGTTTTCATAAAGTTGCAAGAGCATGAAGATTATATTAATGGAGGCTGTGAATTATTTAATATGTTCTAGAATCAACATGGAACTATAACTTGTCTATAGTTCTTAACTTGAAGAGTACGCTCCAAGAAATTTATAACTCAAAGACATCATTGACTAAACAAAAGGTTGTCTATATATAAAACAATTTGTAGTGGCACATTTTGACATAGCAAAAAACTGGAAATAAATAAATGTGCATCAATTAGGAAACAGCTACATGAAGGTAATTGAATTATTGTTCTGTAATTATTTTTCAGTACAGTCTAACTCTTCATGACTTCTTTCGGAACTTTCTTGCAAAGATACTAGACATTTGCTATTTCTTTCTTTGTAATTTTACATATTGCTGTAGTATAAAAAATGATAAATATGACAAATACAAGGAGTTTGGGAAAATGTTGATTAACTGATTCAAAATTATTTAATTGAAACCAGAAAAATGTATACATATATATGAAAAGATTATACTAATCTAAGTTGAGAAAAATAACAATAACCAAGAATAATAAAAAGTTGCAAAATTATATATACTAACAACTATGACCCCTCAGAACAGATATATAAGTTGATAGCTTCCCCTCATCTTTTGCAGAAATGGGAATCAATTTGCATGATTTTTTGACCTGTTGGTGTTACTTACATATATAAATAGACACACACATGCACACATATATTATAAGGAATGTCCTTTTTAGAGGGGACAGGTTAATGTTAAAAAGGAAAATTTAGATCATATAAAAATAAAATATATTTGTTTTAAAAAAGAAGAGTATAATTTTAACCCCAGATTTTTGGAATCAACATTGACCTGAGTTTGTGTTAATTCTTAATTCTATCTTAATATTATCTTCACTTACAATGTTATATTTTAATACTATATATTTTTGTTATATTTTATTGTTTACTGTATATTTTCCTGGGGTTCTGCTTTATTCACTCTGGAACAATTCATACAAATGCTACAGTGTTTCTATGAATTCTTTATTTTTATCAATCCTCATGGAACACATTTTCTGTTACATATATATGATACAATTTGTTCAGCCAGTCTACTGTTTTGAAGCATATAATTCAGATCTAGCTTTCTGATCTTACAGATATTACTGTTCTGAATATTTATGTCTATATAGGATATTTGACCTTGGTACATAAGGCCAATTTTATAAAAGCTATAATATTTTTTCTCCTTGATGAAAGATTTGTACAATTTCATGTATTTTCCATATAGTTACGATATTTGTTTTTCTTCCAGAATGGATGAACAAATTTAAAAATCCACTAAGAATAAATGGATAAACCTATGTTACTATATAGAGCTTTAAACTTTGAGTATTTCCAGTTTTTATTATTTAAAGAATTTGATGACTATGGGATGGTATCTCACAGTTATTCTAAGTTACGTAGCTGATTTTTAGTAATTGTGAGCACATTTTGATGTTATGTTAAGTTGAATGTTATGCTTATTTCTGTCTTTGAAAGGATAGGTAAAAAACATTTTTGAAGGCCCATATTTTATCATACATGAATGCATTTAGTCTTACAGGAATATTATTTCAAATAGCAGATTGTCTTACCTTACCATTTTCTCCTGGCTAAAGAGTAGCACTAATTTTTTAACATTGATTTCTTTTTATAACTGAAAGTCAATTAAAACCAACAAGCATTTATTAAATGGTTACTATGTGAATGAAACTGTTGTAAGTTCTAGGAATTTAAAGGGGTTAGGATTTCATAATTTCAAAGAGATCACATCTACAACAACATCATCATCATCATCATAATTTACCAACAATGTATTGAATAAATTGGCAATAATTACATAGGAGAAGCAATAGAATTAAGGAAGACAACAAAAAGGTATCTTATAAAAGATTACTTGAAGATGAAGAGGGAGAGAATACTAGGCATGCCAATGAAAATTCACAGAATTGGGAGATAAAATGTCTTGTGGAAAGAGGCCAGTGTCACTGATTATAGATAGGAGTATGCTAATAAATGTTTAACACCTGGCTCTTCAGAAAAAAAAATAGTGAAGTCAATACATTTTCAAATCTAATCTTCAGTATTAACATTTTATCACTTACTTAAATTTAGATAATCAGCCACAAACATAACTAAAATGAACTTCTTATTTCTAACTTTTCTGGCATCTGAGGTACAAATGCTCACCAAAAAAAAGAACAGTTGGCTTTCATGAGCTGATGCAATCTCCAGTATACCACACTACAATGACTGTAGAATCAATGGAGAGGAGAGAAATGTAATAAATTTTGAAAGGCAAGGAAGGATGATTATGAAAGGATTTAAAAGCTAAATGGAAAACTTTATATTTGATCCTGGAGGCTGCAAGGAGCCACTGGAATTTATTGAATAAGTGGGATCACATTGAGATTTACTGAATAAGGAGATCACATTGTCAGACAAGGCTTTAGGAAGGTCAGTTGGTAGATGAATAGAGGATAGACTAAAGTGGGGAGAGACTTGAGGCTAGGAGAGTAATAAATAGGTTATTTCAATATGTCTAGGAAAGGAAATATAAAGAGTAGAGGGCTACTAGATGAGTAAATTGTGGCACTCCTTGACAGGAGAGTAAGAAAGAGACAAAGACTTGAGGTAAAAGATAATGAGTTCAGTTTGGAACATATTGAGTTTAAACATCTTCAGAACATTCATTTAGGATGTCAAGTGGGCATTTGGAAATGTAAGACTGAAGAGCAACAGAGAGGTTAGGGCTGTATTTGAATACATGAGAATCATCAATGTAGGAATGATAATAAAGTGTAGAGCAGCTAAGAAGATAGTAGAGAAAGAGAAGAGAAAAGAATCAGGATGGACTCTTAAAGGCCATCCATGGTTTGGGTTTGTGGCTATACCCTGGATGAAGATGAAAACAGGAGACTTAAAAGGAGTAGTAAAAATCAAACCAAACCAAACCAAACAGGGGAAGAACCAAGAGAGCGCAGTATCACAAAAGCCTAGAGAGAAAGGAATATCAAGGAGAAGAGGATGATTGTGACTGTTGGAGGCTACAGAGATAAAAAAGAATGAGTATTGAGAAAAGACTATTTGATTTTTCAACTAAGCAATCATTAGCAATTTTAGAGAAGCTAGTGGTAGTTAAATGATGATGTTGCAAGCTTAGATTACAGAAATTTCAGGAGAAAAATAAGAGGAAAGGAAGTGAAGGTACTGATTGTAGAATTCCTTTTGAAGGAGTTTAGCCATGAAAAGGAGGGGACACATGGTTCAAGTTAAGTTTTACTGAAGTTGGGAAAGCTGTTGCCATTATTAGAAGAAAAAGAGAAGTAGCCAGTAGAGCATGAAAGACTGAGTATTAGTAAGAATGAGGATTGCAGAGGAAGAAATCTATTGAGAAAAAATAGGATGAAATAGGATCTTTTAAGCTTATAAAAACATTTGACTTTTCAAGCAAAAGGGTCACTTCTTCAAGTGAATTTGAAGGAGGAAATAGGGACAGAAGGTATCTGAGTAATATAAAATGAAGAGACCAAAAGAAGAAATTCTGGGAATATACCCTCATTTTATTCAGTGAATTATGAGTCAAGGTTCACAGCTTGGGAGGTTGGGAAGAACAAGAGATATAGGAGGTTTTAGGAGAATGAAAAGGTTTTGAAAAAAAACACTATGATAAGTAGAATAGTGAACTTATTAAGTAAATATAAAAGAATTGTTTTGCTATAGTTAATGGCCCAGTTGTAATTATGTAGCCTAAATATTTTGTGGACCTAATCAGCATGATTTCACGACTTTTCTTTAGCTTTATTCAGAAGTCTGTGGAAAGGCAATGAGTCATGGAATTAATACAAGCTTGAAGTTTGGCAGGACAAAATTAACCATAGTATTAGGGGAGATTAGGGGAGAGTAAATAATAATATAAAATTGATGAAGTTCACCAAGTAGTCAGATTGGAGAAGGGGAGAGAGTATAAACTATACAAGCATGGTAGTCTGATAAAGAACAGAAGGGTGAAAGAATTGGAGGTTTCAATGAAAATATTTAATATTAGTAAGGAGTAACTATTAGTCTGGTGTATTATATTGATTTTTCTTTCCTGATAGTAAAATTTTGAAATAAAATCACTTTTTTTTTGGAATTTCAAGTATGGCCTTTTTTCTTTCTTTTTAAAATTTATTGATTTCCTTTGTCTTTACAACACACATTTCATTGTGCTATTCATATAACATCATCTCTTGCAAAAAAGAATAACAAACAAACAAAAACATCTGCTTTGTTTCCCATGGCTAATAGTGTATGCAATATTCAGTCCTAATCATCACCTGCTTCTGTGCAATGAGGAAGGGGGTATAATTTATCGTATGTTTCTGGAACTTTCATTGGTTTTTCAATTATTCAAAGTTTGACTTACTCTGATCATCTCTTCTTTTACATTTCCAGGATAAATCAGTTCTCTTTAAAACTCTCTTTTTATTTAACTCTACATAATTTTATTTAACTATTTCTATAGATATCAGAGTTATTTTCTATTCATCATTCCTTTTGCACTACTCTCATATTCATCTATTGAAGGGGTTCTTGGACATTTCCTAGTTGTTGAGTATTTTTCTTTACTTATGCGCTAACACAAAGCATATGGTTGTAAATATTTGTTTAAATAGTGGACATTTTTCTTCTCTTTACTTCTTTGGGAGTATCTGCTCAGTAGTGGGATTGTTTATTTAGGGGATACAGACAATTGTCACTTTTCTTTCATAATTACAAATTGATAATCAAAAATAGTTGGACTAGCTCATTGTTCCATCCTTTAAAAATACTTCACTGTGCTTCCATTATTGACTGTTCCCAACTCTTACCATCTTCCCTAATTTTTATAGAACAAGATAAGACAGCATTATCATTTTAACTTCTATCTTTCTAGTAATTATTTCAAAATGCCTTATGTGGCTATTTACAGTATGTGATTTTGTTTTTGGAAACTTTAAAAGCTTTCTCCATCCACTTAACTCATGATAAATGACAGTTGATTATACACACAGACACACACAGACACATATATAAACATACATATTTGTATAAATATTTCTATAAATGATATCAGAATAGTCGGTTAACAGTAATATTTGATGGAAAGCTCATTACATATAATATCTCAATTCATTCTCTCAACCTCTTTTATGTAAATACATATGTATATATGCCTGCATTTATATTCCAATTCTATATATATTTTTGATATCAGAATACCCAATGTTCTATCAGTGAAATGTGATGATCTGTGATAAAAATGTATTATATACTATACCTCAATTGATCCTACCATAGGTTAAAAGAAGTAAAAGTATTTACTGAGGCTCATAAAGCTAATAAATATCTATGATGAGATTCATACTCAGACCTTGCTGACTCCAAGACCAAGTCTTAATTCTTCATTTTCATACTAACTGAAAGTTAAAGTTTTTATGAGACCATCGTTGTTGGTGGTGGGTTTTTTTTTTGTCTCTGGTATTATTAGACAGTGGGTTTGGGGGAATAAGAATTTTTGGATTAGTAAGCACAGACCAAAGGACAGTCCTTTGCCTTAGTTGCAATGAAATTATTCTATCAATTCTGTCTATTCCAAAGTTAGAACAATCAGCAACAAGTCAAGAAATAGATATCATTCTGTATTCATGGCAGGTAGTCACAAATTTAGGCAAGGATTATGTCTATTGGTAGCTGCCAAATTCAACATAGCATGAATGCTCTATTATTTTTGGCTTTATTACAAGATAATTGATATTCTTTGAACTGATTGACACAGAGCCACTAAATTTGACCATTAAAATGACTGGAATAACCACAGTCTTTGCCATATTCCATTAATAAATTAAACTCTAAAAGGAACACTGAATCAGACTTGGCAAAAGAGCCAGAATTTCTGATTTATAGGAAATCTTCATATCATCAGATCATGTATTTGAAGTGACCAGAAAGGTCATTTAATCCAATTCATTAATTTAATGAAGTCTCAAGGAGCTTGTCTTGTAAGTTATACAATACCCTCAAAGCACAAGTCAGAACCAGTATTCTAACTCAGATCTTCTGACTCCAAAGTTTGTGTTTTTTTCAATCTACTACTCAATTCCTGTGGTAACTTCTTTTGCTTAATACCACATTATTTGTTCTGCTGATCCCACTGATATCAAATGGTAATATTCCATTTATGAGGCAATTGTCAAAAAATATTTAATTTATGTAATATTCCCCCCTCCTCTTCTTGGTATTAAAATTTTATTGAAAATAGAGGAATAGTCCTTTCACTATAGAACCTTTATATACAGAAGAGCATGAAGTTACTTGTGAAACAATAGAACATTGTTTAAAAATATACTAGCAAAAGCTAGAAATAATTACACACGAGTTTGAAAAAACCAAATAAATAGGAGAAAAATTAGGTACATGTTCCACATCTTTCAACTTTATATCAATTTTTTTAAAGAAAAGGAACAAAATGTCTCATCCATTCTTCAAACTAGGACTAAAGAGTAATTTTAGTTGAGTTCTGAACACTGAGAACAACTTCTAAAGAAAGAAAAGGAGAGATTAAATATTTTACCTACATATATAATAAATTTTGAGAAATTTATTATGTATGTATATATAAAAGTCATTATAAAAGCCTTTCAAAGGCTATTTGAAAACCATGTATATTGGCTGCCATCATTGCACTAAGGAGAATCAGAGAGTCTGGAAATATCTGAAGATCCTTTCTTTAGGGAAGGTCCTTTCATGTGAATTCAAATTCATATTTCCTCTAGTCTCTGTCAATCCCTCAAACATAAATGTAGAAAATATTATGATTCCAAGAAAGCATATACAATTTGACATATTCATACAATATATCATTGGCTAAGGTAATAACTCTTATTGTTATTCAATTAGTGAAAGTATTCTCTCACTCCACCCTCTTTCATAGAAAGAAACTCAGAAAGAATAAAGTCACATAAAAAATAAGAGTTGGATCTAAGATTTAACGCCTCTGTCTTAAAAGTTAATGATTGTTTTCCAATTATGAATACAAGATGTCCAATTTACATCTTGTCAAAATAGCCGGATGTATCATTTCTTTTCACATTTTTGATGATTCTTATATAATATAGTAGTGATCTCCAGTGTTTAGTAAGTATTTCTTATATGAACATGCTATCACACACTTTTAAAAATAATACTGTAGTTTTAATGAAACAAAGTAAAACACTGTTCAGAAGTGGACAGGACTTATGGCAAGTGAGAACTCTGGACAAAGACTGATGCAGAAGCAAATGTTGACGCAAAGCAGTGAATGTAATGTTTTACAACAATGCTTCTCAGAGAAAGATTGGGTCAAATGCTACCAGAATTTACACCCATTGGGAAAATAACACAGATTTAGTATATGATTACATATTTTATTTTATGTATTTTTCTGCCTCTATTTTTTTAAATTTGACAAAGCAAATGCCTGAAATTGTGTGAGTTCACATACAATGAGTTCCTATTTTGTATGTATGTGGATGTCTGTATATACATATAGATAGATAGATAGGTAGATATAGATATAGATATAGATATAGATATAGATATATAGATACAAGGCAACAATTTCATCCTGTCAGAGACCACATTCTAAAATAAGAAACAACCTTTAAATAGTTAGGTACATACAAGTTATGCACAGCATCAGTGGAAGAAAATGTAAGGAAGGCAATAGCAGAATTAGGAAGAAATTTTGTAGAAGGTGAGATTTGATTTTTTTAATCCTTACTTTCTGTCTTAATAACAAGGGTAGGAAAGAGATAGGTTGTGAAGCACAGTGGGTTTTATGTTTGATCTTGGAGGTAATAGAGAGCCATTAGATTTCATTGTGTAGAGAGTTAACATGATCAGAATTGTGTTTTAGGAAAATCACTTTGGCAGGTGAGTAGAGAATGGATTGGATTGAGTAATGATTTCAGCGAAAGAGGTGAATTGGAATTATAATAGTTTAGAAGAGAAGTCATGAAAACCTTTATAGTTATGATTATTGAATAACTAGAGAGGAAATAGTCAAGAGATATTGTGAGAATAGAAACAAAAATGGTGTTATTGGTATTTGCTTTATTTTGTTTTAAAATTTGAGCTAATAGACCACAAGTTTCATACCAAACCTAGCATTCTATGAATAAAATATATGTAATTTTATCAAAACAAATTTCCATGGGTGGTTGAAATTCACACAATGAAAAAATTATTAACATTCTTTTATATACATGCATACATAATATACATTTATATATATATATATGTATATATATATACATGTATGGGGTGTATGGGGTGCTCAGGGAGGAGTAATATCTTTGGTATGGAAGGCTTGTCGTGACCTCCTAGGGCAGTTCTCCAGCCTCTGACCCTCACCTGACACCCAGCTCTCACTTGTGGCTCCCAGTAGCTGCTAGTATGCGGCAGCGGCCACACCCTGGGCAATGGCTTCAACAGGCCGGCTAAACCTTGTGAAGGTAGCCATCAGGTCATAGACCCCTGGTGAACCAAGGCTATGCTCACCCAGCATGTGAAGACTGTTTCGGCGGAACAGGCAGAAGAAACCAATAAGAAGGTTCAACGGCTGAGATGGCGATGCAGCAAAGCACTATGGAGTGCTTAGGGCGTGTTGGAGCACAAAAGACAACATGGCCATCCAATGCAGCTGAGGAAGTCTCCAGATGTAATGACTTTTCGTGCCAATGGACGCAGGCTTCCAACGCCGAGAGAGTGGGACTGTCTCCGTGCATTGACTTTTCCACTTAAATCTTCATGCACAAGTGTCTTTGTGCACAAAAACACACAAAGACAATCATCATCCTCAGTTACCGAGAGATTACTACTACTACTATATATAAAATTATGATTCTGCATCATTTATTCTTTATCAGATCATACTTGCCTCCAGATATTCTCTCAATATCTCATATGAATCGTTCCATGAAGCACAAAACATATTATATTACATTTATATTCTAAAATTTGTTTGATCTTCCAAAGTTGATGTACATGCATGGTTTCCTGACTTTTGCTATGGTAAGAGAAACTTCTGTAAATATTTTAATTTATATGCTAACTTTCTTTGCATCATTGAACTCTTTGGGGTATATGAGCTTAGTGTCAAGGTCACTGGTTCTAAGAGTATGAAAAGTTTAGCGTATTTTCTCACCCAATTCCCAGTTATGTTCTGGAATTATTGGGCTAATTTGCACAAATTATTATAATATGCTTATCTTTTAACAATCTGTCTTCCACAGAATAGTTCAATATTTTATCAGTATTATTAATTTTATGTTGAGATAATAAGACATTATTTTAATTTGTATTTAATAGGATTCTTGATACTTTCCACTTCCTTTCAAAACTAGTCCTATCTTTTGATCAAATATTTATGTATGGGGTAATGGCTCAAAATCTTGCAGATTTATATAATTTGATTTTTACATATCACGATTTTTACCAGAGATGACTAAAATCAAGGATTTTCCCAAGGCCATATCTTTGGTTATTTATTTTACTTGCATCAATTTTTTAAATTAAAAAACTTTAAAACTTTATGTAATCTATATTTTTTTTAGTTCTTTTGTTTCTCCCACAGTTTCTTTGTGTTTTTAATCTACTTGGTGCATCAATGCTAGATAAGGAAGGAGAGCTGAGTTTAGACAAAACTTCATACTCAATCAATGTGCCAAAAGTCTTTATTAATTAATTTTGAGAAAATGGATTTCTCACAGTTCCTCATATGAATCATTTTGAACAGTAAGCATTTGTTTTTGTTTATCTTCAGCATAAGTTATTATACAAGTGATCAATCAGCATTGAAAACAAATTATTGATAAGAAAACTTAATAGTTCAGAGAAACGTATAAGTAGATTTCCATACTAATCTATCTTTTCCATTTTCTGCATCCTACAAAGTAAGCAATTTTGCAGAATATTGGTGATAATGAGAGTAATGATGGCAATTTATCTAATATTAAAACCCATTATCATCTCTTTAAAAAGAAATGAGAATGAATTCCAAGACAAAGAAGGTATCTTACCAGAACACATTATTAATTATTTAAATGAAATGTATGGTCAAAGGTTTTAAAACTCTACCTAAAAACACACAAAAGAGCTTCTTTTCATGAAAACTTTCTTCAATGTCAGAATTTCTCTTGGAATAGATATATGTAAAACTCTAATTTAACCAGTCAATAAAGCGAGTACTTGAAAATGCCTTAGTTTCCATGGTTGAGACATATCAATTATGAAGAAATAAAGCAAAAGATGTTGTAACCATTTGAAAAGACTTACAAGCATCTTGAAGTCCAACAGAAGGGAAATGTTTAGTATAAGCAATACCTAAGGAATACTATTCAAAAAAATTTAAGTTTTTTTATTTTACACTTGAAAGTCATCAAAATTTATGACAGTTTTAATACACAAATTATAACTGTATAAAATGTTAGTTTCTATAATTTATCATTTAAGTATACATTAAATTCAACACAATTTTTAACAAAACAATCCTTGTCACCATCTTATTCTTCTGACTTTAAATGTTACTTAAAATTTCTTATTAATACTCTTTTTAATATAATTTTCATGACATCTCTATTACTACCCATCAAAACCTCCAAAACTACCTTCCCACACATTGTCTGTTTAAATAGAGATCTTCCTTCTAACAAATAAATAACCAATAAAAATAAATCCATGCATTGACTACATCTGAAAGTGTATTTATCACATATTTTTCTAGGATACAATCTGCCTACCTAAAGGAGAAAATCATGATTTATTTTCAATATTCTGAATTCATCATTGACCATTGCAGTGAGCAGAGTTCTTCAGTGTCTCAGATTCCCTGGTATATTATTCTAGTCATTGTTCAAATTATTTTCTTTGTTTTTTACTTATTGTTCTGTTTTATAGTTTCATTTTGCATCAATGCATAAAATATTTTCAGGTTTCTTTGAAGGATCCCTTTCTTTCCTTCATTTGAAATAATAATATTACATTTCAATCATATACCATAATCTGTTCAACCATTTCTCATTTAATGAGTATCTAATCTTTTTTCCAGTTCTTCCAAAAAAACTCTGCTATTTTTTGGGGGTATACCTGTTGGTAATTTTCCATCTGTCTTTTAACTCAAATGGGAATTTATATAACCTATATACATTGGACCCATTCATAGTTCCATCAATAGTGCATTAATGTGTATACCTTTCCATAGACCTTCCAAAAATTTGTTTCGTTTAACATTTTTGCCAAAGTATTTGGTGTGAGATAGGAATTTTGAATTGTTTTCATTTGTATCTTTCTTAGAATATATTTGGATCATATTTTCATATGACTGTTGATACCTCACATTATGTTGTTTGAAAAGAATTGGCTTATTTGTTTTAATGAGAATATCAATCTTAATGTACACTTTTGAAAGTGAAAAATTATTAGTAACCGACTTTTAAAAAATATCTAACAAAAGTTCACATAATATCAATGAAACACATGATATGTCAAATGTATGGAAAGATTAATTTGTGGAAATACTTCTGAAACATGTGCCACTTCACAAAAAAAAATGGAAAAGGTGAATAATGAACAGCACTAGATTTGTTGAATGTGACCTTTACTTTTGAATAAAACCAAAGACAGACTAATACAAAAAGTAGGATCAAGAAGTTGTTTGTAAGTGAAATTCACATGACATAAACAAAGGATATATTGGAAAAGAAGTAACCAACAAAAGTCTGATTCTTGAAGGTTTCGTTTTTTAAAACTAAAATGTATTGTTTTGTGTAAGCAACTCACAACCAAGTCATTGTCATCATTATTCCAACTGATTATTTTTGAAGAATCTAGGATTATTGAACAATGTGAAGTATGAACAGAAATGACAGAAATATGCACTATACCACTGTAAGTTACAAACATTTGACATCTAATGAATTCTCAGCAAGACATGACTCAATGACCAGTATCATATGTCAAAAGTGTGTTAGCTTCCTCAGTCTAATAGATATATGTGTATATTGTACATATTAAAATACAGACATCAGTATTTCCTTGACAATTCAATAGATAAAATACATTGAACCTATAGTACTATCTCCCAAAACTGTCTTCATCAATCTCAGAATTTTTATTTTCTATCTTTTTTCTTCCTTCCTTCCTTCCTTCCTTCCTTCCTTCCTTCCTTCCTTCCTTCCTTCCTTCCTTTCTTCCTTCCTTCCTTCCTTCCTTCCTTCCTTCCTTCCTTCCTTCCTTCCTTCCTTCCTTCCTTCCTTCCTTCCTTCCTTTCTTTCTTTCTTTCTTTCTTTCTTTCTTTCTTTCTTTCTTTCTTTCTTTCTTTCTTTCTTTCTTTCTTTCTTTCTTTCTTTCTTTCTTTCTTTCTTTCTTTCTTTCTTTCTTTCTTTCTTTCTTTCTTTCTTTCTTTCTTTCTTTCTTTTTAATTTTAGCAATAATAAAAGATTATTTTTTAAAATAATAAAATAATAAAAAAGAAGAGATTATAATCTGGGATTACTGCACTGGGGTGTGGGGGTACCCAAGAGGGATAGAAGGGAGCAGGGTTAAATAAAATTATGAGAGGCACAGCTTGGAGAAGATGTTAAATAAATTCTTTACTAGGAGGGCCAACCAGAGACTGAGGAAGGAGAATGATAGACTATGCTCAGCCGATTTGTGACACTAGGACAGAACAAAGTCAATTCACAATCAGCTTTCAATTTCAACGTGCTCCCTCTATGCCAATTTGTTCACTTTGGAGTGGAGACATCAAGGAGCCAGATGTGCTGCTGGACCATGGTAGTCATTTCAGTCATGAGTTTCACTGAACAAGGAAAGCAATATCTGAAAAGGAGAAAGAAGAAAATGGTTACAAGGAAGATGGCAAAGAAGTTCTAGAGAACTGGTCTAAGGAGGGAGTGTAGCCCTGTAGGAAACCAGTTAAAAAGGCTATTTGTCTACCAAAGCTGGTGAAGGATCAGGCTAAACATTTCATAAACTAGACCGACCATGCCTTGACAGGAGTTATTGAGGATAGTCCCCATTGGCTAGTAGGCTTTACAGACAATGAGGGGGCATAGAGGAGTGGAAGGAGAAAGTAATCTATTTGCATTATTCATTTCATCAGTTCCATCACATGGTAAGTCTCAGATGTGAAATGCAGTTGTCTAATTTCTAAGGCTGCAGACATTTGGTTTTCTGCAAATGTCCTCTTAGGTATTATGCAATAGGTATGTTTTCTGAGAAGTTTCCTTGCTGTTCCTATCCTTATCTAAACCAGATATTTGATTGACTCACTATCAAAAACAGGTAGAAGGAAGAATTTAAAAGAATTCATGAGATGACTACTTCTGGTAATACAGCAACTAGCAGCAAAATGTTCTCATGTTGGTAAAGCTAAAACCAAATTCTCAAAAAGTGACAGATGACTCAAGGCACTCAGTAAAGGACTAACATGTCCATGCAACAGGTCTGCAGAATTATTATCCTGACTGGTGTTTGATACTCATGCATAGAACACTGGTGAAAGTTAACCTCATTAGTTAACTTTTAGCAGCGTCATTTTTTACATTTTCATGAGAATATTCATCAGAAATTTCTTGAACAAGTATGCATACCACCAGGGCTTATTATAATATCTTGGTTTTGGAGTAGACTTAGAGATGATTAATTCTCCTTCAGAGAGGAAAGGTAGAAGGTACTTTATTAAGATTAAATCTGACATAAGACACACTTGATATATTTTTTTTACATTTTCATGAGAGTAATCATGTTAACTTGAATTAAAGGCAACTATGAAAGTAGCAAAAATAAAGCATTTTTCAATTGAAATAAGAAATTGCAATTTGGGATTGTCATACTGCATCAATATATGAGGTACCCCAGAACTATGTGATACATATTGCTATGTGAAATAATCATATTATCCTTGATATAGGGAATGAAAATTTTTCAAAATAAAGAATTTGGCTTGTGTTTGTTTTTAAATCAGTCACAATTTCTCTGGTAGTCACTACTACCTCTTTTTGGTGACAAGACCTCTGGATATCTGGAACTCTTCCAGTCATTTGAGCACTCCCATATTAAAATAAGTATTTGACTAAGATCAGGAAAGTCATAGAAATGCTATATGCTCAGGGACACAGGGTTTGAGTAGGAAAAAGAGGTCTTCTTCCACTTCACCTTCTTCATGTCATTAGCCCTTAATTTATCTTTTTCTAGAGAGAAGATAGAATTCCACCCCCTCTGAAAAACTGGTCTTCCTCAATATGTTTCCCTATGCTCTTGCATAATGTGTTGTATTTTACTAGACCAAATCCTTCAAAGATATAGGGTTGCAGGGGAAGAGAAAAGAGATAGAGTCACTCTTACCTCTTCCCTTACTCCTGTACCCAAGGCATTTAATTGCTTCTCAGGGACTTGGCACAATTTGGTAGTTAACCACATGACTATTCACTGTTCACCTGATGGTGGTTTTAAAACACACACCAAGAGATGTGATAATCTGAAACAATTAGGAAATATTTCCAATAGAGTTTCATCACTTTTTCTCACTGTGGCCCAAAATCTTAGGGTGCTTTTAAATTGATTAAGGTTTTGTCCACATATTGAGAAGAATTTATACAAAATCTCTTGAAAATAAAGTTTACTGCATTGATGTATTGACAGTTTTGAAGAGAGGAACTCCATCGTTACATTAACTCTCATGATTTTGTGGGTGAATCTTTCTACAGTTGTTTTAAAGAGTCCAATAAAATGGGCACTAAACATTTTAATACTTCAAGGAGTCTAAAATACTTTTTGGAAGCACAAAGTTATGTATCACCAAATTCTTATCAAATAATTCATAATTATTCAACCCTTAATTCTTGAATATTGATTGCAATGTTGTGTCATCTCTCTTTTTTTTAAAAGAAAAAAAAAGAATACCCTTAATCAAAATTTGAAAAAATGAATTAGCTAGATTCTGACTTGAGGTTTACAGAAATCACCCATGGTACTTATAAAGACAGACCAAGAAATAACAGGAATTGCTTTCTGCCACACAGAAGTTGCTGAATATATTAAAGCATTTTACCTATAATATTTGGACCTCTATGTTAATGTTTAGTTTTCACAATTATTGTAATATCAAAATTTGAAACATGATTGTTTCTGGCAGAAAAACACATTTTGAAGATATGCTCCAGTTCACTTTAGTAAGAGCACTGCCTTCTATATTAGTATGAAATTTCAGGAAGTTCTCAGAGAACCAAACATGTCATAAAGTATCATATTTACATAAATAATGATTTTAGCCCTAAAATTTACAGCCAAGTGTCCCCTGCAAATAAAGGAAACTAAAATGTTGAGCCTCAAGAGTACAATGAAAAAGTCAATGAAAGCCTCTTTATTTTCCTTAGTTATGCAGTTAATTTAATTAGGCTAAATATACAAAGTTATAAGTGACCTTTAAGGTGCAATGCGCCCCTGGAAGAAGAAAGTCTACAGAGCCAAGTGGAGAAAATTAAAATTATTTATCAAATACTATTTAATAAAATTTAAGTTTTTTAACATTTATTCTTTTTAATTTGAGTTACAAATTCTCTCCTTCCTTCCCAGTCCTTCTCCTATTGAGAAGGCAAATATATTATATAACATTATACATGTAAAATCATTAAAACATATTTTATTAAATAATATTTAAATGAAAAATTATCATCTTGGAAAATAAATTGTTTGAAAAATGATTTTGAAGGAAAATGTTTATTGCTTTTGTTGTTTTATATCAGTACTGTGAGCATGCAATGTTGTGTGGTCCACTATTCAGGCACAAGGTATGATGTATTTGACAAAAGGTATATTGGCAAGGGTTGCAGAGCTTGAAGGATAAGGCAGAGCTAGTCTATAAATAAACTGAAACAACTACAACTCTCCTCCATGTTCTATACTCTGAATTCAAATAATAAATCTCTTTGGAGAAAGTTCTGAAGGTATTTCAAAACCTTTAGAAACATTGAGAAGGATATGTACTGCATTAGCTGCTGGAGGGAATCTCTATTTTTTAACTATAAAAACTATTTGCCATAAGGGTCTTTTATCATCCATGTGATTTACAACAAATCTCTTTTCTCCTAATAATTTATCAGAAATGGAAGCAAATACTGTACCTCGTATGGCCAAATCTAACTATTGAAGTCATTTATGAGCTCAAGAATAGAAGAATATTTTATATTGCTACCATGAAAATTAATAGTTTTATATTTAAGTGACTATGACTAGAGTTTTGACAGCATGTCTAAGAAGAAGTAACAGAAATAGAGTCAAGAAATTTGCTACCATAGCTGACACTTCAGTTTATTTAATTTTTATTAAAATGTAGCTAAAATTAAAATAATTTAATGAAAGCAATTACTAGTGGGACCTTTGGGAAGATAGGAATATGTCAAGAGCCTAGATCTCTCATAAGTTCCCCAGTAAAGATATAAAAATATACAAGAAGAAATAATAATAAAAATAAACAGATATAAGCTCCTCCTTCCATACCCAAACTGTTCCTTGCCTCTTCATTTTACCCTCTGGAAAATAAAAGAAGGAAGGGAAGGGGAAGGAGAGAAGGATAAAGAAGGAATAGAATGAGGATGAAGAAGAATAGAAGGGAAGGAGAATAGGGAGGAAAAAGAATAGATGGAGGGGAGGAGGAGGAGGAAGATGAGGAGGAGAAGAGAGAGGAAAAGAAGGAGGAGGAAGAATAGAAGGGGAGGAACAGAGTTCCAGAACTAGCTGATACTGAACAGACATGATGGCAGGAGACAGAGATCAGTGGTCAATGTAGAACTCACCTACACCCTCTATTGTGAGATAAATCCAGGAGAACACACTGGGAAGGGTTGAAATAGCCTGTGCTCAGCCACCCTAAGAGAAAGACCAAGACCAAGAAAGACCTAGCTTAGGGTTTATTCTAAAGCAAATTCCAAGCAACTCATGCACAACTTAGATCTCAGGCAGCCTAGTCTGAGTCACAGAACAAGATAAAACCAGACCTAAACACAGGAAGTTTAGTAATCACTGTAACAATTATTCACACCAGAGTTTTGTTAGTGAATAGTTTTCTTGATATACTAGAGAAAAAAATTCTGCCATCTCCATGCCTCTTGCCTATCCATCTTTGTCTATATATCTGTTTCTGTCTGTCTCATTGTAATTGGTTATTTTTGTTCCAATGTGTTTCTCTTCTTACAAGTTCCTCTTTCAGTGATTTTACTGATTTTTATTTTGTTGATTCACTGCATATTTTTACCTAATAACTTGGTTACATTTTGAGTTCCAAGTTTTCTCCATCCTTCCCTCCCAAACGCACATTAGAGAAGACCACCATTATATATGTGTTTCTCTCTCTCTCTCTCTCTCTCTCTCTCTCTCTCTCTCTCTCTCTCTCTCTCTCTCTCTCTCTCTCTCTCTCTGTCCCTGCCTCTCTCTCTGTCTCTCTCTCTCTGTCTGTCTGTCCCTGCCTCTCTCTCTGTGTCTGTCTCTCTATGTTTCTCTCTCTGTGTCTCTCTCTGTCTCGCTCTCTCTGTCTCTCTCTCTGTCTCTCTCTGTCTGTCTGTCTGTCCCTGCCTCTCTCTCTGTGTCTGTCTCTCTATGTTTCTCTCTCTGTGTCTCTCTGTGTGTCTCTCTCTCTCTATCTCTCTCTCTGTCTCTCTCTCTAACACACACACACACAATATATATATATATACATATATATATATATATATATATATATATATATATATATTTCCATACATTAATTCTTTCTCTGGAGGTCAAAAACATTTTCCTTCATAAATCCTATGTTGTTGGTTCATATTACTCAGAGTCATTGCATGTTGGGAGCTAAGATGGTAGAGTAAATGATGTTCCTCTCCTGTGGTCCCTACACACACAGACACACACACAGCACACACATGCACACACACACACACACACTCATACTCACAAAGAAAATAAGGAAAGCTGGAGAAACATCTCTCACTGGAGTAAGAGAGAGTAGCCCAGACAGCTCAGCATCTGTGAGAACTTGGAATAGGCCAACACACTGAGATTCCACCTGAGGAAACAAAGCTGCAGAATGGGAGAGAGCCCAGGCAAGCCACTCTACACAGGTATAGAAGTCAAAGGCAAGATACCTACAAACTCTCACATGTCACCAAAGCCCTAAAACTATAATGGAGCAGAGAGGGGAACAGGAACTACAGGAACTTATTCCAAGGTAGCAGCAGAACCCTGAAACCAAAAGGGAGCAGATAAGGAGACAAACTGAAAAAGTTACACACTCCCACATGGCAATGAAGTGCATGAGGCCGCAGAGACTAGGACAAGGAGCCTGCCCAGCCCAAGCCACTTGAAAATAACAGGGAAGCAGCAGATCAGGCACAAGCCCAGTCTATGAAACAATAGAGGAACTAGTAACATGGTGCTGAATAGAGCTGGACAAAAGGGCTGGGAACCTCCCCAGAGCAAGCCAGTAGACCACTTCCAAAGAAACACTGTGAGAAACAAAGGCACCTTGACCAAGCACAAGTACACCAAGATCCAGAGAAGAGTAGTCTCCAAGTTTGAAGCATTTTTCTCTCCAACCCAGGAAGAGAGAAGAAATTTAACAGGTAGAGAAGATAATAGGGGAGGTATAATGGGGAGGAGGGGAAAGAATGACCAAAAGAACAACAACAACAAATCCTTTACCTTAGAAATTTATTTTCATTACAGAGAGTACTAAAATACAAACTCAGAAGACAATGCCAAAAAAAAATGTGAAGCCTCAGTGGAAAGTGCAAAAGGCCCATCAAACCCCAAAAGAACTCCTGAAGGTACTTGAAAAGAAGTGAAAAAAAAACCACAAATAAAAAGAGAATTAACAGAAAAGCAATAGCTGAGGGAAATTCATGAAAAAATCTATTCCATAAAAGCTTTGTTTTTAGCCCAAAAGTTAAAGAAAGTAACTCCCTATGTTATAAAATAGACCTAATCAAAAAGAAGATAAAAAATCAATGAAGAAAGCAACTCTTTAAAGAGGAGGATTGGCAAAATTGGAAGGGTAACACAAAAACTAAAGGAAGAAAATGACTTTCTAAAAATCAGAATTGGACACATGGAAGTAAGATAAAATAGAAAAAAATCTCACTGGAAAAATGACCAACCAGAGAGATGAAACAGAGAAAATCTAAGCATCATTGGAAAGAATCTGGACACCTTTTTACAAGAAATCATGAGAGAAAACTGTTCTGACATCCTTGAAGAAGAGGGGAAAATAGAAATTGAGTAAATTCACCAATCAATTCCTGGAAGGTATAATAAAATAAAATACCCCAGGACTATTACAGCAAATTCCAGAACTTCCAGGTGAAGGAAAATATTATAATCAGCCAGAAGAAAAAAAAAATATCATGGAGCCACAGTCAGATTTAACAGGACTTAGAAGCTTCTACATTAAAGGACCAGAAGATGATGTGGAATGTTATCCTAAAAGACGAAGGAACTATTACTACAAATATATATATGCCCACAAAACTGAGCTTTATTCTCCAGGAGGAAAATAGAGGTATTTCAGTCTTTTCTGACCAAAAAAAGCAGATCTGAAAAGAAAACCTGATGAGCAAATTTGACACTAAACAAGCATAAAAAGATAAAGTAAAAACTTAAGGATTTCAATATACTTAAATGTGGACATTTATACCTAGAAAGTAATAATTGAAATAATTAAGATATCTATGATAATTGAAAAAGGTAAGGTACATAAAGTATACAATTTACCTAAAGTACCTAAAATAGAGATATTTTAAGTCGTACTTAAAATAGAGTGCTTTTAGATAGAGGAAAGGCAAATAGAAACACATGGAGAGAAGAGAAAAGAAGAGATAAAAGAAGGTAAACTGCTTCTCATTAAGAGGCATGTAAGAAGCAAACACAATGGAGAATATAGGGGATGACCCTTTTTGAACCTTATTCTTATCTGAACTAGCTCAAAGTGGGAATAATGCTGACTCTTAGTCAGCTAAAGAAACCTCTATTTCTCTATAGGGAAGTAAGAGTATAGGGATAATAGAGGTTAGGTATGGACAAAAAGGAGGGTGAATTGGGGGAGACAGTCATCAAAAACAAAACATCTATTAATAGGGAAAGGCTAAAAGGAGAGAGAGAGAAAAGGTGTAAAATCATACGAAAGGAAAAAGAAATAATAATCATTACCATAAACTTGAATGGGATGAACTCACCCGTATAATAGAAAAGGACAGGAGAATGGATTAAAAAACAAAATCCCAGAATAAATTGTCTACAAGAAACATATTTAAAACTGGGGAACACACAGAATAAAAATAGTTGGAGTAGAATCTACTCTTCTACAGCCAAAGTAAACAAAAAGGAGGAGTATAAATAATTTTCTTTGATTTTAAAAGGTGATTCCCCTTTGACAGAGGGACTCAAAGAGATTTGGATATGTACTGTGTGCAAAAGGTAACCTACAAAATGTTGCCCAATAACCTATTAGAAAGTTCTAAAAATAATATTTGTTTATTAAATTGGATCATTATTTATTTGGTATTATAAAAATATAAATTACCTGTCTGGAGGCATAAACTATATACCACATTGACTTTCTTCGAAGATATCTTCTAAATAATGAAACCATTTTAGTCACAGAAAAATAATTTGGGGGGGATTTGGTACTATAATCATTGCCAAATATACCTTAGCAAATTCTCTGAGATAACAATATGAAAATCGGGGTGGGGGGGAGAGAGAAGGAATATAAATATAGGGTCAGTTAATATTAGCTCAATGAAGTTACCCAGATAATTGAAATTAATTGATACTATGCTCAATCAATATACTACTCTTGAATTTGAGGCTAGATACTACAGTCTTTTCAACGGTAGTAAAATTAATGAGAATCATATTTGGAAATTTGACTATGCACTGTGTCATATATGAATTATCATAGCTAAGGAATTAGAGTAATTCCAGAGGTTTCAAAATGCATGATTTTCAACACATTCTTAGTAGGAATAAGATATAGGGGGGTGGAGCAGAGGATCGGAGAGGTTTCTGCTTTGGAACAAGGAAGACCTTATAAGCTTTGAAGGGTTGAGAGATTTGTATCTTCTATTATCCTACATGGAACTAATGATTAAAACAACTATTTGGCACTAGTTAAAAAAATAGAGTTTGATCCATAGAAAGAATATGTTATTTGTATAAGATTCACAAACAAAATAAGAAAGTAGCAAAATGTTTGGCAAGTCCAAGGATAATGACTTCAGAAGAAAGGGCAATCTATTTGACCGAAACTTTTGAGAAAATTAGAAAACACTTAGGTGGAAGTGAGATACAGATCACATTTTACATCTGTTTTGAGATATGCTCCAAATGCATACAACAGAGATGTAAAATGTCACAATGTAAAGTTATTAGAGGATTAAGGAAAAAAGTTACCTCAAATCTATGAGTAAGGGAAGAATTTATGACTAAACATACAATAGAGATCATCAACCAGGGTAAAATGAATAATTTTCATCATACATTTATTTATTTATTTGTCTTCACACAAAGTCAATCCAGTGCCATATGCCAAGATAAAATCAAAATGAATACATGATTTAGAAATAAGGGATGATACATAAACAAATTAAAAGGTGCACATAATAGTTTATCTGTCAGAACAATGAATAATGGAAAAATTTATGACCAAAGAAGATGTAGAGAATATTCTTGGATGTAAAACAGATGACTGACTACAATATATTAAATTTTTTTCCGCACAAAGGGAAAAATGGGGAAAAACTTTTATATTGTGTCTGACAAAAGCCTCATTTCTCCAAAACATAGAGAACTGAGTCAAATTTATAAGAACACAGGTTATTTCCCAATTGACAAATGGTCAAAGGGTATGGCGATGTGGTTCTCAGATGGAGAAATTAAAACTATCATTAGTCTTATAAAAATGCTCAAAATCATTATTAGAGAGTAATTTGCTACCATGCCCAAAAAACTGTAAAAAATGTGTATACTGTTTTACTTAACAATACCACTAATAGGTCTATATCCCCAAAAGATCAAAAATAAGGGAAAAGGTCCCATGTGTACTAACATGTTTGTAGCAGCTCTTTTTGCAGTGGCAAAGAATTGGATACTGAAGAGATGGCCATCAACTGGTGAATGACTGAAGAAGTTGTGGCCTATGATTGTAATGTAATACAGCTGTGCCTTAAGAAAACAGAACAAAATGATCATAGAAAACTCTGAAAAGAATTATATGAAGTGAAGAATTATATGTAAAGTGAAGTAAACAGAGTTGGATGAATGTACACAGTAACAACAATAATTACGAGTAGCTGTTAATAAAAATTGATATCAGCAATTCAAGGATCTAAAACACCTCCAAGAAATCTGACAAAAAAAAAGGCTATCCACAGTCATAGAGGAACTGATTAAGTCTATATGCAGATGAAAACAAACCATTTTTCAATTTATTTCCTTCATGAGTTTTTTTTCTGCCTTATGTCAATGCTATATGTATTCTTTCAGAATATAACACATATGGAAATATATATTGTGTGATAGTGCATGTACAAGCTATACCATATTACCTGCCATCTCAGAGGACATGTGGGAGGGAGAGAGGAAAAGAACAAGGATCACAAAGTGTCAGAAACAAATTATTAAAAATGTTATCTTTATGCAAAGGTAAAAACATTGTACAACATCATATAATTAATTAATTTTAAAATACTAGTTCAGGAAATATGTTGGCATATGCTTCCATGCCCTCAGGGGATAGATGGCAGAATAAAGTACCAAATGTTACATACTGGGATCAACTGTTAATTATAATTTTTGTTTTTGTTGCCATTATTATGGTGGAGTTTTCAAAATGTTGGGGAATTATTGGAAGGGGAATATAATTTTAAACTGTACTAATAAAAACAAATCATCAATTTTTTTTAAAAAATCAGTTTAGTTAAAATGACAAAGAAAACCCCCCAATCCTGAAGAAAAGTTTATCAGATAAAATGTTACTTCCAAGATATATAATTAACTGATGCAAATTTATGATAAAAACATCAATTCTTTAATAATAAAATAAAATAATATGAACATGAAATTTCAAAGAAAAATGTAAGAGTTCAACAAGCATTAAAAGGGCTCCAAAATACTCATAATTCATTAAATGTAAAACTACACAATTCTGAGATTCTACCTTACTCCCATCATATTAACAAAGAAAACAATGACAATTAGTGGAAGTCCCTAGGATAACAACAATGCTAATACAATGTTAGTAGATTTATCAATTACCCCAGTTTTTGGTCCAAAGAGATAAAAGTTATAGCTCTTATATTCATAGCAGAGAAATAGAAGCTAAGAGAATATTTAAAAATTGAGTAATTTCTGAAAAAATATGTTAGAGTGTATAAATTCACCAGTATATATTTCTATGAGAAATAATGAAAATTGCTTTCAAAGAAACCTAGGAAAATTAAAAAACTGAAGCTGAATGAAATGAGGAGAACAATTTATTCAATAAAGACAGCTTAAGAACAAACACCACTTTTGTTTTGTTTCACTAATGGTAATATGGAGCAGATGAAAAGAAGTAGCTAAGAAAAAGTTTTTCAAAAAGAAAAAAATGGCATTGGATAAAGACATGCATGTATGAATACATATCTACATGCATGAATATGTACATTTGTATATAGACATTAATGTGTATATGGATATAGATATAGGGATTTTTTAGTTTCATGTACAATTCTCTCTGTCTTTGTCTCTGTCTCTCTCCCCTTTTGGTTTTCTCTACATGCTCATTTCAGTTGGTTTAGTAAATTCAGAATAAACAATTAAAAATTATCACAAGTCTTCTGAATATTAATTAAAGATAATCAGTTATCATTTTGGAAAATATATAAAAGTCATTATCATTCTATAGTTAAACCATCACGTTAATAGAGATTAAATTCCTACCTATATGATGTTTTGATGTTTTTTTTTTTTACAATTGATCTATATTTTTTAACAGACCCAAAATATGAGCCAACATTCTTCAAGGCAAGGAATATATACCTTAATTTATTTAATTATTATATGGACTAGAAACATTGGCATCATCATCTCTCGTCAAAATTTAGATTTTTAAAAATAACATACAAACCACAAATGAAACATACCAAAGAATACAAAGATAACTGTTTTCTCCCTCACTGCCATAGAAAGACCTGCATTCAAACCTCATCTTAGACACTACTTATATGACTCTCATCAAGTCACTTTATATTTATGTCTCAAAGTCTTCAACTCTAAAATAGGAGTAATAAAACGAAGCACCTCTGAGTCCTGTGTGAATCATCTGAAATAATAACTGTAATGGGATTAGCACAAAGCCTGGAACAAAGTAAGTATTTAATAAATATATATTCCTTCTATTATTTCCTCTCCTGTCTTAGTCTTATTCTGCTTCTGTGAAATGAAGTCATATGTACTATGTATAAGGTAGGAAATCATCTCCATACTAATCTGGACTGACCAAGATAGTTATGGTATGTAGAGTGTTACAAAAATAAGCAACAAAAAATAGAAGCAGGAAGGGGTAGTGATTATAGTGTTTGGCTTAGAGTCAAGAATATCTGAGTTCTGGAAAATAGTATGGGAGATATTAGGTTTAGATCAACATCTCACACTCTACACCAAGATAAAATCAGAACGGGTGAATGATTTCAATATAAAGAAAAAAACTATAAGTAAATTAGGTGAATATGGGCTAGTTTACATATCAGATCTATGGGAAAGAAAAGATTTTAAGAACAAGCACAAGATAGAGAATATTTAAAAATATAAAATTAATAATTTAGATTACATTAAATTAAAAAGATTTGTTTAAACAAAACTAAGGTAACCAAAATTAGAAGGGAAGTAACAAATTGGGAAAAAATCTTTATAACAAAAAACTGACAAAGGTCTAATTATTCAAATATATAAGGAGTTAAATCAGTTGTACAAAAATTTAAGTCATTCCTCAATTGATAGGTAGGCAAGGGACATAATAGACAATTTTCAGATAAAGAAATCAAAATTATTAATAATTATTTAATTATAATAATATATAATTAATATAATACTAATAAGCACATGAAAAGTAATCTAAATCTCTTATAATCAGAAAAAGGTAAATAAAAACAGCTCTGAGGTATCACTTCACACCTAGCAGATTGGCTAGCATGACAGCTATGGAAAGTAATTTGAATGCTGGAGGCTGTGGCAAAATTGGGATATTAATGCACTGCTGGTGGAGTTGTGAATTGATCCATCCATTCTGGAGGGCAATTTGGAACTGTGCCCAAAGGGCGCTAAATGACTGTCCTTTGAACCAGCCAAAGCACTGCTGGGTTTGTACCCCAAAGAGATAATAAGGAAAAAGACTTGTACAAGAATATTCATAGCTGTGCTCTTTGTGGTGGCAAAAAATTGGAAAATGGGGGCTGCCCTTCAGTTGGGGAATGGCTGAAAAAATTGTTGTATCAGTTGGTGATGGAATACTATTGTGCTCAAAGGAATAATGAACTGGAGGAATTCCATGTGAACTGGAAAGACCTCCAGGAACTGATGAAGAGTGAGAGGAGCAGAACCAGGAGAACATTGTACACAGAGACTGTTACACTGTCGCACAATCAAATGTAATGGACTTCTCTACTAGCAGCAATGAAATGATCCAGGATAATTCCGAGAGACTTAAGAGAAAGATGCTATCCACATGCAGAGTAAGAACTGTGGAAGTGGAAATGCAAAAGAAAAACAACTGCTTGATCACATGGTTTGATGGGGATATGATTGGGGATGTAGACTCTAAATGATTACCCTAGTGCAAATATCAATAATAGGGAAATAGGTCTTAATCAATGACACATGTAAAACCCAGTAGAATTCTTCTTTGACAATGGGAGGGAGGTGGGAGGAGGAGAGGGAAAGAACAAGAATCATGTAACCATGCAAAAATATTCTAAATTATATTAAATAAATAAAATTTAAAATAAAAAGAGTACCTGAATTCAAATTTTGCCTCAGATAATACTAGTTGTGCTACTCTAGAAAATTCATCTTATTTCCTTGGTTTCTTTGTTTCCCCTCAGTTTCCTCATGTGTAAAATGAGAGACTAGATTTGATGAGCTCTAAGACCTCTTCTAATTCTACATTGGTAATATTTTGATATGTTGAATACTTATATATATATATATATATGCATATATATATACATATGAAACATGAGTATATCAGGTAATGGTAAACAGAAGGTTTTATAAAATCCCTCTGTTGCTAGGGACTACAGCTATGCACTCATTAAACCACTTGCATTAAATATTTTTGTATACATCCCACTCATGATCTGCCTCCCTCTCCTAAAGAAGGAATGGGTCTTGTCTAATCTGAAACAATCTTTCTAATACCCCCTTTGTACAGTGCATAACACAGAGCATTACATATTGAAGGGTTTCAATATATTTTATAGGTTGATGGATTGTTATATCAATCATCAGAAAAATCTTCTTAAAAACCCTTGAGGTGCATGATTAGAAAAATCATAATAATGTCACTTAGATTAAAAGCCATTTATCACTTTTTTCTGTCCCATAATATGAATTCTTCCACTCTGGGCAGCACAATTCTGGAAAGAATATTCCTACTAAGCTCAAAGTGCAAGTATTTTGCCTTCATAATTAATTGGTCAATTTGCTAAGTGAAATATTCTCTCCTCTGAGCTGGCACAGATCCTAGCCTGGAATATCTTTTCAATTATAGAACAACAACAAACACTCTTACTGTAGTTAGAACCTCTTGTAAAATTTTGTAAATTTGCAAAAATTTATTAAAGGAATGTTTCTCCCATAGATGCAAAGAGGACAGTCTGCAATGGGATTTAATGTACCAGTATATATGAACCCTCATTCAGAAATTCAGGGGAAAATGAAGGGCATGCATGTATGTGTATGGAAAGAGTTAAGGGAGGAGAAAATATTCAACTTGTCAGTAAAGAGAAGAAATATCTATACTGGATTTAAAAATAGTCCATCTATCTTGGTAGATATAAAAGTACTATAATGTGTATTCAGAAAACCTAAGAGGCAGGATTGGGTTTTCTTAGAAAAAAATAACAAAAAGATTTTCCATAAACTGATAAAAGTAGCAAAAATAAGTTTCCCTAAGGAACCTTAAAATTATATATAAATTATATATATATATGTACATATATATGTATATATATATATATATATCCATGAAAATTTTCTGGAAACAAAATACACATTTGTGTGTACATTATATATATATATGCATATATACATAACATTTGTGTGTATATGTTTATAATATGTACAGATATGGATAAAGATATGGTCACATGTAAATACAATAAACATATAGCTCATACAGGAAGAATTAACACTATGGTCTAATAGCAGGTATGATGGATTTTTAATTAGACATTGTGAGTTCATAATCCCAGTTTTGTTACTAAGTACTTGTATATTCTTGAGCAAGTCACTTGGTCCTATCAAACCTCAGTTCCCTCAGTTATAAAAAAGGAATAAAAATAGAACCTGTCTCCCAGGGCTGTGGTGAGATCAAATGAGGTCATATTTGCAATGTGTATTATAAAATTACATAAAGTGATATAAATGCTTACTATAAAAGTACTATGGCAATATAATTTTGTTCTAGAAATACTCATTAATGATACAGTCTAGAATAACATAAGAATTTACCCATATGATCATTGGAATATCAGTTCATGCAGTACTCTATGATTTGAAAAAATATGTCAAATATGAACAGATTTGATCATCGGTAAAGTCTAAAGATACAAGTGATACTTATCACTTCGCTAAATTTTAGATTTAATTTTCAAGAGGAAATTAAATTAAGCCAGCAGAGGTCACACAAAAGAAAGGAAAAGATATATCAAAAGATAAAGAAACAAAAATGTATGATGCTTAAAAGATCAAACAAAAAATAAAGGAAGAAATTGACAACCATCTGAGAAGAAAATGGAATAACAATATTCCTGATTTTTTAAAAAAGTTTTGAACTCATATTGAAGTCTACATTATGGAGTTACATTTTTATCCTTCAAGAGAGAATATGCTGATATTCATTATTTTCATATGAAGTTTTATTGGCAGGCACAAATAAATGAAGTGGCCTTGCTTGCCACTCTCTTTGTATGGATGAGTTTGGGATTGACAGACACAAGGCATTACATCCTAGAGCAGACATAACCTTGCAGCAGAGAGGGCAGACAGTGTTATGTGAGGCATTTCAGATTCCTCTTTAACATTTTCCTCCTGCATATCTTTCTTGTTTTTTCTCCTTTCTCTATATCCATTTCTATAGTCTCTTATATTTCACCCTCATCCCACATTTTTTACCCCTTTGGCATTTCTCCCTCTTTTCCCTGCCTATATCTTAAGCTTCATATTTTATGGACTCTGAGTGCCCATGATACTCAGAGATAAAAAACACAATAACCCTGGAACAAAGGGTCTAGTGAAGAGGATTAATGGAGTTCTCTGACAAGTTTGTATTATGAAGGCATAGCTTCATTATACTGAAAGTTCTATTATTCAATAAACTAGACCTGATAAGAATCAAATGATCAAATGATTCCAATTCTCCTTTTCCTATCGTAGAAATTATAAATGGTGCTCTCAATTGAGAAGGAAAGAAAACCTTTCCTTTGTCCTTTCCCAAGTTCTCCCCATGAATTAAGATTAATCAACTAATGGTCCATACAATTATACATTAAAACACAAAGCAGTTTTTCTAACAACTAAATTAAGTTTAAGGATATGTGAGTGCCAACTGTTGATCACAATCCAGAAGATCAGTCCTAGGACATGGCATGATTTGATCATACCAACCACTTACTCAATAAGTGTTAGTAGCATCTTTTTACTTCCAGGATAATTTTTTATCCTCTTATTTTTTAAAGTCCTTCACAAACTAGTCCTTCTTTACTTTCCAGGCATATAATTTACACCTCTCTGGACCCTCTTTGATTCAAAGATACTCACGTTCTTGCTATTTCTCATCCACAGTGTTTTATGTTGCTTAATATCCCTGCCTCTTGCTTAGTTATTCTCCATCCACAGTGTCTAACACATAATAAGTGCTTAATTAATATTTATTCATTAACTGAGCTCACCAGGGTCATAAAGTAAACAAGTATCTAAAGAACAACTTAAAGGTAAATCTTCATGATGTTACTCAACATGCCATGCTTCCTGGAGTATTATGGTAGAGAGGGTTGGGAGCAGCCAATGGACCTGACCTCTTCTAAAAGGTGTAACTACCATCAACTTTGGGTTGGTGCCCTCTTTGTGACTAAGAAGCTATGTGAAAGATGATTAGCAAAAGCCAGAAATTGCTACTTCCTCCCAGTAGTCTGTGAGCCGAATTGAAGAGACTAAACTTCAAGTATGTGGCTGCCTCTGCTCTTTTGTTTTTCTTTCCTTGAGTTTAGGTCACTAAATAGTCATCCTGAAAAATGGACATTTCCAGCCCTGTCAGTAACTGTAAGTTTGATATATTGGGAACTAGTCATACAGTATAAGGTGATTTCTGTAACAGTTTCTTGGAGGAGATGTCCACAGGCAGCTGAAAATGTCTTATTTCCTCTGGAACCTCAGAGAGAGGACACAATGTATTTAAAGAGTTTATGAAAAACCTGATCTCTTCTCTTAGGGATCAGATGTCCCCCAGAAGCATCTGGGTCTGCTGGACTCCAAAGTCAGGGTTTTTTTCTGTGGGAAAGTCTGTCCCCTCATCATAATCCTGAGCCATGAGTCATAGAATACCATCAGAAAAAACCCCATCAACATCAATACTGGCATTCATAACGAAATTAAGTGAATCTCCTTTTTTTTTTCAGTTATGTGGTGGCAGCTCTCAGGAATGTTTTTCCAACTGGGTTGCATTGAGGTGACATATGTAGTTATACTATTAGAATTACTTAGGGATGTCTATGGGGTAGAACCAAGATGGCAGTGAAGGCACATGCCCCTGATCTGTACCAAATTATCCACCTAACAACTATGATATAATGCTTCAAAATGGATTCTGGAACAACATAACCACAAAAGATGCCAAAAAATTATTTTTCAGCTCAAACAAGCTAGAAGGTGAGCACAAAGGATTTTTTAGCACCTGGGTGGAAGAGGAGCACAAACCAACATTTCAAAGTAGACTACACCCAGCAACAAACCATAGGAATGACTGAATTAACAGAAAAGTTTTCCAGGGCTCTTGGCTACAGACAGTAAAGGGGTTGGAAAAAGACTTAGAAGGGGGTAGGTGGAAGCTAATGACTCCATTAGACAACAAGAAAAAAATAAAACAAAATCAGAAGAATGGAAAAAATAGAAGAAAATATGAAATATTTCACTGGAAAAAACAATTTACCTGCAAAGAAAATATATTAGAGATAATCCAAGAATTATTGAACAACCTAAAAGCTATGATTAAAAAAAGAGTTAAACATCATCTTTCAAGAAATTATCAGGGAAAAGTGCCATAATATTTTAAAACCAGAAGATTAAATTAAAATTGAAAGAATCCACCAAACCCCTCCTGAAAGAGATCCCAAGAAGAAAACTACCAAGAATATTATAGCCAAATTCCAGAACTCCCAGGTAAAGGAAAACATATTGGAATCAGCCAACAAGAAACACTTAAATTATTTTGGAACCACTGTCAGAATAACACACAATTTAATAGCTTCTACATGAAAGGAATGGAGGACCTGTAATAGGATATTCCAGAGGGCAAAGGAGATAGGACTTTGATCAAGAATTATTTACCCAGGCAAATAGAACATAAATTATCCTTCAGGGGGAAAATGGGCATTCAGTGAAATAGAAGACATTCAAACATCCCTAATAAGGAGACCAGAGTTGGATGGAAAATCTGACTCTCAAACACAAGACTGAAGAGAAGAATAAAGAAGTAAACAGGAAAGAGAAATCAAAAGACATTCAGTAAGTTTAAACTTTTTACATCCCTGCTCAGGAATATGAATGATTCTTAAAACTCCTAAGAACTTTATCATTATTGGTGCAGTTAGAATGAGTAAACATATATAGAGGGCAAAGGTGTGAGTTGAATATGGTGGGATATATAAAAAAATTAATGGTTTAGAAAGTAATGCATTGTAAGGAGGAAAGGGAAAATAGAATGGGGTGAATTATATCACATGAAAGAGGCATAAAAGCATTTTTACAGTGGAGAAGAAGATAGGTGTAGTGTGGGAAGGGAAACATTGCGAACCTTACTCTCATTAGAATTAGCTCTGTGGGAGAAGAACATGCACATCATTTGGATTGAGAAATCCATCTTAGGAAAATAGGGGGAAAGGGTGTAAGAGCATTTGGGTGAGGCTGAGAGAAAAGAGGGTAAACTGGGGCATGTGGTGGTCAAAAACTAAACAAGGGGTAATGGGATTGAGATTACACAGTAATCATAATGGTGTAATTTTTTAAGAAGTCTCTATAATAAAGTCCTCCTTTCTAAAATACATAGAGAAATGAGTTGATTGTTAAAGAACTCAAGTCATTCCCCAATTGGTAAATGATCAAGGGATATGAACAAGCAGTTCTCTGACAAAGTAATTAAAACTCCCTACAGTCATTAAAATGCTCCAAATCATTATTAATTAGAGAATGCATAGTAAATACTCTGAGGTACAAATCCATGGCTATCAGATTGGCTAGTACGTCAAAAAAATATATGAAAACTTGGAGGGGATGGTGGAAAAGTTGAGAAAATAATGGTCTGTTGTGGGTGTTGTCAACCAGTCTGGAGAGCAATTTGGAACTATGCCCAAAGGGCTATAAAATAGTACATACCCTTTGATCCAGAAGTACAGTTACTAGATTTGTATTCCAAAAAAGCAAAAAAAAAAATGGAGGCAGGGTAAAGATCTATGTCTACAAAAATAATTAAAGCAACTCTTTTTTCTTTCATTAAGAGGGCAAAGAATTGGAAATTTAATTGATATCCATCAATTAATGAATGGCTGTTTTAGTATATCATTATAATGCGATACTATTGTGTTATAAAAAATGAGAAGTAGGAGATTAGAAAAATTTGGAAAGACTTTCATGAACTAAAGCAGAGTGAAGTAAGCAGAAACATGAGAATATTTTGCAGCGACAGCAATATTGTATGAGGATCAATTATAAAAGGCGTTGCTATTCTCAGCAATACAGTGATCCATATCTCTACCAAAGGACTTGTGATAAGAAATGCCATTTCCTTCCCAAGAAAGAACTGTTGGAGTATGAACCCAGATCAAAAAACTTTTTTAAACTTTCTTAATTTTTTGTTCATATTTTCTTTAACAAATGAATTGGTATGAAACAAATGTTTGATATGATTGCACATGTAAAATCTGTGTCAGATTGCTTACCTTCTCAGTAGGAGCAGGTGGGGTAGGAGCAATAATGGGAGAGAATTTGGGACTCAATATTCTTTTTTTTGAAAATGTCTTTACATGAAATTGGGGAAAAAGAAAATAAAATTAAGACTAAAAATAATTAAAGATAAAAAGATGGTTACTATTGCTATTAGGTTCAATGCTACAACAAATATTTATAGAATTTGGTGCATTTTTGAGGCATATACCTTCAGGGTTTGTAAGGAGAAAAACTTGGGGGGAGAGGAATTATAATATCAGCATCTACATGCTATTTCTCTTATTTTCTGGTGTCAGGTAGGAGGGTGTCGTACCATTCTTTCATGACAAAGAATCAGTTATTACAGTCAGGACTGATTGTGTGATGTGACATTTCAAGTACAACTTTGAATGCATTTATAATGTGACACATACTGAGACATCACACTGTCACTGCGAGGACATTATCATGCTCCAGACTAAGTAGTTTAACTATGGTATCAACATAATATAACTCAAAGAACCTCATGGCTTTGGTTATCATCTGATCTGAAATCAGGACAAGCTCCTTTTCTACAGTTTTGTCAGCAGTCTTCTCACTGTGGAGATGTGCCCATCTTTCAAGTCTCTCTTTTAGTGGAAAATTATTGTCTTACACAACCATTTCATGAGGAAACCAGGTCATGTTCATCTAACTCCACGTCATTCTGCAGAGTTTTTCCATCTCCTTCCCAGTTCCTTCTTTATTTCCATTTCCATTTCCATTTTTTATTAATTTTCTTCTCAATTAGAATGTAAGGTCCTTAAGGCTATCTTTTTTGTTTATATTTATATCCCTAGTGCATATGCATATATATATATATATTTGTATGTATAAATACATACACACAATTTTCCTTCCTTCCTTTCCTCACAGACATGCATAACCCAGAAGAAATAGGCACTGATAAATTTCTGAAGTAGTTACTCCATTACTATTTCATGATTGATGGAAAAGAATGGAAATATCCAACAATGTCACATTGTTCAACTGGGGGAAGTTAAACTGATTGTCTCCTCTTAACATCATAGAGCGGAAATTCACAAGATTTCCCCTCTACATACAAACACACATGCACACACATATATGTGTATGTAAATAATGAATTATTTGTGATTTAAGAAAATCATAGATGCAACTTCCAGTGGATATTCAAAAATCATTAAGAAATATTTGCTGAGTACTTGCCACCTTCATGTTCATGAAAGATGCTTCTGGCAATATAAGATTTCTCATATATGATGCCTCTGCAATCTTACAGTTTAACTTGAAGTAATATGTCAGGTACAAAGAAATATAGAAGAAGAATGGAGAGAAGTGAAATGAGAGCAGAAATGCACAAAAGGGAAGGGTGATGATAGTTGTAAAAGTACAAAAGCCCACAAGATCTGTTTGAATAGAAAACGTTAGATGAATTAGACAATTCATGTAAAGGAATAGTAGGTTAATACCAGGTCTTGGGTAATGCAATGTGAAGTAGCTGGGACTTAAAAGGGGTTGTGGTAGGTCTCCAAGTTATACTTACCCAATTCTTAGCATTAAAAAAGAGGGCTGAGTTTTAAATAAACAAAAACCAACCATAATTTTAGACATATGAATTATATTACTGGTAATTCCATTACTTTGGCAAGAGAGTCCCATATAAAATGAATAATATGAATTTTATTTTTATGCATTGTGTAATTCTGATTATATCTTACCATACTTAAATGCTGACACAATTAGGTCACTTTCTGAGACGAAAATAAGAAGTAACATAATGTTGTCTAGGAATAATAAGTAGTAAATGATAGTAAAAGAGGAGAAAACATATGACATGAAAAATAAGTAAACATATATTTAAAACAAATAAAATGTTACTCTAAATATCACATTAATCAACATTTTAAAAAACTCTTTTCCACTATTTAGAAAAAACCAATCCTCTACCCCCAATTAATGTGTAAATTCATAGAGAAAGAAATCCTATAATTTTAATGGATATAGTCTAGTTATGTGTAGCCTTCTGTGAAGGTTAAAAGGATTTTTTTAAAGGAGAAAGTTGGTTTAATAAACAATTGTCTGGAGTAAAATTAAACTAGGGGAAATCTTAGAAAGGGACATATAGGACATAGCATAGCACTAACAGATATGGATAAAAAAGGTTTTCTGTATCCTTTGGGATCAGTTACTGATTCATTTGGAAATAGAAAATGATATATAATAGTGTTAGTCTCATAGTCAACAAAAGCCAATACAAACTTGTCAATCTTAAAAGCTTAATATTCATTTTTTAGTCTAACCAAAAATAGTTCCTAAAATTGTAATATTTTTGTTGGCCTTTAATCCTAAAAACAGACTGGTTTGAATTTCTCACAAGTATAAAGAAAAAAAAAAGCAATAATACCAAGGATACAAACCATAAAATGCAAAATGTAAAACACAAAGTTAGAGATAGTAAACAGCCCAGCATAGATGTGTGGTAATTTCCATTGTATATGCTGGTTATTCAAAATATTGGTGCATTACATGAGAAACTGAATAATGCTGCTATGTGAAGTAAAAATTTACATTTATGGACATATTTTTGTTGTTTTGATTATGATGATAGTGATGGTGATGATGTCTTTTGATTTTTCTTCACATTCATTACTTTTAAAATTTCATTTTCAATCAGTAAAAATCCACTTTGTAAATCCAAAAATTATCTTCCTCCAACCCCAACTATATATACGAGTATTTGTTTATGCATAGATGTGTGCATATACATATTCCTATATATAAATATATGTATACATACATACATTTCTGCATTCTGAATTCTTTTCCACTATATTAGGAAGTATATAACATATTTCATTATTAGACTTCTCAAATCATGGTTGTTCAGTGTTCCTAATTATATTCAAAGTTGTTTGGTTTTGCCATATTGTGGTTACTATAAAAATTGTTCTGATTTTGTTCATTATTTATTAATTCATTTCTTTGATTTCTTTAAAACTATTACTTTCATCATTTCTTAGACTATAATAACATTCTATCTCATAATTATATTAGCCATCATTCCCTAATTGCTAAACTTTCCTTCCTATTCCCATTCTTTGCCACTACAAAAAGGTAAGAATATGTATGTATGTATATAAGCATGTATGTGTGCATATATTCCTTTAACTTCCCCTTCTCTCTTTTCCCTTTATTTCCTTGTTAAGATGTGTTTTTGTACCCATCTCTATTTCACATTCATTTCTAAATATTTTACTTTTATTCCTACTCAAACTCTTCATACCCAGCAAGCATTCCTCTTGTAATAAAGAATAAAAGCAGAAAGAAAAAAAGAACTAATACATCATGTAGAACAGTTAGTGCAGCAATCTTCATGTTCACTGCCCCCCTTTTGCAATATGTGTGTTTTGTATGTGTATAATATATTCTATATACTCATAATTTAGGTTCACTTCACTGTTTGTTCCATTTATATTGTTTCTCCCTGTGCTTGTTTTTCGTGTTTCTTTTTGCTTTACTCTGTATCAATTTATGTTTTTTTCATGTTTCTCTGAAATTCATGCATTTATTTTTATAAGTGATATTCTTTATCTTCATGTAACAGTTTTTCTTCAGCCCTTGTCCAAAATGAACAAGCTTCAAATTCTTCCACAGCTATTCACTATCTCAAAAACTGTTGTAGTGATTTTTGGAATATATATATATGTTCTTTCTGTCTACCTTTGACTGATTATATGCATTGTGTTGCAGTAGGATCTGTAAGACAAAGGATATGGACTTTAAAAATTTTTTTTTTTTGCTTATTACCAAGATATTTTTCAGAATGACACAATCAATTTATGGTTCAGACAAAATATACTAAAGTAAATGTATTTCCATATATAATCTAAAACATAATTATCATTTTCTCATCATTGCCAATTTGTGGGGTCTTTTGTGAAGCCCCAACAATATTCTCATCCCTGTTTCTCAGACTCTTGGTGTTTTTCAAAAAACTTTCATTTGGTTGCTAATAATTTGGGATTTTTTCAGAACTATTTATTCCTATTTTCTGACTTTTTGTACATTAGGAAATGAAACTTGGTCTCATAATTTGCCTAGATTTCTACATATTTTGATGTGAAAATATTATGAGATTTTTTTGCTCCAAAAATTAACTTTCATGCAAAAATTTTCCTTCTTATCCTTGCTTTATTAATTTTATATCCTACAAAATCTTTTCATTTTCTCTTAATCAAAAAGATCAAATTCTTATTTTTAATCTGTTCCATACCATGCACTGTTAATCTTTCCTCTAAACACAATTTTGAAAGATATCTCTATTTTCTTTCATATAAATATTGTCTGAATTTTCAAGTTGAATTTGCAATTGAATACTACCCTAATATAATACATCAAATATTTGTCTAAACTTAAACTTTACTGACCTTTTCAATTTTCTCAGAAGTTTATTCCAAAATGGTTTTCTACTCCAAAACATTATATATCCTCATGTCATATAGACAATGGGTTATTTGTTTTGATTGTTTCTGATAAATTCTTTCATCAGAATTGGCTCAAAGAGGTAATAGCTTACACACTAATTTGTGCTTATAAATCTATTTTACCATATAAGGAAGTAGGAGAGAAAAGTGATGAGAAGAGTTCAGTCTAATAGAAAGGAGTACAGATTGGGGGTGCAGTGGTTAATAGCAAAACACTTTTAGATAGCAAAATGTGAAAGGAGAAAGCAAAAGAAAGATAAACTTTGAGAAAAACAGGATGTAGGGAAATGCATAGTCATTCCCCAATGTATGGCTAGCTCCTAAATTTCTAATTCTTTATCAATATAAAAAAGAAGCAACTATCTAGAAATTTATTTGTATAGTTTTGCTGGGTAAAAAATATGCACAGTTTTGTAACCCTTTGAACATAGTTTCAAATTATTTTTCAGAATGGTTTGATCAGTTCACTACTTCAGGAATAGTGTTTTAGTATCCCAATTTTCCCACATTCTCCCCAACAATTATTTTCTTTTTTTGCTATATTTGTCAGTCTGCCTAGGAATGAGATATTTTTATGGAATTGTTTTAATTTGCATTTCTCTAATAAAGTGTTATTTAAAGCATTTTTTCATAAAACTATAGATAGCTTTGATTTCTTCTTCTGAAAATTGCTTATTCTTATCTTCTGACAATTTATCATTTGGGGAATGAAATGCATTATATTACATTACATTGATTAAGATTTTTTTATTTTTATCTTTTAAATTTTTATGTGTGTATGTGTATATCTATATATCTAACTATATCCTCGCCATTTTATTCAGTATTCCACTCAGATTAACCTACAACACTGTAAGAGATTAGAGGGAGGTGTTGTCTAATAACCTTTGCTTCAGAAATAAACTCGTTCATTTTAATTTTGCCACTTTATTTTCCATTATTTGAGGATTCTTGTTATTTTCATTTACATTATTATACTCGTATGTAATTTTCCTGTTTTTTCTGTTTATTTTACTTTGTACGAATTCATGTAATTTTTTTCTGTACTTCTGTCTTCATCATATTCATTATTTCTTAGAGTGTGTAATAATATTTTCTTGTTCTTGCGTGGCACCATTTTTGGTCTATCCACAATCAGTATTGTTCACACCAAAAAGTATTGCTTTACAAATTTTGAAATATTTTGAACTTTTCTTTTAGTCAATAAATAATTTTGGATATATGGTTAAAATTTGAATTACTGGGTCAAATATGAGAAGACAATCAATTTAGAAACTTCATTTGAATAATTTAAATTTATGTTAGGAATTGTTGTACAAATTTAATCAACAATGTCTGAATATAATTGATTTCCACAATTCCTCCAACATTGATCATTGCCAATTTTTGTTCTCTTTGTTGATTTGCTGGATGTCAGTTGAAGCTTTTAGGTTATATAGATTTATATTTCTTTTATGAATAATTCTTAGCATTCTTTCATAGAGTTGTTTATAATTCTTCTTTAAAGAAAACTTCATTCATATTCTTTAACCCTATTTCTATTGGGGATCAGTTTTTATCTAGATGTTTCTATTAATAATTCATATATGAATATATACACACCTTTAAAAATATACATATATAAATATGTGTGTATATGTATACATAAGATTGATTGAGAAAACTGAATATATCTTTTTTCATTTAGTCAGTTTCCTTATTCTAAATAGATAGCTTGTTTTGCAAAAATTTTCAAATTCTTCTAAACAAAATAATCAATTTTATTATATTTTAACCTATACTTTATCCTGTTAAGAATTAATATCCCACTCTTAGCTATTACAGGTATATGAACCAATTTTCTTGCATCTTAATAATATAATCATTAATGTGCAACTTTAATATCTATGCAGAACTTAATGTATAATATAGTACAAGATGTTTGTCTAATCATAACTTTTCTGCAGACTATTTTTCATTTCCCCAGAAGTTCTTATCTAACAGAGTTCATTACTAAATAATTAATGTGTTAAGGATTAGTGAAGTTCAGATTATTCAGTTTCAGTCTTCATGATTATTCCATGTCTATTGGCTTATATAACATTTTTTAAGCTAGTAGCAAATAGTTTTCATGACTATTGTTTTATAATAAAGATTCAGGTATAAAAGTTATATTATCAACTTTTTTCCAGTTTTCTTCATTATCTCCCATGAAAAATTACTGATCTTTTGTCACTTCAAATTATTTTTGTTATTGCTTTTTCTAGCTCTCAAAATTGCTCCTTTGATCATCTGAGTTGTATAGGATTTATAGTATAAATTATGTTTGAAAATATTGTCATTTTCTTTTACACAGAATAGCCATAAGCACTGAATATTCCTTCACCTACTTAACAAGGTTTTTTAATTCTTTAAAGATTATTTTGTAATTAAATCTACAAAATATTTAGTATATTTTGGTAGAGTGATTCTCAAATATTTTATCCATTTTAAAGTTATTTTAACTGGATTTTCATTTCTATTAATATTTCTTGAATTTTGTTATACATAATATCATTTATTTTTCTACATTTATGTTTTAACCTATAACTTTTCTAAATGTATTGTCTCAATTAGTTACCAAATTGCTTTCCTTCTATTTTCTAAGAATTGTAATATTTATAGTGGAAATATGGAGGAATTGAAAAAAAACAGGGGACCCGGAAGGTTTGTAGCAAGGAATGGAGGAGTTGAAAGGTAAGAGGGAATATGGCTAATAATAGTGAATGCTATTAAAAATAGCGATAGTTTTATCTCTTTTTAAAAAAATTTTTATTCCTTTAATTTTATTTTCTTATCTCATTGCTGTTGTTATCTTTTCTAGGTCTATATCAAATAATAGAAATAAAAGTTCTGTTTTATCTCAGTGGCATATAATGCTTAGTTTTCATTTTTGATAGACATCTTTATTACATGAAAAGAGCCCTCTATGGATATTGTCATATATGAATGTTACATTTTGTTTTTTCCTTAGCTTTGCATAGATTTGTTTTTAATATGATTATGTTGCTTGTTTTTATAATCTTCAATCATTCTTGAATTCTCACTGTAAATCTTAATTGATCACAAAGAATGATTTCTTAGATCTATTGTAATAGTCCATGAAATAGGATTTTATTTTTAAAATTCTGAATTTATATGAATTAATGATATTAATATATAGTTCTTTTCTGCTTTATGTCTTTTTGGTTTAGGTATTAGGACCATATTTATCTCATAAAAAGAGGTCAACCAAATACTTTCCTCCTCAGTTTTTGAGTTTATAAAGCTGGAATTCAAATACTTATGAGCCAGATTAGGCTAGTCTAATAATGTACCAGTGATTTTGCAAATCCTTCATCCTATATCAGTTCCCACCAAATAATAATCCCATTTTAATGTTGTGATGTTACAACATATTCAAATAGAGGGGGCAGAGTCAAGATGGTGGCTTAGGAGCAGCAAAAGTTCAGACCTCTGAAAACCGTTCCTTATTGATCACAAACTGAATGTTCCTAGGGGACTGAAATTCAAACTTAACAACAGGACAGAGCAGGGGAACCCTCCTTCTGGACACAATTCAAAAGGTATGCCCCCCCAAAAGCCAGAACACTTGGGTCTAAGGGGAAGGCAGAAGGAAGGTCCCAGGGCCCCTCCCCCCCCAACCAAGAGAACTGAGCCCCCAGCAGCAGCAGGAACCTATGGGCTAGCAAAGGTGCTGGTCAGGAGGGTATACCTTATGAGCAGGGGTATGCCATGCTCAGAAGTCCAACACAGGTGGCAGGGAAGCAGCCAGAGAGAGATCAAAGAGTTGGCAGCCCAGGTGGCTGGGTCCTTCCATTGGGCTCCAGTTCAGGTTTTTGCCTTGGGGCACATCCAGACCAACCCAGTTCAACCTAATCCCATCAGGAGTCCTCAGAGATCAGGGAGGCCATAACTCCCCTCGCCCCTAGAGTGTAGGGCCTCCCACAAGGATGGGAACCTCTGGGAGAGCAAAGGCACTGGTCTAGAGGGTGTACCTTGTGAACAGGGCTGTGCCAGGCCAAGAATGGAATGCAGGTGGAGGGGAAGCAGCTGGAGAGAACTGGAGAGAGTCTGGGTGACTGAGACCTTACATTTGGCTCCAGCCTTTCAGGAGTTTTCAGCCTCAGAGCACATACAGCCCAACCTAGCTGAACTTAATCCCATCAAAAGCCTCCTGAGGACAGGGAAGCAAACATTCCTCCCCCAGAGACTGTACTGAGAGACCTGACAAAGCTCCAAGAGAGAAGACTAACAGAAAGCCCCAAAAGCACAAAAAAAAAATGAGAGGAGCAAGAGCACAGACAAATACAGGGAGCAAAGAAGGGGTAAATAAGAGCAAACAACAAAAAAAGAAGAAAGAAATTACAATAGACAGCTTCTGCACAGGTAACGAGCAAAGAGTGAATGAAACAGAGGGGGAGGAACCAGCAAAGGAAAAATAAAAAATTACAGCAAATTGGATACAGACTTTTGAAGAACTCAAAATGCTAATCAAAACAAAATTAAGAGAGGCTGAAGACAATTGGAAAAAGAACTTAAAAACTAAGATAAGTCATCTGGAAACAGGAAATAGTGTCTTGAAAGTCAAAATCAACCAGCTTGAAAATGAGGCAAAGGACATGAAAGATGAGAAAAAGGAGATGAAAGACAAAAAGAGGATGAAAGATGACCACCAAAGGAAATCAGACCAGAAGGAAAAGGATGACCAAAAAAGTCAAGGAAGAAATCCAGTCTTTAAGAACCAGAATACAACAACTAGAATTAAGTGACCTCACAAGGCAGCAGGACTCTATAAAACAAAACCAAAAGAATGAACAAATTGAGGAAAATATGAAGCCTCTCATTCACAAAACAGACAATTTAGAAAATTGTCCAAGGAGAGACAATTTAAGAATCATTGGCCTCCCATAAGACCATGACAAAAGAAAAAGCCTGGACATTGTACTACAGGAAATTATCCAAGAAAACTGCCCCAATATCCTAGAACAAGAGGAAAGAGTGGAGATTGAAAGAATCCACAGATCACCTCCTGTACTTAATCCCCAACTGACAACACCCAGGAATGTTATGGTCAAATTCTAGACCTATCAGACCAAAGAAAAGATAAAACAAGCTGCCAAGAAGATGTCATTCAGATACCACGGAACCAAAGTGAGGATAATGCAGAATCTGGCTGCATCCACACTGAAAAGGCATGGACTATGATATTCTGGAAAGCAAGGGAACTAGGTCTACAACCAAGAATCAACTACCCACCAAAACTGACTATATTCTTACATGGGAAAATATGGTCATTCAAAAAATAGAAGAATTCCAAGAATTCGTAAAGAAAAGACCAGACCTGAACAGAAAATTTAATGTCCAAGCACAGAACTCAAGAGAATCATCGAAAGGTAATTTAAAAAGAGTGAAAAAAGAAAAACAAAACTAAAAAATTTAAAAGACTCAATAAGTTAAAATGATATGTATCCCTATAAGAAAAGAGGTCATTGGTAACTCTTAAAAACTGTTAACACCTGGGCAGCTAGAATTACACTTAGAGGGAACAGTGACAAACTGTATAGGATGAAAGGACAAGACATAAATAGGTATATAGATACATGCATGCATAAATACATACACATGAGTATGCATACATATATATACATATATATATAACTAGAGCTAAAAATAGGTTAATATTAAAAGAAATGGGAAAAGAAACAAATGGGGGTAAATTTATATGTCACAAAGAAGCTCATGGTGGGAGGGGGGAGAACATTAATACACTGGAAGGTTAAAGAGGTCGGAGATAGGAAATACTGAAATTTTACATGCTTTGAAAGTGACCCAAGAGGGAAGAACAATCCAATCCATTGGGGGCAGAGAATAGATTTGTGCCCTATAGGGAAGTAGGAGGGTAATCAATAGACTGGTGGGGAGGGAAGCAGTACAAAGGAGGGAGGGGTTGGGGGGTAATTTTAGAAAGACTACAGGGAAAATAAGGGGGGATAAGAAGGGAGGGGGGTAGAAAGGGAATTAAAATAAGGGTAGGAACTAGGAGGTCTGGTTAAAAACAAACATTAGTGTAGAAGGAAAAAGTGAAAGAAGAAATGGCAGTACCAGGAGTAAAAATCAAAATGCTGGGAAATACACAGCTTGTAATCATAACTCTGAATGTGAATGGAATGAATTCACCCATAAAAACACAAGCAAATAGCACAGTAGATTAGAATCCAAAACCCTACCATATGATGCTTACAAGAAACACAAATGAGGAAGGTAGATACCCATAGGGTGAAAGTAAGAGGATAGAGCCAAATCTATTGGGTATCAACTGATAAAAAGAAGGCAGGAGTCACAATCTTGATATCTGAAAAAGCCAAAGTAAAAATAAATCTAGTTAAAAGAGATAGGGAAGGTAATTCCATCCTGAGAAAAGGCAGTATAGACAATGAGGAAATATCTGTACTCACTATGTATGCACCAAATGGCATAGCATCCAAATTTCTAAAGGAGAAACTAAAGGTGCTCAATGATGCAATAGATAGAAAAACTATACTAGTGGGAGACTGGAACCTTCCTCTATCTGAACTAGATAAATCAAACCAAAAAACAAATAAGAAAGAGTTAAGAGAAGTGAATGAAATCTTGGAAAATTTAGTTAGTAGACGTGTAGAGAAAAATAAATAGGGACAAAAAGGAATATACCTTCTTTGCAGCACATGGTACATTCACAAAAATTGACTATGTATTAGGGCATAAAAACATTGCAAACAATAGCAAAAGAGCAGAAATAATAAATGCAACTTACTCAGATCACAATGCAATGAAAATAATAATTAGTAAGGGAACATGGAGAGGTAAATCAAAAATTAACTGGAAATTAAACAATACGCTTCTAGTTAAAACATTGTACACAGAGACTGATACACTGTGGTACAATCAAATGTAATGGACTTCTCCATTAGTGGCAATGCAATGTCCCTGAACAATCTGCAGGGATCTAGGAGAAAAACACTATCCACAAGCAGAGGACAAACTGTGGGAGGAAAAACATGGAGGAAAAGCAACTGCTTGACTACAGGGGTTGCAGGGATATGATTGAGGAGAGGATCTAAATGAACATCCTAATGCAAATACCAACAACATGGAAATGGGTTCAGATCAAGGACACATGTGATACCCAGTGGAATCATGCATTGGCTATGGGAGGGGTGGTAGGAGGAGGGAGGAAAAAAAATGATCTTTGTTTCCGAGGAATAATGTTTGAAAATGACCAAATAAAATAATTTTTAAAAGTTAAAAAAAAAACATATTCAAATGGCTGATTGCTATACTTGTGCTGTCCAGTATTTAGAAATCTAATTTAGAAATCTAAGTACAGGTGAATCATAAAATTAAATACATACAGAGGTGTCAGAATTAACTTTATGATTCATCTGTATTTAGATTAAATATAAATTGATGATCTGGATATTGTATGAGAAAATCTGACCTTTCCGTATGAAAGATCTAGTATTTTTCTACATATCTTTGTATATGTTTGGTAAAAAAACACAGAAGAGAAGAACTCACTATTGCAAAGGATATTTCATTTGCATGAAGAGAAAATGCAATTAATTGTGACTTTGATCCTTTATTTTTCTTTTTGTTTTCTGAGAATATTTTAAGACATTAGCTGCCCAAGCAAAGAGTTATTTAATATCAAATAGTGAGGGCCCTTAGTTTAGAAAGACCTGTGATCATATCTGACCTTAAAAGCTATGTGATCTTGGACAATTATGTCAACTTCTGTTTCTCTCAATTTCCTTTTTTGTAAAATGAAGATGATAATAATAACACCTATCACCCAGGGTTAATGTGATGTTCAAATAAGCTAATAATCCTAAGGGGTTTAGCACAGTGCTTGGCACATAGTAAGTTGCATTAAATGCAATTTATTATTATTATTATAACAATAATTGCTAATTATGCTAAAAACAGTGAGGTAGAGGCATCATAGAGGGCCTTTTTTTCTATCCTAAAAAGTGCCTCTGAAAAGAACACCAGGATTCTATGAGCATTCCTAATAGAGATAAGAGATAAAAAGAAGCTGTTACCAATTGTAGTCTCTGAACAATAGTATTTCGGCCATGGCTTGTGGGACCAGTTTGAAATGGATTAAATACACATAATTCAATACAAAAGAATATATGGGTTGGTAGTGCATGCTCTCTTGCAATTCTGAAAGAAGCAGACAGAGATCACCCTGTGTAGCACACTCTTCTCTGTGTGGACTCACAAAGATTCCTCATGCCTGTAATCAAGATAGACAGATAGACTAGATAGATAATAGATGGATGGATAGATAGATAGATAGATAGATAGATAGATAGATAGATAGATAGATAGATAGAGACAGACAGGTAGATAATAAATGGATAGATAGATAGATACTGGATGGAAATAACTGACTAACAGACAAATTAGAGACATAAAAACAATCTGACAAAGAACTACAGCAGGAGATGTACTAAGAACTTTATTCAGGTATCATGAGCACAAGGAAACCTTACAAGGAGCCTGAAATCCCTGCTAATATTGGAGCAACCCCAAAACACAGGACTAGCAATGTGACCAAACAACACCAGAACAAGAGTCCTTGCCAGAGACCTTTGATAATCATGGTCTATATTACTTATTATCTGTCTGGGATACAACTGGAGTCTCTGGTTTGTAATTTATTTAAAGAGATTTAGAAATAAAGAGGCCATCTCAGGCTATAAGAAGATAGACACAGAAATCAGGCACTCCGGTTTATCTAAAACTGAAGACTCAATGGCATTGAGACAATAGCAGGAATGGGACTAAAAAGGGTCTTCCCCTTCTATCTAAGGGTGGAAAAATTGTCTAGTCTCTAAACAAACTCCTAGAAACAGAAGCTAAAGATATGAGTAAATAACCAAGGAGAAGTCCATGAAACTAGAACAAGAAAATAAATCCAGACAACCTAATATAAAGCTTCAGAGAAAAAGAAAGGTTTGTATGACCAAATGGGTTTAAGAGATTGCCTGCCCTTTGATCCAGCCATAGCACTACTGAGTTTATACCCCAAGGAGATAATAAGGAAAAGGACTTGTACAAGAACATTCATAGCTGCGCTCTTTGTGGTGGCAAAATCTTGGAAAATGAGGGAATGCTCTTCAATTGGGGAATGGCTGAACAAATTGTGGTATATGTTGGTGATGACACTTAAGTGTTTTCAATGATTTTAACAAATTTTCCTTCATTTTATCTTCACAATGACTTTCATGTATAGATCCTATCATTATTCTCAATTTATAGATGAGGCACTTGAGACAATCAAAGCTTGACTGATTTGTCCAGGGTAACAAATCTAATAAGGAACGGAAATGGGATTTGAATTCGGGTTTTCTGATTCACTCTGCCACCAACCAAAGAACAGATACTCAGTACTTTTTCTTATCATTATTGAAAAATCTGAGAAAAAGAAAAGAATAAAAAAACATTAAAAAAGGCAATTGGTGTCCTTTTCTTATGGTTACCTATAACCTTTTATTTTACTTTTTACTATAGAATTTCAGTATTTGTATGGTTCTAAAACCTGTCCCCAAACTTGACAGAAAAGTTGTATTTTCTGTTAAACCTACAATGTTCTTTAACATTCCCTCTGAGGGTGGTAACTTCCCCTTTTCCCCCTTTATTTACCAACAAGCATAGATTAGCAGACTACACAGTACAACCTCCACTCTCAGAGCACAGTAAGGCATTGTAAACCAATAACAGTTAGGGACAGAATAGCAATTACAGCCCACACAATTCATTACCCCCTTAAACAGAGTTCTTTTGTTTTGTATAAAAGAAAAGAAACCATGAATTGATACTTGGTACTCTATCATTGAAGCCATAAATTCCGTAGAATTATACACAATAGCTAGTGTAACCATTTCTTTTTTTTTTCCTTAAGGTTACAGATATTTAATTCATTGGGAATAACTTACCAAAAGTTACTGAATTCTCTCAAAATATATATTTTTTTTTCCCTCGGAACAATTCTTTTATTATTACAAAAGAAAGTGCTTTAACAATGCACATTTAAAAAAAAAAACAAAGTAGATTTAAAGCACACGTACAGTATTTGCCCAGATCATGACATGCAAATACACAAATCACCCTTTGAATTTATCTATTAATTTATATTGGTTATATATCCATATTATATATAGATAATGAGCAAAGAATTGAGTAGGAAGTAGAGATTGAGATATATTGAATTTGTTCAATTGTAAAATATTTTCATAATAACAAGGTCTTTGTTTCTAAAAAGGCACTGAAATTTTATACCATTATTATCCCTATACTCTGATGGTATATAACCATGAATTGTGACATTGCATCATTTCAAATTAATTAAATTTATATATATCCTAAAGGAGAATAGAAAGACAAATGATAGACATATACAATATATTTCAATGATGAATTGTTTCTTCTACTCCCCCCCCCAAATGCAGTGGAGAAGACATGCATCAAGCAAATAGATATATGACTAGAGAATGTCATAGGCCAGTTTGGAGGACAAATGAGAGTAGGGTATTGAAATCATACTAGTATGAGAATATGGAATATGGGATATGATGCTAGACTTGGAAATTCATAAATCCATGGTTTCACATCCTGTTCTAGATACTATTGAGTTAGATGACTTTGGGAAAATCATTTAAACACTTTGAACCTCTCCATCATTTGAATCTTTACATAGTCCAGAAGATGTGCTTGAACTTGGATGCTGAAATATATAAAATAAATTACAGAGTAGTTATGAAATTAGGAGATAATATTCTTTTTTTTTTAATTTTTATTTGGTCATTTCCAAACATAATTCACTGGAAACAAAGAACATTTTCTTTTCTTCCCTCCCCTCCCTCCCACCACCTCTTCCATAGTTCACGCGCAATTCCACTGGGTATCACATGTGTTCTTGATTCAAACCCATTTCCATGTTGTTGGTATTTGCATTAGAGTGTTCATTTAGAGTCTCTCCTCAGTCATATCCCCTCCACCCCTGTAGTCAAGCAGTTGCTTTTCATCGGTATTTTTACTCCCACAGTTTATCTTCTGCTTGTGGATAGTGTTTTTTAGATCCCTGCAGATTGTTCAGGGACACTGCATTGCCACTAATGGAGAAGTCCATACCTTCGATTGTACCACAATGTATCAGTCTCTGTGTACAATGTTCTCCTGGTTCTGCTCCTTTCGCTCTGCATCACTTCCTGGAGGTTGTTCCAGTCTCCACGGAATTCCTCCACTTTATTATTCCTTTTAGCACAATAGTATTCCATCACCAACATATACCACAATTTGTTCAACCATTCCCCAATTGAAGGGCAACCCCTTATTTTCCAATTTCTGGCCACCACAAAGAGTGCAGCTATGAATATTCTTGTACAAGTCTTTTTCCTTATCATCTCTTTGGGGTACAAGCCCAGTAGTGCTATATCTCGATAAAAGGGCAGACAGTCTTTTATCGTCCTTTGGACATAGTTCCAAATTGCCCTCCAGAATGGTTGGACTAATTCACAACTCCACCAGCAATGAATTAGTGTCCCTACTTTGCCACATCCCCTCCAGCATTCATTACTTTCCATAGCTGTTATGTTAGCCAATCTGCTAGGTTTGAGGTGATACCTCAGAGTTGTTTTGATTTGCATCTCTCTGATTATAAGAGATGTAGAACACTTTTTCATGTGCTTATTAATAGTTATGATTTCTTTGGCTGAGAACTGCCTGTTCATGTCCCTTGCCCATTTATCAATTGGAGAATGGCTTTGTTTTTTGTACAATTGATTTAGCTCTTTGTAAATTTGAGTAATTAAACCTTTGTCAGAGGTTTTTATGAAGATTGTTTCCCAATTTGTTGCTACCCTTCTGATTTTAGTTAAATTAGTTTTGTTTGTACAAAACCGTTTTAATTTGATGTAGTCAAAATTATTTATTTTACATTTTGTGACTCTAAGTCTTGCTTGGTTTTAAAATCTTTCCCTTTCCAAAGGTCTAACATGTATAATATTCTGTGTTCACCTAATTTACTTATAGTTTCCTTCTTCATCTTCAAGTCATTCATCCATTCTGAATTTATCTTTGTGTAGGGTGTGAGGTGTTGATCCAAACCTAATCTCTTCCACACTGTCTTCCAATTTTCCCAACAGTTTTTATCAAATAATGGATTTTTGTCCCAAAAGCTGGGTTCTTTGGGTTTATCATAAACTGTCTTGCTGAGATCATTTACGCCAAGTCTATTCCACTGATCCTCCTTTCTGTCTCTTAGCCAGTACCAAATTGTTTTGATAACCACTGCTTTATAGTATAGTTTGAGATCTGGGACTGCAAGTGCTCCTTCCTTTGCATTTTTTTTTCATGATTTCCCTGGATAACCTTGATCTTTTGTTCTTCCAAATGAACTTGGTTATGGTTTTTTCTAATCCAGCAAAGAAGTTTTTTGGTAGTTCAATGGGTATGGCACTAAATAAGTAAATTAATTTGGGTAGGATTGTCATTTTTATTATGTTAGCTCATCCCACCCATGAGCAATCAATGTTATTCCAATGGTTTAGATCTAGTTTTAGCTGTGTGGAAAGTGTTTTGTAGTTGTGTTCATATAGTTCCTGTGTTTGTCTCGGCAGATAGATTCCTAAGTATTTTATATTGTCTAGGGTGATTTTGAATGGTATTTCTATTTCTATTTCTTGCTGCTGAAATGGGTTAGAGATATATAGAAATGCTGATGACTTATGCGGGTTTATTTTGTATCCTGCAACTTTGCTAAAGTTGTTGATTATTTTGAGAAACTTTTTGGTTGATTCTCTAGGATTCCTTAAGTAAACCATCATATCATCTGCAAAGTGTGATAGCTTCGTCTCCTCATTGCTAATTTTAATACCTTCAATTTCTTTTTCTTCTCCAATTGCCACTGCTAGTGTTTCTAGTACAATGGTAAATAATAGAGGTGATAATGGGCATCCTTGTTTTACTCCTGATCTTATTGAGAAGGCTTCAAGTTTATCCCCATTGCAGATGATGTTTGCTGATGGTTTTAGATATATACTGTTTATTATTTTTAGGAAAGGCCATTCTATTCCTATACTTTCTAGTGTTTTCAGTAGGAATGTGCGTTGTATTTTATCAAAGGCTTTTTCTGCATCTATTGAGATAATCATGTGATTTTTGTCAGTTTGCTTGTTAATATGGTCAATTATGTGGATGGTTTTCCTAATATTAAACCATCCTTGCATTCCTGGTATGACTCCTACCTGGTCATAGTGGATGACCCTCGTGATGACTTGCTGGAGTCTTTTTGCTAGTATCCTATTTAGGATTTTTGCATCTATATTCATTAGGGAGATTGGTCTATAGTTTTCTTTCTCTGTTTTTGACCTGCCTGGCTTTGGGATCAGTACCATCTTTGTGTCGTAGAATGAATTTGGTAGAACTCCTTTCTGGCCTATTCTGTCAAATAGTGTGTTTAATATTGGGATTAGTTGTTCTTTGAATTTTTGATAGAATTCATTTGTGAATCCATCGGGACCTGGGGATTTTTTCTTAGGGAGTTCTTTGATGGCTTGTTCAATTTCTTTTTCTGAAATGGGGTTGTTAAGGTAATTTATTTCTTCCTCTTTTAGTCTAGGCAATTTTTATTTTTGTAAGTATTCATCCATATCACCTAGATTGCCATATTTGTTGCCATATAATTGGGCATAGTAGTTTTTAATGATTGCCTTAATTTCCTCTTCATTAGAGGTGAGGTCTCCTTTTTCATCTTGGATACTATCAATTTGGTTTATTTCTTTCCTTTTTTTAAGTAGACTGACTAGTACTTTGTTTATTTTATTTGTTTTTTCAAAGTACCAGCTTCTAGTCTTATTTATTAAATCAATAGTTCTTTGACTTTCAATTTTATTAATTTCTCCTTTGAGTTTTAGGATCTCTAATTTAGTCTTCATCTGAGGATTTTTAATTTGTTCACTTTCTAATTTTTCAATTTGCATGCCCAATTCATTGATCTCTGCCCTTCTTAATTCGTTAATATATGAACTCAAGGATATAAATTTCCCCCTGAGTACTGCTTTGGCTGCATCCCATAGGTTTTGAAAGGATGTCTCATCATTGTAATTTTCTTCAATGAAGTTATTAATTGTTTCTATGATTTGTTTTTTAGCTAACTGGTTTTGGAGAATCTTATTGTTTAATTTCCAATTAATTTTCCATTTACCTCTCCATGTTCCCTTACTAATTATTATTTTCATTGCATTGTGATCTGAGTAAGTTGCATTTATTATTTCTGCTCTTTTGCAATTGTTTGCAATGTTTTTATGCCCTAATACATAGTCAATTTTTGTGAATGTACCATGTGCTGCAGAAAGGAAGGTATATTCCTTTTTATCCCTATTTATTTTTCTCCACATGTCTACTAACTCTAATTTTTCTAAGATTTCATTCACTTCTCTTAACTCTTTCTTATTTATTTTTTGGTTTGATTTATCTAGTTCAGATAGAGGAAGGGTCAGATCTCCCACTAGTATAGATTTTCTATCTATTGCATCCTTGAGCACCTCTAGTTTCTCCTTTAGAAATGTGGATGCTATGCCATTTGGTGCATACATGTTGAGTACAGATATTTCCTCACTCCCTATACTGCCTTTTATCAGGATGTAATTACCTTCTCTATCTCTTTTAACTAGATTTATTTTTACTTTGGCTTTTTTGGATATCATGATTGCGACTCCTGCCTTCTTTTTGTCAATTGATGCCCAACAGATTTGTCTCCACCCTCTTACTTTCACCCTATGTGTATCTACCGTCCTCATATGTGTTTCTTGTAGACAGCATATGGTAGGGTTTTGGACTCTAATCCACTCTGTTAATTGCTTGTGTTTTATGGGTGAGTTCATTCCATTCACATTCAGAGTTATGATTACTAGCTCTGAATTTCCCATCATTTTGATTTCTGCTCCTTTACCTGCCTTTTCTTCTTTCACTATTTCCTTCTACACTAATGTTTGCTTTTGTACAGCCCCCCTTGTTCCCACCCTTATTTTACTTCTCTTTCTACCCCCCTCCCTTCTTATCCCCCCCTTATTTTCCCTGTAGTCTTTTTAAAATTAACCCCCCACTCCCTCCCTCTCTTGTACTGCTTCCCTCCCCACCAGACCATTTGTTACCCTTCTACTCCCCTATAGTGTGCAAATCTATTCTCTGCCCCCAATGGATTGAATTGTTTTTCCCTCTTTGAGTCACTTTCAAATCATGTAAAAGTTGACTATTTCCTGTCTCTGACCTCTTTACCCTTCCAGTGTATTGATGTTCTCCCCCCTCCCACCATGAGCTTCTTTATGCCATATAAATTTACCCCCATTTCTTTCTTTTTTTCATTTCTTTTAATATTAACCTATTTTAAGCTCTAGTTATATATATATATATATATATATATATATATATATATATATATATGTCTATATGCATACTCATGTGTATGTATTTTTGCATGCATATATCTATATACCTATTTATGTCTTGTCCTTTCATCCTATACAGTTTGTTACTGTTCCTTCTAAGTATATTTCTTTTTGCTGCCCAGGTAATAACAACAGTTTTTAAGAGTTACCAATGACCTCTTTTCTTATAGGGATACATATCATTTTAACTTATTGAGTCTCTTAATTTTTTTTTGTTTTTCTCTTTTCCCCTCTTTTTTAATTACCTTTTGATGATTCTCTTGAGTTCTGTGCTTCGACATCAAATTTTCTGTTCAGGTCTGGTCTTTTCTTTACGAATTCTTGAAATTCTTCTATTTTTTTGAATGACAATACTTTCCCCTATAAGAATATAGTCAGTTTTGCTGGGTTGTTGATTCTTGGTTGTAGACCTAGTTCTCTTGATTTCTGAAATATCATATTCCATGCCTTTCTTTTTTTCTGTGTGGATGCAGCCAGATCCTGCGTCATCCTCACTGTGGTTCCTTGGTATCTGAATGACTTCTTCTTGGCAGCTTGTAATATCTTTTCTTTGTTCTGATAGTTCTTGAATTTGGCTATAAACATTCCTGGGTGTTGTCAGTTGGGGATTAAGTACAGGAGGTGATCTGTGGATTCCATCAATCTTCCCTTTTCCCTCTTGTTCAAGGATTTCGGGACAGTTTTCTTGAATAATTTCCTGTAGTATTATTTCCAAGCTTTTTCTTTTGTCATGGTCTTCTGGTAGGCCAATAATTCTTAAATTGTCTCTCCTTGAACGATTTTCTAAATCCTCTGTTTTGGGAATGAGAGGCTTCATATTTTCCTCAATTTTTTTCATTCTTTTGGTTTTGTTTTATAGTGTCTTGCTGCTTTGTGAGGTTGCTCAATTCAAGTTGTTGTATTCTGGTTCTTAAAGACTGGATTTCTTCCCTGACTTTTTGGTCATCCTTTTCCTTCTGGTCTGATTTTCTTTGGAGGTCATCTTTCATCTTCTTTACCTCATTTTTCATCTGCTTTGCCTCATCTTTCATCTCCTTTGCCTCATTTTCCAGCTGGTTGATTTTTGCTTTCAAGACACTATTTCCTGTTTCCATATGACTTATCTTAGTTTTTAAGTTCTTTTCCCAATTTTCTTCAGCCTCTCTTAATTGTGTTTTGAATTGCATTTTGAGTTCTTCCAAAGCCTGTATCCAATTCACTGGGATTTCTGATTTTTCCTTTGCTGGGTCCTTCCCCTCTGTTTCATTCACTCTTTGCTCATTACCTGTGCAGAAGCTGTCTATTGTAATTTCTTTCTTCTTTTTCTGTTGTTTGCTCGAGTTTACCCCTTCTTTGCTCCCCGTATTTGGCTCTGCTCTTGATCCTCTCATTTTGTTTTTGGTTTTGGGGCTGTCAGTCCCCTCTTGGAGCTTTGTCAGACCTCTTGGTACAGTCTCATTGGGAGGAATGTTAGCTTCCCTGTCCTCTGGAGGCTTTTGATTGGATTGAGCTCAATTGGGTTCGGTTGTATGTGGTATGAAGCACTGAGGCTCTGAAGACTCCTGGAAGGCTGGGTCACCCAGGCTCTCTCCAGTTCTCTCCAGCTGCTTCTCCGCTGTCGGCAAGTACCTTTGCCTGCCTCCCTAAACTCTGAGTTCTGATGATATTAGTTCACTGGATTGGTCTGGATGTGCCCGAGGCAAGGGTGAGACTGGAGCCTGATGGAAGGACCCAGCCACGGCCTATTTCTCCCTGGCTTCCTCCCCACTGTCCAAGCTGGATGCTCCGAGTCCGGCACCCTGCTACTTACAAGGTAGACCCTGAAAACTAGCACCTTTGCCCGCTCAGAGGTTCCCGCTGCTGCTGGGGGCTCAGCCCTCTGGGTTGTGGGGAAGGGGTCCTGGGACCTACCCTCTGCCTTTCCCTTAGCCCTGAGCATTCTCAGATTCTGGCTTTTGGGGGGTCTTACCTTTTGACTTGAGTCCAGAAGGAGGGTTCCCCGCTTCTGTCCTGTTGTTCAGCTTGAATTTCAGTGCCTTAGGAGCATTCAGTCTGTATCAGTTAAGGAAGGGTCTTCCACGAGGTCTGAACTTTTGCTGCTTGCTAAGCTGCCATCTTGACCCCGCTCAGCTCTCAAAATATAATTTAAGGATATATGTCTAATTAAGACATCTCAAATGGCAATTTAAATTCTCAAACGAACTTGGATTTTCAGATATTTATTTGTCTATTCAAAGTTTAGTCAGTATATCACCTCTCCCATGAAGTCTCCCTGACATTCTGGCCTCAAGTGTCTCTTCTAGCTTTGCTAGAGAATTTTGAATGAATAGCTCTTACGTCCCTCTCACATATTATCTCTAATTATGCTTTTTTCTATACATATAATACTTAGTCTGTAGTCTTTAGGACAGGTACTGTCATTTTTTTTTCATTTTCATGTACCCCAAAAATAGTATAATGGCTTGGATGCAGTAAGTAGGACATGTTAAATATATTTGGTATGGTGAAGTCAAACTTTCTTTCTCTAAGAAGAATGTAGTTTCAGAAATTTTAGAAACATTTAATAAAATCAATATCAGTACCATTCCTTTTCCACTCAAATATATATAATAATATGAAATATATGCATATATATTTATATGTGTGTTTATATGTAGGCATATACATCAAACTTTGTGTTTTCTAGATCTTCTCAATGGATCTATGATTTTTACAATGTAGGTACTTCCTGCCACAATGCAGATTTGGGCTTTTCTACATCTTGTTCTGTACAGCTGTTAATCTACATCTTTTCATAAATTATTCAGAGGTGGGTAGTCCAACATGTTGGAATTTTTACTTCTAGAATCCCAGTTATAATTAATGAAGTAAAGTACATGGGCTATCCATCACCTATCTCTTCTGATTGGCCCATCTTCTTTGACAGCCATATAACTTTGGAATATGATATCATATACATTTATATCATCAGAAATATGCTTTATATAATAAAATATTTTAGATAGTGTCTTTAATTATTAAATATTTCATATTGCTCACGTGGTAAAAATAATTTTTACTTTTTAATGTTTTCTTTTTTATTATGAACTTAATGGTCATGAAGAAATAAATTTCTCTACATAAAGAAGAAAAAGAGAGGACTGAGTATGAAACTATAAACATATAATATGTGTAGTTTCTTTTTTAAATTAGACATTATATTTAAAATAATCATAACAAAATTGTTCTGTTCATTTCCTCTTCTAATTTTTTTCTTGCATGTTTTTACTTTATTAATGAATTTTTATTTTCTCTTTCACATCGAACACACTGTTTCATTTTCCTCCCCTCTTGACAATCTATCTTTCAACTTACTAACTGTTCTCAGACTCAATATAAATATTAAGATGATAGCTGAAGAGAGTTTAATGATCATCTATCACAACTATCACATTATATATAAAATAACAGGAACTCAGAGAGGTAAAATGCTTTCTCCAAGTTCACAGATCTAATAAATGTCAGAAAGATGATTTCATTTTATCTGCTGCCATGTTGCGTCCTAAAGAGCACTGATCTATTTAGGAACATCTCAGAAACATAAAGAGTACACATAGAACTCTTGTTGTTGTTGTTTTTATTCTCTATGAGATTGTTTAAAGAGATCCCTTTTATCATATTAATTTATGTTTCCATCTATGAGACTTTGCATTGTATATTTATTAAATATTGTGTAATTCTATTTTCCTTCATTTTAAAGCCACCTAACCTCCCTTGCTCTAGAAGAAAATTAATTAACAATGAATTCTTCTAGCTCAAAGAAACCATTAAGATCTCTAAATACAGTCCTTTTATTTTGCAAATATTGAAACTAAGTCTAGTAGAGGTGAATTAATCTTTCCAGGTTCACAAAACTTGTGGTAAACAGCATGCTAGGGATTAGAGCCCAAGTCTCTTTTATATCAGTTCCGGGTTCCTCTTGCTTTGCAATCAATCTTAATAGAAGAATACTGAGTGAAATCAGAAGACATAGTTTTAAAATTTGGCTATGGATAACTTTGAACAAGTCACCTAAGATCTAATTCTCAGATTCCTCATCTATAAAGGAAGAATATAGTATCTGCTTCTCAAGATTTCTATGAGAGATCATATACAGAATGAATATTGCAAATCATAAAGCATTACATAAATTTCAGTTACTATTATCCAGTATTTCAATAAGAACTAATTTTTCACAAACTCAACATACTCAAATTGAGTTTGTTGACTGACAAAAACAATTAAGGCAGAAAAAATAATCAAGATTTTTTTAAATTACCACTAAATCTGTGTCATTTTCCCAAGTGTCTAAGGTCTAGCAGTAGTTTGTCCTAATGAGCTTCACTATTAGGCATTATTTTCAACTTTCATGAAGCATATTGTAATGTATTGGTCACATACTGTATTTGTTCTGCTAATATTATAGTAATGGGGGAGTTCACTTGCAGCAAACAAAGCAGGCTTTTCTTGAAAAGTTTATACACTCAGCGTTTCTAGACTTTTATTTATTTTCTTTTTAATTTATTTTCTGTTTTAGAATATTTTTTCATTGATTACATGATTTGTGTTCTCTCCCTCCCCTTTATTTCCCCCCTCCAAGTACATTAAAAAAATGCCACTGGGTTATACTTATTTCTACATTATTCACATTTGTCATAGAGTGATCTTTTAAAACCCATAGCCCCAATCATATACCCATAGAACAATGTGATAAGTCATATGTTTTTCTTTTCTGTTTCTACTCCCATAGTTCTTTCTCTTGATGTGGATAGCTTTATGGACTGTTCTGAATCATTGCATTGCTATAAGTAGCAAAAACTATTACATTTGATTATTCCACAATGTCTCAGTTTCTCTATACAATATTCTGGTTTTGCTCATTTCACTCTGTATTGGTTCATGAAGGTTCTTCCAGTTCATAAGAAAATCAAGGAGTTAATCATTCTTTGTAACACAATAGTATTCTATCACCATTATAAGCATAATTTGTTCAGCCATTCCACAACTGATGGATATCCTCTCATTTTCCAATTTTTTTAACACAACGAAGAGTGTGGCTATGAATATTTTTGTACAATTGTTTTTTATTATCTCTTAGGGATACAAAACTAGGAGTATCCTTGCTGGATCAAAGGGCATGTATTCTTTTAAGGTCCTTTGGGCATAATAATAAATTGCCTTCCAGAATATATCTTCAGAACTCCACCAGCAATAAATTAGTGTCCCAATTTTGCCACATCCCATCCAACATTTATTATTTTCTTTTACTGTCATATTGGCCAATATGCTAGGTGTAAGGTGTAGTACCTCAGTATTGTTTTGATTTGAATTTCTCTAATCAAGAGGGATTTAGAACAATTTTTGTTTATTGGTAATTTTTATTTCTTTATCTAAAAACTTCCTACTCATGACCCTTCAATATTTGTCAATTGGGGAATGGATTAATTTTTTATAAATTTGACTTAGTTCCTTATATATTTAGGAAATTAGACCATTATCAGAGAGTTTTGTTATTATTTTCCCCCAATTTCTGCTTGCCTTCTAATTTTGGTTGCATTAGTTTTGTTTGTACAAAACCTTTTTTAATTCAATATGATAAAAATTATTTATTTTATATTTTGTAATGTTCTCTACCTCTTTTTTTTTTAATATATTTTATTTGATCATTTCCAAGCATTATTCGTTAAAGACATAGATCATTTTCTTTTCCTCCCCCCCACCCCCCATAGCCGACGCGTAAGTCCACTGGGCATTAGATGTTTTCTTGATTTGAACCCATTGCTTTGTTGATAGTATTTGCATTAGAGTGTTCATTTAAAGTCTATCCTCTGTCATGTCCCCTCAACCTCTGTATTCAGGCAGTTGCTTTTTCTCGGTGTTTCCACTCCCATAGTTTATCCTTTGCTTATGAATGGTGTTTTTTTTCTCCTGGATCCCTGAAAGTTGTTCAGGGACATTACACCGCCCCTAATGGAGAAGTCCATTACGTTCGATTATACCACAGTGTATTAGTCTCTGTGTACAATGTTCTCCTGGTTCTGCTCCTCTCGCTCTGCATCACTTCCTGGAGGTTGTTCCAGTCTCCATGGAACTTCTCCACTTTATTATTCCTTTGAGCACAATAGTATTCCATCACCAACATATACCACAGTTTGTTCAGCCATTCCCCAATTGATGGGCATCCCCTCGTTTTCCAGTTTTGGGCCACCACAAAGAGCGCAGCTATGAATATTTTTGTACAAGTCTTTGTGTCCCATTATCTCTTTGGGATACAGACCCAGCAGTGCTATGGCTGGGTCAAAGGGTAGATATTCTTTTGTCGCCCTTTGGGCATAGTTCCAAATTGCCCTCCAGAATGGTTGGATCAGTTCACAACTCCACCAGCAATGAATTAATGTCCCTACTTTGCCACATCCCCTCCAGCATTCATTACTTTCCTTTGCTGTTATGTTAGCCAATCTGCTAGGTGTGAGGTGATACCTCAGAGTTGTTTTGATTTGCATCTCTCTGATTATAAGAGATGTAGAACACTTCTTCATGTGCTTGTTAATAGTTTTGATTTCTTTATCTGAGAACTGCCTATCCATTTCCCTTGCCCATTTATCAATTGGAGAATGGCTTGATTTTTTGTACAATTGATTTAGCTCATTATAAATATGAGTAATTAAACCTTTGTCAGAGGTTTCTATGAAGATTTTTTCCCAATTTGTTGTTTCCCTTCTGATTTTAGTTACATTGGTTTTGTTTGTACAAAAGCTTTTTAGTTTGATGTAGTCAAAATTATTTATTTTACATTTTGTGATTCTTTCTATATCTTGCTTGGTTTTAAAGCCTTTCCCCTCCCAAAGGTCTGACATGTATACTATTCTGTGTTTACCCAATTTACTTATGGTTTCCTTCTTTATGTTTAAGTCACTCACCCATTTTGAATTTATCTTGGTGTAGGGTGTGAGGTGTTGATCTATTCCTAGTCTCTCCCACACTGTCTTCCAATTTTCCCAGCAGTTTTTATCGAATAGTGGATTTTTGTCCCAAAAGCTGGGATCTTTGGGTTTATCGTATACTGTCTTGCTGAGGTCGTTTTCCCCCAGTCTATTCCACTGATCTTCCTTTCTGTTTCTTAGCCAGTACCAAATTGTTTTGATGACTGCTGCTTTGTAATATAGTTTGAGGTCTGGGACTGCAAGGCCCCCATCATATGTGTTTTTTTTCATTATTTCCCTGGATATCCTTGATCTTTTGTTCTTCCAAATGAACTTTGTTATGGTTTTTTCTAAATCAGTGAAGAAGTATTTTGGTAGTTCAATGGGTATGGCACTAAATAGATAAATAAGTTTGGGTAGGATGGTCATTTTTATTATATTGGCTCGTCCTATCCATGAGCAGTTAATGTTTTTCCAATTGTTCAAGTCTAGTTTTAGTTGTGTGGCGAGTGTTTTGTAGTTGTGTTCATATAGTTCCTGTGTTTGTCTTGGGAGATAGATTCCTAGGTATTTTATTTTGTCTAAGGTGATTTTGAATGGGATTTCTCTTTCTAGTTCTTGCTGCTGAGCTGTGTTGGAGATATATAGAAAAGCTGATGATTTATGTGGGTTTATTTTGTATCCTGCAACTTTGCTAAAGTTGTTGATTATTTCAATTAGCTTTTTGGTTGAATCTCTAGGATTCTTTAAGTAGACCATCATGTCATCCGCAAAGAGTGATAACTTGGTCTCCTCCTTGCCTATTCTGATGCCTTCAATTTCTTTATCTTCTCTAATTGCTACTGCTAGTGTTTCTAGTACAATGTCAAATAGTAGAGGTGATAATGGGCATCCTTGTTTCACTCCTGATCTTATTGGGAATGCATCTAGTTTATCCCCATTGCAGATGATATTAGCTGTTGGTTTTAGATATATACTGTTTATTATTTTTAGGAATGACCCTTCTATTCCTATGCTTTCTAGTGTTTTTAATAGGAATGGGTGTTGTATTTTATCAAAGGCTTTTTCTGCATCTATTGAAATAATCATGTGGTTCTTGCTAGTTTGCTTGTTGATGTGGTCAATTATGTGGATGGTTTTCCTAATGTTGAACCAGCCCTGCATCCCTGGTATGAATCCTACTTGATCATGGTGAATGATCCTTCTGATCACTTGCTGGAGTCTTTTTGCTAGTATCCTATTTAAGATTTTTGCATCTATATTCATTAGGGAGATTGGCCTATAGTTTTCTTTCTCTGTTTTTGACCTGCCTGGTTTTGGAATCAGTACCATGTTTGTGTCGTGAAAGGAGTTTGGTAGAATGCCCTCTTTGCTTATTATGTCAAATAGTTTGTATAGTATTGGGATTAACTGTTCTCTGAATGTTTGATAGAATTCACTGGTGAATCCATCAGGCCCTGGGGATTTTTTCTTAGGAAGTTCTTTGATGGCCTGTTGGATTTCATTTTCTAATATGGGATTATTTAAGAATTCTATTTCCTCTTCTGTTAGTCTAGGCAGTTTGTATTTTTGTATATATTCATCCATTTCTCCTAAATTGGTGTATTTATTGCCATATAATTGGGCAAAGTAATTTCTAATGATTGCCTTAATTTCCTCCTCATTGGAGGTGCTGTCCCCCTTTTCATCTTTAATGCTGTGAATTTGCTTTTCTTCCTTCCTTTTTTTAATTAGATTGACCAGTACTTTGTCTATTTTGTTTGTTTTTTCAAAGTACCAGCTTCTTGTCTTATTTATTAAATCAATAGTTCTATCACTTTCGATTTTATTAATTTCTCCCTTAATTTTTAGGATTTCTAATTTGGTTTTCTGCTGGGGGTTTTTAATTTGATCGCTTTCGAGTTTTTTCAATTGCATTTCCAATTGATTGATCTCTGCTCTCCCTTGTTTGTTAATATGAGCTTTCAGGGATATGAATTTGCCTCTGATTACCGCTTTGGCTGCATCCCAAAAGGTTTGAAAGGATGTTTCGCCATTGTCATTTTCCTTGATGAAATTATTAATTGTTTCTATGATTTCTTCTTTAGCTAAACGGTTTTGGAGTATCATATTGTTTAATTTCCAATTGGTTTTAGATTTGGTTTTCCATGTACCATTACTAATCATTATTTTTATTGCCTTGTGATCTGAGAAGGCTGCATTCATTATTTCTGCTTTTTTGCATTTGTGTGCTATGTTTCTGTGACCTAATGTATGGTCAATTTTTGTGAATGTGCCATGTGGTGCTGAGAAGAAGGTGTATTCCTTTTTATCCCTATTTATTTTTCTCCATATGTCTATTAATTCTAATTTTTCTAAGATTTCATTCACTTCTTTTACCTCTTTCTTATTTATTTTTTGATTTGATTTATCTAAATTTGATAATGGTTGGTTTAAGTCTCCCACTAGTATGGGTTTATTGTCTATTTCTTCCTTCAATTCTCCTAGTTTCTCCATTAGAAATTTGGGTGCTATATTATTTGGTGCATACATGTTGATTGATGATATTTCCTCATTGTCTAGAGTCCCTTTTAACAAAATATAATTACCTTCCCTATCCCTTTTGATCAGGTCTATTTTTGCATTGGCTTTATCAGATATCATGATTACCACTCCTGCCTTCTTTCTATCAGTTGAGGCCCAGAAGGTCTTACTCCATCCTTTAATTCTGACCTTGTGGGTGTCAACCCGCCTCATGTGTGTTTCTTGAAGACAACATATGGTAAGGTTTTGGATTCTAATCCATTCAGCTATTCGTCTACGTTTTATGGGTGAGTTCATCCCATTCACGTTCAAAGTTATGATTGTCATTTGTGGACTCCCTGGCATTTTGATTGCCTTCCCTAATTCTAACCTTTTCTTCTTCGGCTCTACCTTTTAGTCCAGTGATTTACTTTGAATCAGTCCCCCTTGTCCCCTCCCTTGATGTTTCCCTTTTTAGGCCCTCCCTTTTTGTTCCCTCCCCCTCCCCCCTCTCTTTCCCTCCCTTTTTGTTCTCCCTCTCCCCCTCCCCCCCTTGGTTTTCCCTTCTCCTTACCCTTGTTGGGTAAGATAGAATTCAAGATCCCAATGGATCTGGATGTTTTTCCCTCTCAGAGTTGATTTCCCTGAGATTGAGGTTTAAGTAACCCCCCCCCCCTCTCTTCCTCTCCTTCTTATAGGAGTTTTCTTCCCCTCCCCTTCCCCTGTGAATCTTTGTGTGAGAACCATTATTCTATTTGGTCTTTCTTTACCCCCTATTTATACATTACATTTTCCCCACATATTAATATACATAGGTTGATATAAATGTAGTCCTTATAGAAGAGAGTTTGAGTAAAAGAAGATAACATTTTTCCCCTTTCCTTAATATTTACCTTTTCAGGTATTCCTTGCTCTTTGATTTTCGGTATCAAACTTTCCACAGAGCTCTGGTCTTTTCTTTGCAAAAAGTTGGAAGTCTTCTATTTTGTTGAATGCCCATACTTTCCCTTGGAAGTATATAGTCAGTTTTGCTGGGTAGCTGATTCTTGGTTGGAGACCCAGGTCTCTTGCCTTTCTGAAGATCATGTTCCATGCCTTACGATCATTCAGCGTAGAACTTGCAAGTTCTTGTGTGACCCTGATTGGCATTCCTTTATATCTAAATTGTCTTTTTCTGGCTTCCTGTAGGATTTTTTCTTTTGTTTGATAGCTTTGGAATTTGGCAATTACATTCCTGGGAGTTGTCTTTTGGGGGTTTAGTGTAGAAGGTGTTCTGTGAGCTCTGTCAGTGGATGTATTGCCCCCTTGTTCTAGAATCTCTGGGCAATTTTCTTTGATTATATCTTGTATCACCATGTCCAGTTTGGTGTTTATTTCTGGCTTTTCTGGGAGTCCAATTATTCTTAAATTTTCTCTTCTCCCCCTGTTTTCCAGATCTATCACCTTGTCGGTGAGATATTTTATGTTCTCTTCTAATTTCTTGGTGTTTTGGCTTTGCTTTATTAGTTCTTGCTTTAAAGCCTGGTTTTCTTTTACAGTTTGGTCAAACTGGTTTTGTAGATGCGTGAATTTCTTTTGCATCATTTCCCACTTTTCCTCCCAGAGGGCTTCCATCTTTTTGGTCCTTTCTGATTCAAATTCTTCATGGGTTTGTGGAGAGTTTCTATTTCCTTTGGAAGATTTTGGAGAATTTTCTTGTATATCTTCTTCTATCTGCTCTGTATTTTGTATTTTGGCTCCATAGAATGTGTCCAGAGTCGCCCCTTTCTTCTTATTTTTCTTGGTATTTTGGGGCTTCTGTGCTTCTGTGGAATTTGTCATCTCTGAACGTGGAGGATTGGCTTTTCTTGTCTTTGTCTGGTGATCAGAGGCTTTAGTCCTGGGCAGATGTTGGTTCTATGAGCGTTCCCTGGGTTAAACTGAATATGCCTCACTGGAACTGGAATGGAAGGGTTGGACCACGAGGCCACACTCTCCCCCTGGCTCGATTTCCGGAAGTTGCCTTCAGAATCCCTGGCCGTGAGGCTGTTTCGTCGGCCTGCGGGGGGATGGGCTGCCGCTTCCCCAAGCTCCGAGAGCACAGACTTTCACTGAGACTTGGATAGCAGGATCCAGCCCGTGAGGCTGTCTTGCCCGCCCTGAGGGTTGCTGTTGTTTTGACCAGCTCTTTGCAGCGGAGGCCCCAGGCGGTAACTTTCACCCGGACCGACCGGCTCTTTGACCGACTGGCTCTTTGCAGCGGAAGCCCCAGGCAGTAACTTTCACCCGGACTGGGACTTGGGTAGAAGACCCTGAGGGTTGTTGTTCCTCAGACCCTGCTCTCTGAGCCCGGGCGGCTGCCGCTTCCGGGAGCCTTGGACTCTGCGCTCCTACCCCTGAGGTCCGAGGGATCTCGGGTTCTGGCTTTTAAGGGGAGCCGTACCTTTTGAACCGGGTCCAGGTCCAGGAGGAGGGTTCCCAGGGTCTGTGCTGTTGATCGTTTTGAATTTCGGCGCCTTAGGAGCTTCTAGTTTGAGATCGGTTGGGAAGGGTTTTCCGGAGATCTGAACTTCAGCTTTCTCTAAGCCGCCATCTTAACCGGAAGTCCTGTTCTCTACCTCTTATTTGGTCTTAAATTCCTTCCTTTACCATAGATAAGATAGGTATACTATTATATGTTCTCCTGATTTATTTATGATTTCACTCAATATTTAAGTCATTTATCCACTTTTAATTTATCTTGGTATAGGATATGAGATGTTGATCTCAACATAATTTTTCCCATACTATTTTCCATTTTCTTAGCAGTTTTTCTCAAATAGTGAGTTCCTGTTCCAAAATTAGGGATCTTCAGGTTTACTGAACATTAGCTTGTTGAGGTCATATACCCCTGTTCTCTTGCATTGTTCTTCCCTTCTATCTCTTAACCAGTACCAGGTAGTTTTAATGATTACTGCTTCAGAGTAGAGTATACTGGTACTGGTAGTGTGACAAGGAAATCACTTTAAAAGGCTGATATATATTAATTTAAGATCGCCAAGGAATTCAGCTATGTAATTCCTAAATGAAAACTCAAGTCAGCCGTCAACCTTTTATAGAGTTTAATTACAAACAGGAGGAAGAAAGGAATGAGAGAGAGAGAGAGAGAGAGAGAGAGAGAGAGAGAGAGAGAGAGAAAGGGGAGAGAAGGGAATAGGGCTTAAATACCCCTTCTGTTTAGGCTGGGCCAAAAGGCCCAAGCCCCAAGCCCTTAGATAGCTGGGGCAAAAAAAGGAGATCAGTCCCTATTACTCACATGACCAAAATGGAGAAACAGTCTCAAGGGCCTCCACCTCCAGCTTCCTTCAGAGCAAGCTTCTCAGAGCACCTCTCCAACCACTCAGAGCCAAAACTCTCCAACCAACCCCCTCTCAGTCCTCAGACCCCGCTATCTTTAAGGAAACCATCCAAGTTCCCTCCCCTCAATTCTCACATCAACCAATCACTGTCTATGTCTTTCCTGTGCCAATGGTGGCTCTAGCTTAACCCAGGACTGCCCAGAGGTCTGTGGCTTTGCACATGTCTGTTGAAGGTCATATTCTCAAATAATTAAATCTTTGATCCTTTGCTACAGCCCTTCCTAAATCCTGTTACCCTGAGTAGGGTAGAGATTGGAATAATTAAATTTTGATCTATGCTGCAGCCCTTCCTAAATCCTGTTAGGACTGAGTGGGGTGGAAATTGTATTTTCCAAGACCTGGTTCTGTCATTCCAAGTATCTCTATTGTATCAATTCTAAAATCAATCATGACTCAAAGAAATTCCTGTTCTGTGCTTAAGCATAGGTCAAAGCCCTTTCCATTGTTTAGCAAAAGGTTTCTGTCCTAAAGTAATCTTAAGAAGGAAGGAGGAGGAACTTCCCATGCCAATGGGGTTCACAATCCAATAGCCAAGACCCACTATCAATAGGAAATTTTTCAAGTATGAAATTTCCCAATGGTGAAATATATATATATATATATATATATATATATATATATATATAAGTCTAAGAAATTTTAAGGTTTATAGTAGGAATCCATCATTCACTTTTTTTCCCATTAGTTCACTTGATATTCTTGATCTTTTGTTCTTCCAAATGAACTTTGTAATATTTTTTTCTAATTCTATAAAAAAGTTTCTTGGTAGTTTGATAGGTATGGAGCTGAAAAAATAAATTAATTTAGATAGGATTGTCATTTTTATTATATTAGTTTGTCCTACCAATGTACAATTAATGTTTTTCCAATTATTTAGATTAGATTAGATATAGATTAATTGTGTGTAAAATGTTTTGTAGTTTTATTCATATGATACCTGTGTTTGTCTTGGCAAATAGATTCCCAAATATTTTATACTGCCTAGAGTGATTATTAAATGGTGTTTTTCTTTCTAACTCTTACAGCTGAGTTTTGTTGGAAATATATGGAAATATGGATGATTTTTATATAGGTTTATTTTGTACCTTTTTTGTACCCCTTTGTAACTTTCCTAAAGTTATTAATTATGCTTGGGCATCAAATTTTCTGTTCAGGTCTGATCTTTTCTTTACAAATGCTTGGAATTCTTCTATTTTGTTAAATGACCATAATTCCCCCTGTAAGAATATAGTCAGTTTTTCTGGGTAGTTGATTCTTGGTTGTAGACCTAGTTCCCTTGATTTCTGGAATATCATATATCATGCCTTTTTGTCCTTCAGTGTAGATGCAGCCAGATCCTGCATTATCCTCACTGTCGTTCCATGATATCTGAATGACTTCTTCTTAGCAGCTTATTATATTTTTTCCTTGGTCTGATAGTCCTTGAATTTGGCTATAACTTTCCTGGGTATTGTCAGTTGGGATTAATTACAGGAGGTGAACTGTGGATTCCTTTAATCTCCACTTTTCTGTCTTGTTCTAGAATATCAGGGCAGTTTTCTTGGATAATTTCCTGTAGTATGATGTCCAGGCTTTTTCTTTTGTCATGGTCTCCTGGTAGACCAATAATTCTTAAGTTGTCTCTCCTTGAACCATTTTCTAAATCCTCTGTTTTGTGAATGAGATGCTTCATATTTTCCTCAATATTTTCATTCTTTTGGTTTTGTTTTATAGTGTCCTTCTGCCTTGTGAAGTTACTTGATTCTAATTGTTGTATTCTGGTTCTTAAAGACTGAATTTCATTCCTGGATTTTTGGTCATCCTTCTTCTGGTCTGATTTTCTTTGGAGATCATCTTTCATCCTCTTTACCTCGTCTTTCATCTTCTTTGCCTCATCTTTCCTCTCCTTTGCCTCATTTTCAAGCTGGTTGATTTTGACTTTCAGGACACTATTTTCTCATTTTAGTTCAAGTGCCTCTGTTTCCAGATGACTTATCTTAGTTTTTAAATTATTTTCCCAGTTGTTTTCAACCTCTCCTAATTGTGTTTTGAATGGTATTTTGAGTTCTTCCAAAACCTGTGTCCAATTCACTGGGATTTCTGTTTTATTTTTTGTTGTTTCTGCCTGCTCTGCTCTGTTTGCTCTTTGTTCATTGGCAGTATAGAAGCTGTTTATTGTAATTTCTTTTTTCTTTTTCTTTTGTTTGCTCATATTTGCCCCTTCTTTTCCCACTGTATTTGCCTGCACTCGTCCTCCTCTCAGTATGTGTTGGATCTGTGGGTTTGGGCTTTTCTGTCAGTCTTCCCTCTTGGAGTTTTATCAGCAAGTCTCTCAGTGCAGTCCCTGGGGGAGGGGTATTGGAGCTTTTGTTTCCCTGTGCTCTGGAGGCTTTGATTGTATTAAAGTCCAGCAGTCTGTGAGGGAGAGGTGTTAGAACTTGAACTTCCTTGACCTCTGAGTACTATTGATTGGATTAAGTCCTGCTGTGTTGGAATAGATGTGCCCTGAGGCCAAAACCTCCTGGAAGGGGGGAGCAATATAGAGGGTCTCCACTGCTGCAACCAGGCTACTCTCTCTGCTCTCCCTCTCCAGCTCCTTCCCCACCACCTGTATTTGACACTCTGAGCATGGCACAGCCCTGACCACAAGGTATTCCCTCCAGACCAGCACCTTTGCCTTCTGAGAGTTTCCAGCTGCCCCTGGAAGCTTAGCACTCTAGGTGTGTGTATATGGGGTCCTGGGACCTTTCTTCTCCCTTCCCATTAAAACTGAGTGTTCTTGAATTCCAGCATTTGGGGGTCATACCTTTTTAATTGAGTCCAGAATGAGTGTTCCTTGCCTCTGACTTGTTGTTAGGTTTGATTTTCAGTCCCCTGGGAGAAAATGCTGTGAAATACACAGCAGGTAATCATAACTCTGAATATGAATGGAATAAATTCATCCATTAAATGCAAGCAAATAGCAGAGTAGATTAGAATACAAAACCCTTTCATATGCTGTCTACAAGAAACACACATGAGGAAGGTAGATACACATAGGGTAAAAGTAAGAGGATGGATCCAAATCTATTTGGCATCAACTGATAAAAAGAAGGCAGGAGTCGCAATCTGACAAAGCCAAAGTAAAAATAGATTTGATTAAGAAAGATAAGGATGTAATTACATCCTGATAAAAGGCAGTATAGACAATGAGGAAATATCATTACTCAACATGTATGCCTCAAATGGAATAGCATCCAGATTTCTAAAGGAGAAACTGATAGAGCTCAAGGATGAAATAGATATAAAAATATACTAGTGGGAGACCTGAACCTTCCTCCATTATAACTAGATAAGTCAAACCAAAAAAATAAATAAGAAAGAGGTAAGAGAAGTGAATGAAATTTTAGAAAAAAATAGAGTTTGTAGATATGTGGAGAAAAATAAATAGGAACTAAAAGGAATATAACTTCTTTTCAGCAGCACATGGTACATTCACAAAAATTGACCATGTATTATGACATAAAAACATTGCAAAATGTGCAATAGAGCAGAAATAATAAATGAACAGTAAGAGGGCTTGTGTGAGGAGTAATATGAAATCAGTCTAGAAAGATAAGGTAAGTTCGATATTGTTTTCCTTTCTTCCACTACTATTGCTACTTTCTCTGTCAAAATATTTCAATTTTGCTTATGATGAGATGTGGTTTGGTTATATCTATGTAGGAATGGCAGTTTCACAAGAAGAGATCAGTAAAGGGGATACAAAGAATAAAAACCTCAATATATACAATGACCACAGTAACAGAAAGTCAACATGGAGAGGCAACAAAACTGGTAAAATATAATTGGTGTTAGTACAATACTATGAATGTTTAAGGACATATTCCTTCTTTCTATTAACCTATCAATCAACAAAGCACTTATTGAGCATCTACTGCATACCAGATCCTGGGATAAGCACAGAATATATAAAGACAAAAGGAAGTCCCTGCCTTCAAAGAGCTTAAATTCTCATAGTCAATAAACTATTTTAAGGACTTTGTAGGTGTTGGGGGATTGGGTGTTTATTAGTGTCTTTTATCAAAACAAAATGCATTAATATACTTCATTTTAAAAATATGTAGCACCTGACATCCCCTCATGCATGTACCCTAGAAAGCTAGCCTAGGTTCCAGGTACTATGTTGTTAAGGATCTTCTCCAAGTATTGTGGGAAGTGTGACAACAAAAATGTGGGTTTCAAGACTGTGAATTGTCAAAACTGTAAAGATAATTTTAGTGTTTTAAGATTCACAGAAAGATACTCTGGTTAATAGTCAATCACCTATAGGAAAGAGCTGCAGCTCTCTTCTGTTCGTCCCATGGTAATGATGTTCTTCCAATAAGCAAAGTGGTTAACAAAAGGCAACATATGCTTTATCTAAGATTATGTTTGATTTTGGATTCTTCTTTTATTTTTTTTTTGTATTATTTTTTTAAACCCTTATCTTCCATCTTGGAATCAATGCTGTGTATTGGTTCCAAGGCAGAAGAGTGATAAGGGCTGGATATTGGGGGTTAAGTGACTTGTCCAGAGTCACACAGCTTGGAGGTGTCTGAGGTCAGATTTGAACCTAGGACCTCCCATCTCTGGGCCTGGATCTCAATCCACTGAGCTACCCAGTTGCTCCCTGAATTCTCCTTTCAACTTTTCTAAGAACTATATGTATTCTCTCTTCTGCTGCCTCATCTGAGTTAGAAACTCCCTTTAGTTCCTTTGTTCAATCATTTCAATTATGTTTGACTCCTCATACCCCCTTTAGAGTTTTCTTGGTTTTGATACTGGAGTGGTTTGTCATTTCCTTCTCCAGCTCACTTGACAGATGAAGAAAGTGAAGCAAATAGAGTTAAGTGATTTGCCAAAATTCACACAACTAGTATCTAAGGTTAAATTTGAACTCAGCAAGATGAGTACTCCTGACTTTGGACAAATCACTCCGTCCTCTGATGCCACCTAACTGCCCACTTTTTCATATTTCCTGGAGAGGCAAATATTCTTGATGTGAGATTCAACTCCTTCAAGTTGAAAAGATGTTTAGCAATTCTAAGAAAAATGTTTTGAGCCTGCCTCATAATACTCCTATACATGGGGTGAATAAAGAAGACTGAAAAGACTGGTCACTTTTTTACACTCTTTCCAGCCTCCTCTCAAGCAACACATCACAATGTGATTTTCTTGTCTTTTTACAAAACAATCTAGAAAATTAAAAATTAAAAAAATTACTTGTAAAAATTACTTGTAAAAAGAAAAAATAAAGAAAAAAAAAAGAAAATTTTAAAAAAAATAAAGAAAAATTAAAAACATAAATAATACTTTATCTCTTTGGGTTTTTTCTACAAAATAATTGCTACTAGTCTCATTCATAGATTCAATAGTTTTTATTTTTTCTTTTAGTTTTATTAGTTTCTCCTTTGATTTTTATTATTTCTAATTTGCTTTTCCTGAGATTTAAAATTTTGTTCTTTTTCTATTTTTGTAATTGTATAGCCTATTAATTAATCTCCCCCCTCTCTATTTTGTTGATATAGGCACTCAGGGATGGAAATTTTCCCACTTACTGCTTTGGCTATATCCCATAGATTTTGATATGTTGATTCCTCATTGTCATTCTTATCAATGAAATCTGTAACTTTTCCCTAGATTTATTCTTTGACACAACAATTTTGGAGAATTAGATTATTTAATTTCCATTTGATTTTAAATTTATCTCTTCATAAATCTTTATTAATCATTATTTTATTCACATTATGTTCTGTGAAAGTTATATCTACTATTTCTGCCTTTCTGCATTTGTTTGCTATGTTTTTATGTCCTAGTACACAGTCAATCTTTCTATATGTAACATGTGCTGGAGAAAAGAGGGTATATTCTTTTTCATCCCTATTCAATTTTCTCCAGACATCAATTAGCTCTAGTTTTTCTAACATTTCATTTACTTTCCTTATTTTTTCCTTTCTTTTTTGGGGTGGTGGGAGGCTTGATTTGTCTAGTTCTAATAGGGGAGAATTGAGGTCTCCCAGTAGTATGGTTCTATTGTCTATTTCTTCCTTAAGATCCTTTAATTTCTCCTTTAAACATCTGGAAGTTGTAGCATTTGGTGCATATATGTTAAGTACTGATATTTCTTAATTATGTTCTTTTTTTTTATCAAGATGTAGTTTTCTTCCTTGGCACTGATGTAGGGGGTGATCTGTGAAGTCTTTCAAGGTTTTTTTGCCCTCTTATTCAAGAATATCAGGGCAGTTTTCTTGAATAATATCTTGTAGTATGATGTCAAGACTTTATTTTTTAGGTCCTTGCTTTCAGATAATCCAACAATTCTCACATTTTCTCTCCTAGATCTGTTTTCCACATCAGTTGTCTTTTCAATGAAATAGTTCATGTTTCCTTCTATATTTTTTCCTTCATTTGATTTTGCTTTATTAATTCTTACTGTCTTGTGAGATCATTAGCTTCTACTTGTCCAATTCTTATCTGAAAAGACATTTTTGGCTATTATTTTTTGATTTTGCTTTTGGATTGGTCTATCCTGCTGTTTGTGGCTTCCAGCAGGTCAATTCTGGTCTCCAGTTTGTTTATCAATTCATTTAATTTTTGTGCTTCTTTCTCCATGTGGGCAATTTTGTCTTCTAAACTGTTATTTTCTTTTTGTATTACTTTCATTTCATCCCACTTTTCTTTACATTTTTCTTCTATCTTTTGTACTTGGTACTTGAATACCTATTTGAGTTCTTCTAGAGCATGTGATCAATTTCCATTTTTTTTGGAAAGATTGGTTGTGTTTTCTTGTTTGTCACTCTCCACTGCTGCCTCTGAATTTTGCTCTTTTCTCTATAGGGATTGTCTAGGGTTCTGAGCTTTTTTTTTTACTATTGTTTTTTTTTCTTTTTTTTTTACTATTGTTTTTTTCTTTTTTTCCACTAGTGGATTGAGATTCTTGCATGTTGATGGTCATTGCTTTCTTAGCTTCTGTCTCACAGGACTTTTTTCTTGGTACTATCTTTTCTTCCCTCTCAGAAGCCCATGTAGGGGCAAGTAGATCTCTGGTGTTTTTTGTGTGAACTTCCCCTGTTGCTGCTGCTACTTGTTGGTCCTGTTGCTGCTGTTGCTATTGTTGCTGCTGCCTTGGCTACGGCTCTTGCTGTTTCTGCTGAAGCTCCGAGTCCCATCACCTATGGCTGGTATTTTTCAAGTGTGTATCTGTAATGTAGAACACTGTACCATGTTTTGCCCTGAGACTATTTTCTTCAACTGCTGCGGCTGGGACTGCTGCTGCTGCTTCTAAGTGGGAGCAAGCTCCCTGCTATTTCCCCAAGTCTCATTTCTCAGATAGTCCCTTGTGCAGTTTCCCTCCTTATAGTGTGGGAATCCCTTCTTATTTCCTACCTTTCAAACTTCATCCATTCTCCCCCCTTTCCAATCCCTTATATTGCTCCTCTTACTCTCTCCTCTTCCTCCTTCTTTCTTCCCTCTTACTATAGGACATTTTAGTCATCCTCCCCCAATCATCTCTCTCCCTTGTATTTCTACCTTCCCCACCAATGCACCACCCAAAATAGAATTTTAGTATTACCTGTCACCAACCTGTTCCTTTTCTTCTGTTAATATATTGGTTTCTCTCCCCTGCCCCCTCACCCTACCCCTTGCTTCTTTATGTGATAGATTTTATCCAATTTTAAGCACCATGACAATGATAACAATTTTTAAGAGTTACAGATATTTTTCCATATTGGAATATGAGCCATTTGAACTTATTGAAGCCCTTAAATTTTTTCCTCTTACTTATTTACCTTTTCATGCTTGTCTTGGATTTTGTATTTGGGCGGGCCTCAAATTTTCTGTTCAAGTCTGGTCATTTCTTCAGGAATGCCTGGAAATCTTCTATTTTATTAAATGGCTATACTTTACCTTAAAATGTATAGTCAGTTTTACTCTATTGTTGATTCTTGGTTATAGATTGAGTTCCCTTGCCTTCTAGAATATCATATTCTAAGCCTTCTGGTCCTTCAATGTGGAGGCTTCCATGTCCTGTGTGATCCTGGGGCTCCATGATATTTGAATTGTTTCTTTCTAGCTGTTTGTAGTATTTTCTCCTTTGTTTTGGTGTTCTTGAATATGGCTATAACATTCCTAGGAGTTGCCATTTGGGAACTTAATGCAGGAGGTGATCTATGGATTCTTTCAATCTCTTGTTCAACCTCTTGTTCAAGTATATCTGGGAAATTTTCTTGGATAATTTCCTGTAGTATGATATCTAGACCTTTTCTTGGTCATGGCCTTCAGGTAGTCCAATAATTCTGAAATTGTCTCTCCTCTATCTATTTTCCATGTCAGTTGTTTTTTTTTTCATTGATATGTTTCCGATTTTCTTCTTTTTTAAATTCTTTTCATTTTGCTTCACAGATTCTTGATACTTCATGGAGTCAATTGTTAATCGATCAATTCTAATTCTTTTATGCATGGATGAATTTCATAGATGAAATTTTGATCCTCCTATTTCCTTTGTTCTATTTTTATTTGTAAATCATTCTTTTCATCTTTTAATTCTTTTGCCTCATTTTCAAGGTGATTAATTCTGGACTTTAACACATTATTTTCTTCTTTTAGTTCATGTGTCTCTGTTTCCAGATGACCTGTTTTGATTTTTAAGTTCTTTTTCTAATTTTCTTCAACCCATCTTATTGGTTTTTGGAATTCTTTTTTGAACTCTTCCAGAGACTAAGTCCAATTTACTGGAGTTTTTGAGGTTTTGCTTGATATTCTTCTGTTCCTTCTGGTTTATTTTCTATATTTGAATAGATGCTTTAAATTGCAATTTCCTCTTTTTCCCTTCTATTTACTCATCTTTTTGTTATCCCCCCCCCCTTTTTGGTTGTACACTTGCTCCTCTGTTGTTTTCTGGCTCTGTGAGTTTGAGGGTTTTTTTTTCCCCTGAAGGGGCTTCTTTTCTGCTCTTCTGATATACTCAATTTTACCAGGTGATGTGTTCTGCTGAATTAATCTGCCCTTAGGCCAGATCTTTCCTAGTTGCCTGCAAAGGCTAAAGGTGAAGGTGTAGAGGCTCAAGGCAGTAACCAGTCAGTCTTTCCCTCTGTTCCTTTCTGCCAGCCACCTCTCTACTCGCCACTGTCAGAGCCCTGAGCTTCAGATAGTACTATCAAAGTACTCTGTCCTGGTTGCTGCCCTCTCCTCAAGTTCCTATTGCCAACCCAAGTACTACTGTGGGTTTCTTCTCAGTAGGTGGGGGAGGGGTGTTGGGATCTTCCCTCTTTCTCCTTTACCCAAGAATTCAACCTTCTTTGTGTGACTTTCAAGTTGTATTGATTAGGAGAGTCCTGTGGCTCTATTTTGTTGTTGGGTTTGGATTTCTGTCCTTTTATAAGCCCTTTGTTTTTATTGATGTGGAAGGATAGTCACAGAAGAAGGATAATTATGACTTTCGTTGTTTCTAAGCCACCATCTTGATTATGCCCACTAGACTATTTTTATAGCACATAATGATCCAGAGCATTTTAGTAAATGTTTTTTGTCCCTATTAAAAAGAAGTAAACTCAGATTTTACTATATTTCCCCTCCTTGATGCTGAAAATCAGTCCTCATGCCTGGTATCTTTTGTATTTCCTCATTATGTTATTCCTTTTGAGTTGTGATAGAAGCTGGCACTAGAGAAAAAGTGCCAGACTGAAGAGTATGTGAAACTGATCACCTCAATGGGGGAGTGACCCCAGGAGTGAGATCCTGAGGAGAGAAGACTCTGGTGAGGGTCTCTTGGTCTTGAGACATTGAAGAGAGAAGGTAGATAAAGAGTTTCTCCTGAGGGTTACTCATTTTTCCTGCTGGTGACTGGAAATCTTTCTCCCAACACTTCCCAATTAAAGGGACTCTCTGAAGAGAAACCTGAGCAGACTTTACCTCAGCTCTTATTGCCCAGGGATGACTCAACCTGACTTTCTCTCAGAGGGCTCAGGCTGCCAAGGCCTGAGTTCCCCCCAAACTTGAGGAGGGAGGAAAGGGTTTAGTTAGAGACAGGGACCCCCTTTCCCCACTTTCCTTTTCCCATTCTTCCCTGCCCATTATTCCCTTTTGTATTACCTGATTGAATTAACATTAAAAGTTAATCTGTTCCCCAAGCTGAGTGTGAGTGAATGGAATCAAGGGGAGACCCTTCTGTCTCAAGTAGTGAAGGGGGGACAAGAGGGACAAGAGTGTATTGGGGAGAACAGTTTTAGCTAAGGAGGGAAGGCAGAAGGGGGAAAATCTTTAAACCCCCTCTCCTCTCTCTGAGCCAACCTGTTACAGCCGCTGTTCTCCTCTGAACCCCACTTTGTTGGAAGGGGGGGTTCTCCTCCTTTTCCTCCTCTCCATACCTCGGGGTCCAAGCTTCCCCTCGCAGGGCACATTCCCTTCCTTCTTTCTTTTTAAAAAAATTTTTAAACAGATTTTACCTAGGGCAGCTAAGTGATATACTGGATAGAATGCTAGATTTAGAGACAGGAAAACCTGAATTCAAGTTTAGCCTCAGCCATTTATTAGCTTTGTGATCCTATTCAAGTCACTTTCCCCTTTTTGTCTGCATGTTGTTAGCAGTAAAATAGGACTGATAATAGGGACTATATCCCAGACTCTTGATGAGAATAAAATGAGATAATATTTTTAAAGCATTTTTCAATACTTAAAGTACTTTATAAATGCTACTGCTATTGCTTCTGCTGCTGTTACTTCTACTACTACTACTACTACTACTACTACTACTACTACTACCACTACTACTACTACTATTACATCTACGGAAACCGATTCAGTGTATCTTTAGACAAAAAGCAACAGATTAGAAGTCAAGAGACTTTAGATATGGTTTTGTTACTAACTAACTATGTGACTTTGAGTTGCTTCACTTTGTTGACCTTCAGTTTCCTTATCTGTAAAACCTGTCAGTGGAACTAGATGTTCCTAAAGTCTCTTCCAACAAATAAAAGTCTTTGTTTTTATGATTAATTATGGGGGACATAAAAAAGCAAGTTGTCTTTAGTACCTTAAATTTGGTCTCATGCTTTATAGGTGGAGTCCTAACATACTAATACACACTTTTAAATATAACAAAATTATTAAAGAGCATATTAATATCTTGAAAAAAATCACTAAATCTCTTCATGTACCTAATTTGTTTATTTAATTTTGTTGAACCTGACTTTTTGAAACAGATTTTATTTCTAGACAAGGAACTTTTCCTTACTAGCTGTATGACTGGGTAAATCATTTGACCTGAGGCAGAGATATTACATATAAAATGGCAATAAAATATCTAGCCCACCTATCTCATTCAGTTTTCTTCAGGTAAGGCAAAGACGAATAAAGCTTTTATTGTAACCATAAAGCAAATAAAAATGCAAGGTACTACTAAAAGTAGTATAGACATCTAGACACACACAGAGCATAATCCTCTGAATTTGCAAGTCAGGAAGTCCTGAGTTCAAACTAACTTCAGACTCGGATGTGTGACTGAACAAGTCACTTCACCTCTCTGTATATTTGTTTCTGTAAAATGAGGATAATAAGAGCACCTCCCTCCCAGGGTTGTTAAAATGATCAAATGAGCTAATATGTGTAAAGCATTTTGCTCAGTACCTGATGCATGGTATGAGTTTAATAAATATTTCTTTCTTTCCTTCTTGTTGCCAATTCTGGATAACTCACGGAGGCTTTACTTACTCTAAAGAATCACCTCATTTGACACCACATTCTTTAAGAGAGAGTTTTGGAAGAAAAAGAAATAAAGAAATAGGCCAGTTCTGGGAAATACAATGAAAGAATGGTTTAATTATGTATTCCCAGGATTCCCTCCCTCCATAAACTCCTAAGGGCAGGGATCAGATATTATTTAACTTTGTTTTACTCTAAGAATCTGTCTCGTGGGTTTATGTAAGGAACTTTTCTTTGTAATCCTAAAGGCTTATAAAAATGTGAGTGATCATTAGTATACCTAGAAGGTATTTAATAAATATTGTTTGCATAAATGACTGACTGAATAAATAAATGCTGAAACAATTCCATAGAATGTGCTCAAAGATGGACTCTGCAGTATTAGAAATGAATATGAAATGATGACTGAGCTCAGAAAGTAAATGAGCTAATTTTGTGACAGACAAGGGCCCTCCTGGTGTTTTCTCTCCATAGGAGGAAAAATCATACTTAATATTTAATAGCTTTCTTCTAATAAAAATGATAATCAGAATTTTCACAGATATATTCATAAGACTTTCTAAATATTTCTCTGCAACTCATTTTTTTTAATATGAATTAGTTCCCCTTAATGTCTTCTGGGCTTGTGCTCTGACAGGTGGAATTTCATCTTATTTCCTGCTCCAGCATCTCACTTCTTTAAGTCCTTTTGTATTATTCTCTCTATCCTCCCTAGTGTCAGTAACACCTCCCAATATAGCATATCAGTGAATTTAATTAATGATATTCTCACTCTTCCTTTCAGATCATTAACAAAGGCATTAAATAAAAACAACCTTAACACCTTTCCCTGTGTCTTTCCACTAGGCACCACCCCCTGGCTCTGCACTTAGCTTCTCATCATTATCATTATTTTCTAATTCTTTAGCCAAAAGCAATCACAGCTGGGCCTTTTGAGGCTTATTTTGCTAAGTTATATAGCCCAGGACTTATTTAATTTGCAGTGGAAGTTAATGTGATGTAGTGGAAAACTCACTGACCCTGGAGTCAGAGTACCTGGTTTTAAATGTTGCCCCTGGCACTGAGTATCTGTGATACTGAGCAAATCTCTTGACTTCACTGCACCTTAGTTCCCTTAAATATAAAATGAAGCAGCTTCTGAACTCTTTAGTAGTAGTAATAGTAGTAGTAGTAGTAGTAGTAGTAGTAGTAGTAGTAGTAGTAGTAGTAGTAGTAGAAGTAGTAGTAGTAGTAATAATAGTAAAGCTTATCCCTATCTATGAATTTTGTTTCTTTTAATAAGATAACATGTCACCGAAAATTAAAGAACTTTATATATTCTCTCTTTAATTACAGAGAAAATACAACCCTAGCAAATTAAAAAAGTCATCGATAACTAACCTTGAATTTAGTGATTCAATTGAAAAATCACATCTTTCTGTCATTTTTTTATAATAGCAGGAGTGGATTTGTTAAATGCTTTGTTAAAGTATAGATAAACTATATACACAAGATAATTAAGAATTTAGTGATCTTTCCTGAGACAGAAATAATATTAGCTTGAAATGATTTATCTTTGATGAAGCTAGGTTGGCTCCTTTGTAATACCATATCCTTTTGTAGATAGTCACTGACTATATTTTTAATACGATATTATAGTTTTAAAGGCACTGGAATCAAGCTTATATAGTTTGAAAATTCCATTTCTATCTTTTTTAAAAAATCATAACATTATATTGTTTAATAATGTGACACTTGTCCAATTCAACACAATCTTTTGAACATCATTGACAATATCACAGCAACCATATGCATGGGGTTATTTTAGTTTCCTGATATATAGATTTCATGAGCTTAGTAATTCAATCATAAAGGATAGTAAAGTGCTCACTTAATTTGTCACTATTTATCTTGAGGATCAACTGGGTAATAAACATTTTTGTTCTGTCATTTCTAATCCAACGGTCATTCCTTAGTACAGAAAGCATAATCAAAAGAGAGATGAATGGGTCAAGGGTGTTGATTATAGTAACCATTTTATAAGATTGTTGCAAAGACTTAATGAGTTAATATAAATAAAATCCTTTTAAAATATTGAATCTCTATAGAAATGCTACCCATCTATAGTTCTCTCTTCTTTAAAACTATTTTTTTTGTATTTGTAAGTTTTTCTTGGTCTTGAGTTCTTCTGCGATATTAGTGAGTCTTAGTGAGATATTTTTAGCCATCTTCCAGTAATTTCTTATCAATAATCTAAGTTGGTCTTTGATTCCTATCTATCTAACCCAGTATTTTTAGATAAGTTCTAATTTCCCTCATCATCCAGTCAAGACCATTATCCATCATTTCCAATCATAGATCACTCATACAAATCAGCTTACCCAAACTATTTTTTTCATGCCCTTCTATAGAGGCTTAACAATTTTTTACTTTATACAGTAAAACATTCCTAGTCTTGTAGTATTTCATAAATTTCAATGTCAACATGATAAAATATAACCCATACTAATTTATAGTGTTATACCAATAAGAATAAAGTAAGGTTTCTTATGTTAGACAAAATAATAACAAAATTTTATCTGGACCGAAGTTCTAGATTCTAAAGGGAAAAACAAGAACAAAATCATTCTGAAGGAGAAATCACACCTCAAATTATACTACAAAGCACTTAGTCATTAAAAATTATTTATTACTTATTAGAAATAAAAAAGCAAAATCTAAATCTTAAGAATATTCCCCTGAGCAAAAAAAAAATATATATATATGTATGTGTGTGTGTGTATACAAATATGTATAGCTTTCATTTGAAATTTCCAATAAAATGCCTTGTCACTGAAAAATAAATAAAAGAGCAAATCAAAGGAATAGATGAGACAATCATGAATCAGAAAAAAAAGTAATGTTCAATAATTCAAGGACATCAATTAGTTGTTCAAGAATTTTCTATTTGAAAAAAACTGGCAAAACTGAAAAGCATTTTGTCAAAAAAATTTAAATCAGAACCATACACCACATACTACAAAAAAAATTGCATACTTGAATTAAGTCCAAATATTTACATCAGAAAATGCATGTAATTATCCTTCATGCCTATGACTTTGTGAAAAACTCTTAACCAAACTAAGGATAGAAAATTGAAAAGCTAAAATAAATAATTTTAAAATTAAAAAAAACTATTTCAACAAACAAAATAGATGCAGCTAAAAATAGAAAGGAACTCTCATCTGAGGAAAATGATTTTGAACCTGAGGAAAAATAAATTTTATGGTCTGATTCTTAATATCAATTTGTAATATTCTCTTCTCTATTAAAAAATAACCATCTCTTCTCTTAAGGTAAAGAAATGCCCCTCCTGGACAACCCAAGGATTATCATTACATTCTTCTCCTAAAACCCCTGTTCCTTAAATGGATACGACTAGGACCCACCCAAATGGGAACCTGAGTTCTTTAAACAGATTCCAGTTTGGGTTAGATTCCTCTCCCAGGAAGATGAGCTTCTGTCCTTGATTCCAGAATGATGTTGATTTTTATCACCCAAAATTTGGGGATCTGCTAAAATCTCATAACAACACCATGTTCTTAAGCTGACCTTACAACTCTGAACAATATGATGATTGGGATGATCTGAATCTTCATCTCTTCATTAAATGTCCAGCAGTTAGATCCTCCTTTTCATGTTTAGGAGACGACTCAATAATGTACTAAGTAGAGATGACTTTGTCTGTTTAAGTGAGGGTCCAATAATGTCCTCTCATGAAGACAGAAAGGCATTTGAGGTGATCCAAGACTCTGTATTTTCTTTGGTCACTAAAAGACAACACTAATATTTAATTTATTGATTATTGCTTATATAATTAATAAGTTAATTTTTAATACCTGAAGCACAAGCTATCAGAATTATATTCACCATAATCAAATATCTCTTTTAAGGTCATCATAAACAAGATAAGGTGTATATTAATAGAAATATGTAAGAATAAGTTCTGTCCAGCATTGAAAAAGTAATAAAGGCATATAAATTGTTTTTTAAAATAACTGCAAGTTATAAGCAATATAAAAATATTACTCAGAACTCCCTATTAATAAAGTAAATTTAAATTAAAAACACACTCAGGTTTCAACACACCCAGAATCTTGGCAAAAAGGAACATTAATAAAGCTAATCAATGTTGAGAAATTATGGAATGACAAGCATTCCAACACATTATTGGTGGAACTAGGGATTGACCTTTCTAGTCTTCAAATAAATTTTGAATTGAATTTAATAAATAAATAAATAAATTTAAGCATTGCCAAAATGTTCCTGAGCTCCTTTGGTTAAAGATTCCACTATTATTCATGTTAAGCAGGGGGAATAAAGATAGAACTAAAAGATCCATGTGTAGCAAAATATTCATGACAACATTTGTGTATGCACACATGTGTGCATGTGTGTTATCAAGGAACTAGAAATAAGGTGAATTCTTATTGAGAAACAGCTAAATAAATTTTTACACATATAGGTGATATAATATTATTGAAATGTAATAAATAACTAACAGAATTCAAAGAAACCTATAAATTAAAAAATGTGAAATGAATCTAAAAAATTATATACATAAGTGAATATAATTAAAATAGATAGTAAAATAAAATGAACATTGGGCTAAATCACATGACAAATTCAAAATGAACAAATGAAAAATCTTCCACTAAGGTACAAAAATGAACTTTACAATTATAAGATGGAGGAAGCCTAGTTAGATAGAAGTTATTCTGACAAAGCTTTGAATGTTGTAATGGACTGCAAGATACATATGAGTCAGTAGCAAGATGTAGCCATAAAAGCTAACATCTCAGTTACATATCTGAGCAGCTCCCTCTGCCCCACAAAACCAGCAGAATTCCTGTCAATGTAGTATCAAGTCAATTTTACAGGCTAGTTACCATTTTTCTAAATGATCCTTCCATGACAGCATCATGACAGAAATCATGACAGTATGATTTCCCTTTTATTGCAATTCCTTCCATCTAATAGAAGTCCTTACTAAAATGTAGTGTACAGAACTGAGAGAACAATGGTATAAGAGGCTTGTTACCTCCTTCTTTCTGGGTATTATGACTATATTATGCAGTTTGGTAATTGCATTAATTCGTTTTTGGTGCCATGCCACTTTGACTATTAATATATTCTCCCTTTACAACAGAAGGCATTAATTCCTAAGTAATATATTTGATTCTAGAGTGATTTGTCTTAATAGAATAAGAACTTGATTTCACTGATATCCCATTCAGGTCACCAAAGATACAAAGAGGGACACGTATCATATAAGTGGTGAAATACATCAATATGTATTTTTGCATACTTCCAACTAATTATGATGGTAAGGGGAATGGTGCTTCCCTATTTATCACCTCACAAGGGTGTTGTGAAGATTAATTAGAATTAATTAGGTGAATGCTTTGAAGACAAAACGAATTATAAAAGTGCTAAGTAATGTTATTATGTCCCTTCAGGATATTTTGGACCTCTATCCCTCTCATTCTTGGATAGTAAAATGATTTAGAGAAGAACTTAGGATACAAAAGACTCCCCAATTCCCTCTTTTGTTTCTGAAAAATTATGGAAATTGAAAACATGCATAAAAATCACCTGGTGTCCTCTTTGGATCAGTAGCAATGAACAAAAAGTAAAGTTGAAAAGATATTAGGAAGATTATCAAAGTTCGGTCAAATACTTGTTTGACCTTGAAAATCTCAGTTAATTTCTTTGGAACAGTTTCCTCATCTGCAAAATTGAGGGATTGGACAAAATCATTTCTAACTCTTTCATAAAATTATCATTTTATGTTTTCATTATGCACACTGTAATGTCGTGGCTATGACATATGTCCTTACTATCCTATCTGGAGTCTAGTACAGTTCTGGATACATGAAAGTCTTTTCAGATATGGTATTTTATGATTCAAAGATGAGTTAAAATGATAGGAAAGATGCCCACTTTTTTAGATGGGTTGTATTTTAGACATTTAGAACTCTCAAACCCTTTTTCTAATTCCTTCTTTATTTAATTCATTGCTAAGGCCTGGGGATGTTACCTTCATGTCTTGCATATATGCCTCTCCTTCTCTACTTTGGCATTGCCACCACTCTGGTGCAAGCACTGATCATGTCATACTAAGATTACCCCAATAGCCCACTGGTTAGTCTCCTTGACTCCAGGCTTTTCCACTCTAGTTCATCCTCCATTCATCTGCCACTATGATCTGCCTAAAGTTCCAGTCTGATCATGTGCATAAACACTCAATAACTTCACTGACTTTCTATCACCTCCAAGATCAAACCCAAAATTCTCTATCCAGTATTCAAAGGTTTTTATAAACTACTCCCAATCCCCCATACCTTTCCCATGTTCTTATTCCTCCCCTCCATCTACACTTCTGTTCAGTGACATGGATCTCCTTGTTGCTCATCCCTATTTTTTTATTCTAAGCATTTTCCCTGTCTATTCCCTTTGTCTGAAATACCCTCCCTCCTCAGAACCACCTTTTGGTATTCCTGACTTCCTCAAATAGCAGCTAAAATCTCCTTCTACAGGAAGATTTGTACCTTGATTCCCATACTTTCTCTCTCTTGATTATCTCCAATTTATCTAATACAGAATATAGCTTATTTGTACATGGATGCTTACATATTGTCTTTCCCATGAGACTGTGAGTCCTTGAGAACAAGAACTATCTTTTACCTCTCTGTATCTTCAGTGTTTTGCACAGTACCTGACACATAGTAACTACTTAATAAATGTTCATTGACTGAGTTCTTTTCAATCTGTAAATACATACATATTTTTCATTCATATTATTCCAAATATAATTCTTTTAAAAATCCTCATTTAACTGGTTTATAGCTACTACTTATATAAGAAAAACATGAATTATTTTTCACCACATCAATCATTATTTGAAAAGATTTAAGTGTATTCCTTTCCTTCTCTGTGCAGTTTGTTAAAAACAGTTTTCTTTTCAAAATGTCAAAACTTATCAAACATAATGGAAGGTAAAGACAATTGAATATAAGTGATGATATTTGAGATAGAGATAAAGAAAGTTTCATGTAAGTAATAGATTTTCTTAATGCATTTGTTGTTACTGGTTGAGACACAGGCAAATACATAATGTTTTCATGCATCTGCTTCATGGTTGCATTTTTGGTTCTATTTTTTTCTCTAATAATTCATCTCTAAGTATTTGTAAGGCCCTGAGATATATAGGTATTGGTTAGTAATCATAAAACCTTCAGCATTAAGTTTTCATGTAAATGTGTATGAGTAAACAGGCACTTAGGAATGGTCACTTATCTTCAAAATAAATGACAAAATTCCATTTCTCTATGGCATCTTTTAATGAAGGTAGACTGAATTTCTGTAGAGACCATAAATTAAAAGAATTCGTTTTCCATGAACAATCTTGGGAAGAAAAGAACTGTCCACTTCTCTCATATCAGAAACATCAGAGTAGCCTACCAACTCATCACCCTGCATGAGTAACAAATCAATAGTGAGTTAATTTGGTTTAATAGATTTTGAATAAATGGTCTGTTGACTGATACCTTCTTTTAATGATTACTTTTTTAAAGGCAAAACAGAGAGTCTGGCATGAATGTAAATGTATTCTCCATTTTCCTTCCTCTAAAGTTGGTTAAAATGTCCATTTGTAGTTCCAATACATGGGATACATGTCAGTGTGTATATAATTAAGTCCATAATGCTTTATGAAATTTAATATTTCTATTAAGTTCATTTCAAATCATATTCAAATCAGTTGCACTCTCTTAGGTACCAAATTAGTGACCACTATTTCAAAGGGAGCTACCTTCCTAGGGTCAATCACCAAAAGATTTTGCTTATGAAATATTGACTCAGGTTTGTTGCCATGGAAATATGACCAAGATTGTATAGTAGGTAGTGTTTTAATCTTAGCAATATGGATGTAATTAATTGAGGTCAAAAGAAGGAATTATCATCTTTCATTATAGTTTTTTCCTTTATTTTCTTCCATTCTGAAAGAGAGGGAGAAATCAATAGCTTTTATCAAGTATATCCTGAATTTTTTAAATATGCTTATAACAGGAAAATATGAAAGTATCATCTAACTACCATGTTATATTATAACAAGAAGAAATTATATTTACACTTAAAGGGAAAGTTTATAAAGATTTTTCTTTGCAAGCTTAAAGGTCTGTGCTACAAATATTATTAGGTTTACAGATAAAAAAAATAAGACCTAATGAGTCTTTGCCCATGTTTAACAGGTAAGAAGTAAAAGAACTAAGATAAAAAAATAGCAACCATTTATATTGCATAAAGTCTCCAAAACACTCTCTACATATTATTTCATTTGGTCCTTATAGAAATCTTGTGAGATAGATTTTATTTTTGTGATCATTCTCATTTTGCAGATGAGTAAACTGAGGCTCAAACAGGAGATGACCTGTATCCGAGGCAGCATTTGGACTTGGGTATTCCAGATACCCTATATCTCCTCCACCATCTGGCTTCCAGTTAGATTTCACTTTTCCTTGGTTGAAATCCAGAGCTCTCAGCACTAACAGGAATCACTATATAGAGAAGTTAATGTAAAATGAAGAAGTTTAAGAGAATAGTCATGTAAGAACAAAGAATTACTGTAAGTGAACTAAGCAAGGTCTTAACAGGAAAAGCATTTACTATTTCTTATAATGTTGACAGCCTGTTCCAAATAGATCACAAGATTATTTAAGTATTAGATGAATCACCATTCACCATCTCCTTCTTGATTAATGTATTTATAGCCCTAACAGTATTTTTATGTACAGGCCAACAGTAAAATTGAAAATTTCCCAGCTGTGTGTAATTCTAAACTGCTGCATCTGTGGTCATTGTTCTAAGGCTTCCTAAGACTATTGTTTCCAGCTTCATTAATCCTTGGCCAAAATTATTTAGTATGAGTTAGTGTTTTGAGCATTACAGAACAGAGATAGTTTTCCCTTTCATTTGTTAAGGAAAAGAATGTCGTTGGATATTTGCTCCTTAAAAATAAATAATTGTTTAGTTGTTCATTCAAAGTTTGTCTGACCTATTTTTTTCCTTTTTTCTCCCTGGACAGACTCCTGAAATAGGGAAAATTCTTTTGGTTTCCTTTATATCTGCTTCTTAGGCGAAATGATGTAATTAGTCAATGCCATAGATAGAGGACCAAAAAGTTAGGAAAAGTCCAAGTTTGTTGGTTCTTCAAAACCATTCAACAGTAAAAACAAAAACAAAAAACAGTTGACCCTCATATACTAGTTTAATGTTGACAGAACACATTGCATACATTTTCTGCCTGCATACTTCCAACAATCCTGTTAAATCAACAGCAAGCATTATTAAGTGCCTGTTCTGTGTCAGACACTAGGGATAAAAATATAAGCAAAAGGAAAGGCAATGATTGCACTCAGGAGCTTACATTCTAATGGCAGACCACATAAAAGGGACTGAAAAACAGAGAGTAAAGATCCAAGGTCCATGGAGGTGAAAAAGCAGAAAATAAAGGATGGATGATCCGAGGACTTTCAAAAAATGAAGATTACAGGTGAAACTGATTAATGAAGGAAGAGGACTTTAACATAAGTATTATACCTATCATTACTCCAAGTGACAAGTGGATGTAAGAGTGACTTGTCCAAAGTTATGTAGCTAGTAAATATTGGTGTCAGGATTGAATTTCATGTCATCTTCACTACAAGGTGAAAATTCTTCCTATTCTGTCATCTCAGTCTCATGCAATTCTTTTTTTTTTTTTTTGGGAAAATTTTATTTCTTATGTTATTCTTGACTGCATGTAATGGGATTTCCTGGTGAACATGGTAGCAGTATAGATCCAAGACTCTACCTCTCTTTATTGCCTACCAATATAGGCTACTTCAAGAGGCCAAAAAAAAAAAAAAACCAAATTCATATGAATGGACTCCACAGTAGGGCACAGCATTAAAAGTACCTGGGATTTGGGCATTTCCACACTAAAAGGGGGTGAAATAGCTTCTACCAAAAAGCAAGCTGATCAACCCTCCCCTACCCCACACACAGATAGCCAGTGCACTAGAGTAAGGGCCAGTGCTCTAGAATCAGTGAGCAATTGAGGGGCACCTCTAGAGTGAGGGAGGGGCATCTCCATGTCCTTGGCAGCTGACTAAGACCACCAAAGACCTACCTCTGAGAACAGTTAGACCTGAGACCCCAGCAGACTGAAGAGCAGAGACTTTGGGGGCATGAGAAGATAGCACAGAGAAGGGCATCAAACAGTAGAATCTGCGGAGACTTGAGAGGTAGACTCCAGCAAAAAATGTGTTCCTTGGCTCCATACACAGAGAACCTGCCCTCCTCACTCAGACTTATGACTGGAAATGGAAGTAAAAACCAGTCTAGTAATGGCAAACAATGCCAAGGAAAAACAAGAAGGCATTGACGCTGGATAATTTTATGGAGGAAAAATCCAGACTACAGAGGAAATAGCAGAAGAGGACATACAAATAAATGCATCCAAATCTTCAAAAAAATGGAAATTGGCCATTAGTGGTTGAAGAATTTAAATCAGAGCATATGAAAAAGATGGAACAATTTTAGCAAGAAAAGTGAGAAATAGTTAAAAAAGAAAATAACAGTTTAAAGTACAGGAACTTCCAATTAGAGACCAAAAATTGACTGCATGTGATGACTTTTACTTCTCATCCACTTTTATGTGGTTCCTGCTCTGCTCTGTGCCTCTAACTCTCACTTTAAAAACTTTATCACCTCTAAAAAATGTACTGAGGTCTTATCATGACATGAAGGGGGATCCAGTGTTCTAGAAGGCCATGCTAAGTGGAATACATTCTCTAACAGGTCCTGACAGCAGAGACTGCTTTTTGATGAATAGTTTAGCAAAGTACTTTACCAGTCTTGGTGGCTCTGGACAAGTGTTTTAATGTCACTATGCCTCTATTCCCTCAAATATAAAATGAGATATCTTATCTATAGTTTTACAGCTAGTTATTGATAATATGTTGTTTAGGATACCAATGGGATGACAGATTCATTTGTGTCTTGCATTTAAATACTTGAAATAGATATTTTGCCTTTAGAGCAGCTATAACAGAAAACTCAATATCACAAAGATATCCTATTTAAAATGATAGTAAAATTATCCTTTCCTGTTTTGTAAACAAGAGAACTTTTTATTTAGCAATAAGTAAAATATAATAATATTTCCAGATTCAAGCACTTATTTCAACAATCATAAAACTAATACGCTTTCTCATTAAGATGTAGTAAGACCAAAGGTGTCATATTGTCTATGACAAATGGGTTATGTATCCTTTCATGTTTAGAATGTTTAGATATTTAAAATAAGAAGATAATTAGCTTTGCAGGAACTGATAAATAAACGTGCTTTTGTTTTCTTCAGTTTCTCTTGCAAAGAAGACACTTCAACTTCTGTCAGTCTCTAAACACAGGCTGCCTAGAAATCATTGTCTGGCTTCTCACTGGAAGTAGTAAAGCACTATTGATTATCTGGGGGGTATGTCTTGGGGAATAGGAGGAGAAAATGGGAGACTAATTCAACCATTCTTGAGAATAATTTGGAATTATGCTGCAAAATGCTATAAAACTGTGCATACCCTTTGGTCTAGCAAAATTACTACTAGGTCTGTATCGCAAGATCAAAGAAAAGAAAACATATAGTATAGGTATTTTGTGTGACTGTATGCTACATATCATATAGACATACATATAAAAATATTTATAGCAGTTCTTTTTTTGTTTCCAAAGAATTGGAAATTGTAGGGATATACATCAACTGGGAAATGACTAAACAAGTTGTGGTATATGATTGTGATAGAATACTATTATGCCATAAAAATGATGAAAGAGATCAGAAAAAAAGAAAAAAAAAACCTGGAGAGACTTATATGAAGTGACATAAAGGGAAGTGAACAGAACCAGGATATCATTGTCCTAAGTAACAGTGAGAATGTAAGATGATCAGCAGGGAATGACATTACTGTTATAACCAATGCAAGGATCCTAGACAACTCCAAGGGACTCATGAAAAAAAAAAAAAGGCCATCCATTGCCACAGAAGGAACTGAAGGAATGTAAATGCAAATTTACACATACTTTTCTTTACTTTATTTCCTTTGTTTTTCTTTCTTCATACATATTTCCTTCCCTTTTCTTAGCATCAATATGTACCTTCTTTCACAACATGATAGACATTGAAATATATATTTCATGCCAGTGAATGTACAAACTATTATATTAGCTGCCTTCTTAGGGATGAGCGAGGGGTAGGAGAAAGGCAGCCAACATGGATTACAAAATGTCAAAAAACAATTATTAAAATTGAATCTACATATAAAAACATTGAAATGCAAATTAATTAAGAAAAAATAAGAGAAAAGAGAAAGTAGGAAGGGGAGGGATGAGAGGAGAAAGGAAAGGAAGGAGAGAAAGGGAAGAATGAAAAAAATGAAAGGAAGAAGGAATGAACAGAGGAAGGAAGGGAGGGAAGAAGAAAATTCCCTCTTTAAGCTCTATTGCAGCCCATGCCTATACTCTGCACCTCTGTCTGTTACTCCTTTTCCCACCCCCATCAAATGGGCTAGGCATATCTTTCTTGTATCACCTAGGCCCCTATACTTATTTGGCTAAAAAACAGATAATGGCTCTCACTGAGTTTGGAAAACATTTTGAAAATCTTTATCTTATCGAGAATGAATTATATGAGCAGAAATTAAGTATCCTTTTGATTTTATAGTGATTAAACACATGAGCATACATAAAAATACAAAAGCATACAATCAGGAATTTAACAATTTAAGTGTTATGGCACAAAGAGGAGGAATGATGATTTTTTCTAATTATTTGTCTTTAATTCTGTAAAGTGTTTTCTAATATATGTAAATCATGTGTGTATCTCCTTAGATAGATTTCCAAATATTTTATATATTTTGTAGTTATTTTGAATGGAATTTTATTTTTATCTGTTCTAGATTTTGTTGTTCAAGTATAGAAATGTTGATGAATTTGGTGAGATTATATCTTATAACTTTGCTAAAGTGGTTATTTTATTAATTGCAGATGAATTTCTAGGATTCTTTAAGTAAAGTATCATTTCATCATCAAAAGATTATACTTAAGCTTTTCCCTCACCTATTCTTATTTTCTCATTGCAATTTTCTGTTTGGGGTATTTTTTTTTACTACAGCAAGCATTTCTACAATTATAACAAATAATAATGATGACTAAGGACATCCTTGTTTTGCCCTTGAACTTGTCATAAATGCTGCTAGCATTTTTCCATTAAATAATAATGTCAGCTCTTGATTGTAGATAGATATTTTTACTCTTTTGAGTAAAGATCCATTTTTCTTTAATTCCAATTTTCTTTCTTTTTTTCATGAGCTTTGCCATTTTTCAAAATTTTTTTCATCTATAGATATAACCATGATTTTATTTCTTCATCATTGTCTATTATTCCTAATTTCTTAGTTTTAAAATAAAACTTTATCTTAATTATGAATATAATATAATCATAATATATATTTTATATGTTTTAGAGTCTCTTTTCTAATATTTTATTCAATATGTTCACCTCAACATTTTTTATGGTTATTGATTTTTAGTTTTCTTTCTCTGTGTATTCCCTTCAAAATTTATAAAGACATTTATTTCATGGAAAGAATACATTAGAATCATTTCAGTTATTTTTAAAAAATGCATGTCATATCAAATAAGATAACACTATGTACTTATGCAGTACTTAGCATAATGCATCTTTATATTGCTGGCATCATATAAATATTATTTTTCATATTGAAATTAATTGTCCTTTAAATAGTTGATACAATTCTTTTGCAAGTTCATCTTGTTCTAATATTTTACCATTTTAAAAAAGTTTTTATGCCTTATTAAATTACATTTTTTCTCTTTGAATTATTAATATACTATATTTTTGTTCAATTAATCTTAGTATTTTATGCTTTTTGAAATATACAATTCATATAAATTATCAATTTCAATGACATTTATTTCTTATAAGTTCTTTCATTTTATCTTTATTTGCTGTGTCTCCCTTTAAATTTTGAATATTGACTACTTCTCATTTTTTTCACAGATAATGTGGATGTGATTTTATATTCTTTTCCTTATTGGTTCAGTAGATTGCAAACTGATTAATAGCCCAGGGTTACATCTTCCATTGTGGTGTATCATCCATTCTCCATTTGAGTTTATATTTATCCTTATAAGGAATATAATTTCCAACACATTTGACAACACAACTCAGAGATACAGGGACATTGATTTTATGACTGAAAATCTCATCAAGAACAAGAACAAGAAAGAAACCCTAAGTAAGAAACTGTAGAATGTAAAAGGTCAAAGCATTTCCTATTCCATATTTTTATGAAGATTTATTTGCTACTTGAAACCTCATAATGTTATCTTTGTGCATTTTCTCCAAAATTATTTTTAAAAGTTTATTCATGGAGAACCTAGGTGGTTACCACTCACTAACCTAACCCATTATTAATTATTCTATGTTTATGTCCATATTTACACCAGTTATATTTCTTTTCGGTGTTATTTATGGTGTCTATTTTCTTTCTAGTGCCCTCTTGTGACCATGGTAGTATGACTTTTTTTAAACCAATATGCTTTGGATTGGTGTTCTGAGACTAACAAAGACATTATTTTTTCATTGTAGCTATTGTTTTCCAATAGTGTTTAGAATGCTGTTGCTTTAAGTTCCAGACAATGTTTGCTTGAACATGACACAACAGCCATTGGGAAGAAAGACTACGTACACATAAATCAGTGAATATCCAGAGAAATTAAAGTTTACCATTAGGAAATAGTATTTTTATTTTGACCTGTCCCAAAATATTTTCAGGAATTATAAATCAAGCAATACTTGCAGTAAATGTGATTTTATGTGTGAGGCTGAAGGCATTAAAGCATACAACAGTGGGAATGTTCAATGACAATTCAAAACGGGAACCTGATGACCAATGGATGTTTGCTACGTGTATGATTTTTCTGGAGGGGAGGGACAACCCTGTGATTTTTATCTACATATAGAACTCAACAGTACAAGAATCAACTGTGTAGAAACTCCCTCTAACAACCCAGAGCACCAATTTATCTGTAATAAATAAATTTCAGAAATCTACTTAGGAACTGAGAAATTTAGTGACTTAACCAGTTTAGCCATTGTTATGTGAGAGATAGGATTTAAACTTAGGTCCTCCTGACTCAAAGACCTTTTCTCTGGCTATTACTCCCCTCACTATCTCACGCATTTGATAGGGGCTTAATGGTTAAAATAAAATGTCTATATAACATTTTCCAACTCCTTTCCTTAAGGAGAGAGGCTAAAAATAGAGAATATTGCCTATATTATCATTTTTTTGATTTATTGATGTATTTTGCTGACTTTTCCATTTTTCTTTTTCTCTTTTGATTCTTTGTTATATTAGATAACTCTCTGGGAAGGGAAAAAGAGAGATACAGCAGGAATTTCAGTGAAGTGACAATCTATGAATAAAATATAGTTTTAAAAGAGGAAATTTTCTCAGAGGCACAAATATGCTTAATAAATGATAATTATAAAAATTCAAATAAATTTATAAATCTCCTTTTCTGATACTGTCAAAATTTCTTCTTATCTTTCCTTCTCATGTGCCTTCTACTTTTTTTTGTTCTCAATACACTTAATATTTTTTTGTAGAGAATGAGAGCAACTATCTTTTCATGTTAGGAAAAAGCATAATTCCCCAACATACATCTTTTGAAACCTTGCCTTTCTACAAGGAATTTATTCTTTTTTAAAGCCCAAGATCAATTATTTTCTCTACCATCCCACAAGGAAAAGGACTAATGTGACATGGGGAAATATATTGTGGGCTGGACATAACTTTTTTCTTCCTTTTTAATTTCTATTTTTTCCAGATTACATGCTGATATAATTTTACTATTTGTTTTCTGACATTTTGCAAGCCATATTCTTTCCCTTCCATTCTTCTCCCTCCCCAAGAAGGCAGGTAATGTGATATATGTTCTATATATGTTACCAATGCCTACATATATCCCTGTTTATCACATTGTAAAAGAAGACATATTGTTTGCATCACAGAAAATTTCAAGGAGGAAATAAAGTGAAAAATGGTATGCTTCAGTCTGCATTCAAATTCCATCTGCTCCTTCTACTGAGGTGTATAAAGAACTGCTTTTTCATGATTTTTTCCCCTTTCATTTAGACTAAGGGAGAGAGGAATAAGGAGGGAGGGAGAGAGACACAAAACAAGACTAACTTTCTTAAATCTTAACAAGTAAAAAAATGTGTATCTTTTAGAAAATTATTCTTGGAGATGAAATAGATATCATTCGTAGAAAATATTTTACTACTTGTGGGAGGTTTTTAGGTTTGTTTTTACAAAAGTAAATAAAAAATTTTCTGCTCACTATATTCTTCCTAGTATAACCTTTTATTCAACATTTTGCTAACTCAATATTTCATAAATCTATGATTTCATTGATATAGGGCTTTGTTTAATTAAGTCATATTATAATTGTTCTGTGTAATATTAGTTTTAATAATATCTTGTGAACAAAATTCCCCCTAAAATAATAATATTATGATAATAACTACTATTATTATAATCTGCTACCAATCTAATAATGTTTGACAATCCTCTTTGAATTTGCCAGCGCTGCTTCTCCAGCAACTATTATCAGTCTTATTTTCTGTTCTATACAATTGGATCTGCTAGCATGTGTACAACATTCTCAGCAAAACAGGATTAGTATTTAGTATTACAAATAAAAGTGATGAGAAATCAGAAAAATATCATATAGCAAAACAGCTAATCCTCATAATGAAAGTATTAAGGTTTGTACAGCAAGTGGTGATAAATTCTCTTATGAACTTTAAACTAGCCAATAATAGTCTATCTAAATGTGGTAAGTAAAGCAATAGCATGACCAATAAAGGTCTTTTGGTCATTTGGAAAACAAATTCTAATCACTTTAGCCAGTTTGCACATCAGCACAATCCATGGTGGAAACCAAAATGACTAAAGGAAGACTAGGCATGGTGAATTCTGGGCATTGTCTCTGGATTAGAACAGGGAACATTTAGGGAAATATCTTTAATATATCTTGGGTCTTCTAGGAAAGTTTTGGGCATGCTTAAGTGTATAGATGAAGTGTATGTATGGAAGGATTCCCAACTAGGACCTAATAGTCTATTAATAAAAGAAATTCCCAGTATAAAAGACCTGTTCCAAGAGTCTCTTGATTGATTTCCCTCACTCAAGTCTTTCACCACTATAATCCATCCTGTAAACTGTTTCCAAGGTAATTTTCCTTAAGTCTGATCATATAATCTTCTACTCAACCCACTCTGAGGTCTTCCTATTGCCTCTATGATAAAATTAAATATCTTGTTTTTAATGTTTAAAGCTCAGTTTGATTTGTCTCCATCTTCTGTTTCCAGCCTTTAAAAATATTATTCCCCATCTCTCTCACTCTGCAAACCAACTAAACTTGTTTTCTCTTTGTTCTTCCCATTATTCTGAGTTCCATCTCCTTGCCTTTGCACTTGCTATGTCCCATGCTTGGAATTCACTTCCTTTTTACGTTCTGATTAAGTACCTCTCAATTTTTAAGATGCAGGTCAAGTACCATTATAGCATGAAAACATTCTTGATTCTCTCAACTACTGGTTCATTTCCTCTAAACTTTCTTATAGTTAATGACTTAATATATACTTTCATTTATTAACTGATATGCATATATATACCTATATTTATATATATCCATATCATCTTTCCTTCCTTCCTTCCTTCCTTCCTTCCTTTCTTTCTCTCTCTCTTTCTTTCTCTCTCTCTTTCTTTCTCTTTCTTTCTTTCTTTCTTTCTTTCTTTCTTTCTTTCTTTCTTTCTTTCTTTCTTTCTTTCTTTCTTTCTTTCTTTCTTTCTTTCTTTCTCTTTCTTTCTTTCTTTCTTTCTTTCTTTCTTTCTTTCTTTCTTTCTTTCTTTCTTTCTTTCTTTCTTTCTTTCTTTCTTTCTTTCTTTCTTTCTTTCTTTCTTTCTTTTATGTGTGTGTTCCTCCTCTAGGATGTAAGCCATTACAAGTAGTGTTGTTTATGTTTTTTTAAAACAACTTTTATTCTGAATACTTAGTACCATGACTGGCACTTAGTAGGTATTCAACAAATGATGATTGACAAGTTGTAGTCTTGTAAAATGTATTATCAAGGAGATATAAGCACAATAAAAAGCTGTCAGTTGTTCTCTGTTATCTACCATATCAAGTCTGAATTCTTTCATTTATTATTCAAAAGCCTCCACAGTCTGACTTCTACTTTTCTATTCTTATCCATGTTATTTATTCCCTTTACTTCCTCTATACTCTAGCTAGTCATTTAGGTTTGCTTTTATCATTCATTAGTTTCAGTAGTGCCTGACCCTTCATACCCCATTTGTGGTTCTATTAAGAAATATGCTAGAATAGTTTGCCATTTCCTTGTCCAATTTGCTTTATAGAAGAAGAAACTGAGGCAAACAGTGTTAATTGACATGCCCAAAGTCACTCAGTTCGTAAGCATCTGAGGTCAGATTTGTACTGAGGAAGATAAGTTTTCCAAACTCCAGGTCAAGCACTCTATCCACCACTGACCAATCTGCCCTTCTCTATGTAATCTTGACCTCACACATCTCATGCTTTCCTTACTTGATATCTTCATTTCTTAAGTTCCCTCTACTTTTAATGACCTCTCTTCTACCTTTCCTCTACTTTAAAAAAACCATATCCAACTTTTAGCATTAATTCAAATCTCATTTAGTTCATTAATTATTCCCAGTTTTCTTCCATTCTTATAACATTTGGGGGGGGGAGTTAGAAGAGACTTCTGGACATTCTTAAAAGTCAGAATTCCCTATTAATATCAATGAGTATAAGTAGCACATTTCAATTGGTTGTGAATTAAGGTCATTTATTTTTATTCTTTTAAAAAGAAATATATATGAATGAAATATACAAAATATTGCTTTATTGAACAAACTAAACTGAAACTCAACATTTTATTCAATTCAATTTTTATTAATTACTATGAAATTTAATTTAATTATACAATCTATGACAAAGAATCCTTATAGTTAAACTCTTCTTTTCGAAAAATACAGAACAATGTTTTCAGCCTATGTTTTATTGGTTAAAAAGGAATTGTTTCAACAGTACCATGCACCTTGGCCAAAATTTTTATCATAAAAGACCATTGATAGAATTTAAACATTAGTAATCGCAGGAACATATTTTCAAAATTTTAAATTTTAACTTTTTTTCCTTTTTAAACCACACCAACTAGAGACCCAAGACTTTAAGCTGGAAAATGGATGACAAAGTATAGTTGGTGCTGGGGAGGGTGAGGGAAGGAGAGAAATAAACAAACCAAAAGAACATACTTTATTTTTCCTTGATTTTTCAGTAGTCATCAGGAGGGAGGGAGATTTTCTGATGCTAGAAAGCAGAGAGCAGACAATCCACCTGACCCCCATAGTAACAGAAGGAATAGTGGAGCAAAAGAAATTGTATTGTGCAGAGAGCTTTGAAGAAGGTCATAGAAGGGTTCCGTATTTCAGGGTAAACAAGTCACCAGATGTATTTCTCTCTTCCTATAACAGAACTACTAAGAAGCAGAAAGAAAACAAATGGTAAGCAGAGGAAAAAAGCAGGGGGAGTAGCCACTGTGTCTACTGGAAAGAAGGCTCCAGAGAATAAGATTTCTTGCCCCATATCTGATGGTCTCCTGTTCCTACTCCCATAAAAGTAAGTCTTTTTTATTATTGTTACATTAAGTCACGACTTAATTTATATTAAACCACAGCATATCAGGCACATCTGGTGAATTTCAGCATATGTCTTTGTATATAACAGATTTCACTTCTGTAACATGATTATTTGTATGTTTCTCATCTACATAGTAAAAGATCTTGAAGTTCCTAAGGGGTAGCGAATATATTTTGTTTTTCTTAGTACCCCAGAAGTTAGCAAAGTTCCAGGCACAGAGGAAGTACTTGACAAATGTTCATAACTGAGTGACCCTGTCTATAATGGTTATCCCAGGAATAATGTAATCTGGGATGATATTTTTTAAAAACTCCTTTAAAAATTCAACTCTATTTTACCTAGCAATAAATATTCTAATAGTACCAGCTAATATAACTGTTTTCAGCTCTTAGAGCTGAATCAGTAATGGGTATCCTCACTCTTTGTTGATGAAAGAAAATAATCAACTAAGGAAGTTGAGTGACTTGTCCAAAATCATATAGGCATTTTAAATTGGAGTCAGAAAAGCAACTTCCCTGAGCACAGCCCAGTGAGCAATATATTTCAATGCTTAGTCAAATAATTTATGCCACTGAAGTAATCAAAAGAGATGGGCAGCTGGCCATATAACTGATCAAAGTCAATGTGCTCTGCCCAATATGTAGAAGTCAATGTAGGACACACTAAAAAGAAAATGATTAGTGCAAAGAGCTTAAAATAAAACAGTATTCCAACATTTTAATGTAAAAATATTCCATCACCTCTGCTTCATGACCTAGTATTTGTGATGTAAATAATTTACAATAATATAAGTGAGATATCACCAGGTTTGTGTGGGCCAGAGATAAATATAGGTTTGGGGAAATAAAAGAGGTAACATTGAGGATGAGGTACTAAAAAGAGGGGGGTATTTTCTGCCCTCTATCCCTACTCCCCCCAATCTCCAAATTATTTGTTAACCCTATCAATTCAAGAATATATCAATTTTGAAAACCTCTTGAATAATAAGTTATAATAAAATCTTTGAACAATATGGAATATTAAATATCAACTATTCCAGCCCCTAGCTAAGGCTATAATATCCTTGGCAGGGAATCATCATTTTTCTACTTAAAAATGCATTGTAGACTTAGACCTAATACTTAATATATAAGAATTTCATACAAGTACATTGTACTCAAAAATGTATAAAGAATTTTCTAATTCATTTCTAATATAATTTTCCTGAGAATAATGTGAACTAAATATTGAGGGAATTATTTTGCTCATTTTCCAAATCACAAAGCTCAGGCATGATGACATGCCCAGGGTAACAGGTTTAGTTAATAAAGGAGCTTATATTTGAACCTTAGTCCTAGTGCAGTATTTATTCCACCTCGCCAAGATTCCTCCCGTATTAATACAGCTGAGCCATTATGTTCTGAGTAAATGTCTATTTCCCCTTAACCTTGATCTCTAAATCAAAGCAAATCAAACCACAACAACAATATCGAATGAGCACAACATTTAGAATCTAAGGACCTGGATTTGAATTTTGCCTCTATACTTTAAAGCTTGTGTAATCTTGAAGTAACTCTTTCACCTGGGTCTTAGTTTCCTCATCTGTAAAATGTGGGTGATAAATTAGACAATGAACAAAATCTCTAACAACTCTAAAGCTTATAAACATGACTTCAAGGGGGTGTGTCCAACATGGCAAAGAAGCTACCCATACCCATCTGATTTCTACCAAATTGTCTTCCAAAAAAAACTGTGATATAATGCCTCAAAATGAATTCTAGAGTAGAATAATCTACAAAAGGAGGGGGTGAAATAATTCTTCATCCCAAAAGAACTTAGAAGGCTACCTTAAAAGATCTTTTTCATTAATGTGGAAGAAGGGAGAAAAGCAGCACAACTAGGCAGGCCACCACCTAGAATAGAGGCCTTGGGGACAGCTGTATCAATAGCAAAAATTTTGTGAGCTCTCAACCACATATGGTAAGTGCAATTGGACAAGGACTCAGAAGGAGACTAAAGAGGACCATTTGTTGGTTCTGGATTTTCAAGACTCTTGTCACATTGTCCATAGACAAAATCAGGATACAGTCCTGGGTCACAGTCTCAGGGTGGGAAAGATCATTGGCACACCAACATAGCCACAGGGGAGGCAAAAAAGAGTGCTTGGTATTTCTGACAGACCAGAGCACAGCCAAGAAATTATTAAACACCCCCTCCCTTTTAGATCATGACACTTTGGAAGAATTAATAGCTAATAGACTCCTACAGTTAGCTCTGAAAGCAGGTACACAAAGAATCAGAAACTTAGAACAGTGATCCCTTCACCAGTTATAGAACCCTATTTTAAAACTTTTTTTCTTTTTTTTCAAGATATAAGAAAAAAGAATAAGACTAGAAAATGAGAAAACAGCAACAATAGAAACACAACATAGAAAGTTATTTTGGTGACAAGGAAGGAGAAAACACAAACTGAAAAGAAGACAACAAAGTCAATACTTTCTGCATCTGAAGCCTCCAAGACAAATAGGAATTGGTCTCAAACCCAAAAAGAGTTAATGGAAAAACTAAAAAAATTTTTAAAGTCAAAAAAGAGTGTTAGAAGAAAAACTGGGAAAAGAAATGAGAGTGACATAGGTAAATGAAGGTGGGGAAAAGAATCAACAGCTTGGAAAGAAGGCACAAAAATAATGAAGAAAATAATACCTGAAAAATAGAATAGGCTTGTATTGGCAAAGATATGGCATGTATACCATGGTATGCTGGAGGGGGCTGCTCCATTCACCCTCTCCACTATTCTTGAGGACATTTTGCATGCCCTGCCCCTTTGTCTAGCACATCAATGAGAGCACTTCCTCCCTCTGCTCTTTGGTGTAAAGCAGGAGGCTCACAGGTACCTTGATCTCTAAAAGGTTCAGCAATGCTAATAGGCCAGTTGGTAAAAGAGAAACAAAAATCCACTGAAGAGAAGAACTCCTTTTACAAGCAGAATTAGCCATGTGGAAAATGAGGTACAAAAATTAACTATGTTTTAAAAAGAAAAATTATCCAAATGAAAAAGTAGATGCAAAAGTTTCCTGAAGAGCTCTTTGGTCAAGGAGAAAGTATTGCAAGCAGCCAAAAAGAAACAATTCAAATGTCATGAAGTCATAGTTATAACAACATGTAATTTAGTAGCTTCCCCATTAAAGAATTTGAAGGCCAGGAATATGGTATTCCACAGAGCAAAAGAGTCAGAACTTCGACCAAGAATCACTTACCCAGAACATGACCCTTCAGGAGGAAAAAAAGGATTTTTAATGAACTAGAGGAATTTCAAACATTCCTGTTGAAAAGACCAGGGCCATTTAGAAAAGTTGGTTCTCAAATACAAGACTCAAGAAAAGCATAAAAAGGTAAACAGAAAAGATAATTCCAAAGACATTCAAAAATAATTAATTTTTTAAAATACCTACATGAGAAGATAATTCTCGTGACTCCTAAGATCTTCATCATTATTAAGGCAGTTAGAAATGGAATATAGAGTCAGAGGGCAGGAATATGAGTTGAATATTATGGATTATATCTAAAAAAATAAAATTAAGAAATGATAAAGGGGAATGTATTAGTTAAGGGGGACAGAAGACATAGAATGGGATAAATTATCTAACATAAAAGATGTGAAAGAGTTTTTACAATGGAGAGGAAGATAGCGAAGGTAAGGAAAAGAGCAACATGAGATTTACTCTCAATGAAATTGACTCAGGGTGGGCAGATCATACATAATTATTTGGGTAAAGAAATATATCTTAAACTATAGGAAAGAATGAAGAGAAGGGGATAAGGGAAAGTGGGCATCTGATAGAAAAGTAGGCAGCAAAGGGTGATAAAAGACTGTCTGCCCTTTGATCCAGCCATAGCACTGCTGGGTTTGTACCCCAAAGAGATAACAAGGAAAAAGACTTGTACAAGAATATTCATAGCTTTGCTCTTTGTGGTGGCCAAAAATTGGAAAATGGAGGGATGCCCTTCAATTGGAGAATGGCTGATCAGATTGTGGTATATGTTGGTGATGGAATACTATTGTGCTAAAAGGAATAATAAAGTGGAGGAATTCCATGGAGACTGGAACAACCTCCAGGAAGTGATGCAGAGCATGAGGAGCAGAACCAGGAGAACATTGTACACAGAGACTGATACACTGTGGACGCTGAGGACAAATGGTGGGAGTAAAAACACCGAAGATAAGCAACTGCTTGACTACAGGGATTGAGGGGACATGTCTGAGGAGAGACTCTAAATGAACACTCTAATGCAAATACCAACAACATGGAAATGGGTTTGAATCAAGAACACATGTGATTCCCAGTGAAATCATGTGTTGGCTAGGGTAGAGGTGGGGGGGGGGGAGAAAAGAAAATGATCTTTCTCTGCAATGAATAATGTTTGGAAATGACCAAATAAAATAATGTCAAAAAAGTGGGCAAATTGGGACATGTGTTAGTCAGAAACTAAACCCTTTGGAGGATGGACAAAATGAAAGGAGAGAGAAAAGGATAAATGGGGTAACAGAATGGAAGGAATATGTGATAATTATAATAGTGAAAAATCCAATAAAGGCCTCATTTATCAAATACATAGATAAATCAGTCAAATATATAAGAACACAAATGATTCCCTAATTGAAAAATCAACAAATGATATTAATAAATGATTCTAAGACAAAGTAAATAAAGCTATTTATTCATGAGGAAAAATGCTCTAATTCACTGTTAATTAGAGAAATGCAAATCAAAAAACTCTGATGTACCACTCAACACTCATCAGATTCATTATTTCAACAGAAAAGGAAAATGAAAAACTTGGATGAGATGTGAGAAAATTGAGACACTAATACGTTTGTGAGGAAGTTTTAAACTAATTCAACAATTCCAGAGAACAATTTGGAATTATGCCAAAAGTCTATAAAATAGTACAAATCCTTTGACACAGCGGTACCATTAGTTGATTTATATCCAAAAGAAATAAAAAAGATGGGGAAGGACCTATATGTACAAAAATATTTCAAGCTTCTTTTTTTCTGGAGACAAAGAATTGAAAAATGAGAGGATACCTATCAGTTGGAGAATGACTGAGAAACTCAGAGTATATGATTATAAAGGAATAATATTGTGCTGTAAGAAACGATGAACAGGAGAAGCTCAGAAAAACCTGGAAAGACATGAACTCAAGCAGATGGAAATAAGCAGAACCAGGAGAACACTGGGCACAGTGACAACAACACTGTACAATGAACAACTTTGAATAACTTTGTTATTCTCAGCAATATAATTATCCAAAACAATTGCAAAGGACCCATAATAAAAAATGCCATCTGCTTCCAGAGAAAGAACTGATGAAGTCTGAATCTAGACCAAATCTAACTTTTTTTTTACATTTTTTCTTAATTTTTTTGTTTGTGTTTCCTTCCATAAAGAGGATTAATATGGGAAAATGTTTTACATGATTGCACAAGTAAATTCTGTATCACACTGCTTAACCTCTCGACAGAGAAGTGGGGGTGGGGGAGGGGGGAGGAAAGGAGAAAATTTAAGACTTAAAATTCTTTTTAAAATGCTGGCAACTATTTTACCTGTAATTGGGGGAAAACAAAATTTAAAAAAAACCTATGAATATTTTATAACTAATAAGGACAACCAAGATTGAGTACTCTCTAGTGATTCATGATTAATAATATACAATTTGTATCAATTCAGTGTTTAGGATAACTGCTTCATTTGTTTAGTGACCTTGAAACAAGTAAGGGATTATCCAATAAAAATGATGAGTTTACATAAGAACTCAGTTCAAAAAAAGGCCCCTGATGATAGTCTGGTTAATGAGAGATGATCACTCTTCTCCCCTCACTTTTTCTTAATATAAAAGTTAACATTCTCAGTCTTATACTTAACAGTTCTTTTTAAATACTCACCTCTGGATTGAGGATCATAAATATAGGAAATCTGAGAAAGTAAATATAGTAGACACCATGAGACAAGCAGATAGGTCAGTAATCTGTGAAATTTGCAAAATATATTTGAATTGTGCACCAATTACAGATATTCTGAAAAGCCTAGATGTTAAGAAACAAATGTGCGTTATAAACAATATAAATCAGTTCAATGATGACCTCATCTCACAAGTAAATTAGATATGTCACAGCTGAAGCAACCAAGAGAACTGACTACACTGAACCATCCCATTTGAGTTCATGTGTTTTGGTTCACTAACTTAAAACACTTAGAAAGATCCTTTACGGAGAGGGAGCAATGGCACAAAATTCCTTTAGGTTAGTAAAAAGATATTTTCATAGGGACATTAATAGCATCCTTACACTTGATTTGGTGTTAGTGCTGGTTCTTTAAGGCTACTTCACTGAAAGTAGTTGATGCTATTTAAAGGTCATGAACATCTTTCTTATACCTTGGGCACTAGTTAAGATTCATTTCTGGTCCAGAAGCAACACAGAAGTTGTATAGTACAAAACTGGACGATTAATCATTAGAGAGCATCTACGAAGAGAACCAAAGCTGGAATGACCCAGGAAAGAGATGACATTTATTTTGCTGAATGCCTACGTATATGATTTTTCAGGATGGGCTGTAATCACTGTCAGATTGTTTTAGAGACTGGATCAGACCTTCACTTCTAATACTAGGACCCCCATCAACACCGCGTATCAACTATTAGGGCGAGGATCAGTGGTCGTGGATTTTTAATAGAAGCCAAAATAACTGAGAAAGTTCACATATGTAAATGTGCACTCAGTGGCTGACAACCTCCCTTCATGACAAGACTGTAGGAAAAAATCCAGCCAATATTCTGCTTTTAATTCGTTTTTTTGTAAATAAATATGAAATAATCATGGTTTTGAATCTATAGAAATTGGAATGGTTCTTCTGTCAATACTAGAGCCCTAGAAAAGACATGCTTGAATAGGGACTAAGACAGTCTGCACAGCTACCTAAAGCAGTATCTCCAGGGGAGAAACAAGAAATGTCTGTTATGGGAATGCTTACTACTATAAACATAAAAGCATGCCTTTAAAATTGTTACTATTGGACCAGGGCATTAAGCTAGCGAGACCTCAATCCTTTTTAATGCTTCTATAGCATCCTTGGTTGTTGCCGTTTAACAACCAAAAAGGAAAAAAAAATCCCTATGCATTAACTTCCATTATTTTCTGCTTTGTTTAACAGCTGGAGGTACCACCTGCAAATCAAAAAGGGTATATATGTTGGTCAATTCGAAACTTATCCTTTTTCACATTTAATGAGAAATCCCTCCTAGAGGTTTATTAAATTCCATCAGCAGTTAGTCATACATTTTTTCACTTTTATAGTAAGGGAAGTGCTTTAAAGCCCTTTAAAAGGACAGTTTTCTATTAAGCCTGAGATCAGACCCTGACCAAATTCTATGCAAGCTGGCAAATCAAATCACTTTAGACTCAGCACTAAAACAGGTAGCCCAACAGAAAAGGACCGCTTTTAAACCCAAAAGTGAAAGAAAGAGAATGAGAGAGTGAGAAGGCATATAGAGAGACAGGGAGACAGAGAGGTAGGGAGTGGAGGGGGGAGGGAGGAAAAAGAAAAAAGGCAATTAAGCTAATGCAAGTTGGGTGTCACAAGGTTATAGATATTTCAAGAGCTGAGCAATTTACCGTCTGGAAAAGGAGAAGAGCTCTTGCATAAAATGTCCCCTAGTTCAGATTTATTATGCTTTTAGTTGTGTTATATGTGATACAATTAGCAGGAGGTGCCAATAAGGCATTCTCTCAAGGACGTGGTCATCCCGTGCCATCTGTTATTAATTGCATTGTCCTTTCCACATCCAGCTAGAGGGGAAAAAGTTCTCTGAGAAGCACCTGCACATTCTTCCTGCACAATGACTAGAATTTAAAAATATCCAAAGTAAGAAAAAGGAATAGCACACATCCATGAAACTGCCCATCTCTAGTTGGAATGGAAAACAAAACACATAAAGGACCCTGATGCAACCTCGTTGTGAGTTATATTGATTCTTTTTCTTTCCTAATGTTACATTGATAGTTGTCCTGAAAAATATATTACAGAAATGAAAAAAGAACAATTAACATCTCACCCCTAGAAATATAGCTATCCTGCATAGGTTTTGCTAAAGATATAGATGTTTTAATAGCTTTTCTTTTGCATATTCCCCATGCAACTCATAAAATCAGAAACCAGAGATAATAAAGATTGACTTTTTTTTGGCAATGTACTGGGAGCAGGGGAGGAAGTAGAATAAAGGGAGGAAAAAAAGCTATGAAAAGACACGAGGGAGAAAAAGCATCTTAAAGATATATCACTTTTGAAATCTATCATGCTTGCTAATACACAAATATTTTGTTGCATTGACTCGCTTTCTTAGATACAAATCAAACTAAGCCCCTCCCCAATAAAATATCCTATCAAATTACCAATTGTAATTTAAATTGATTAACTTTTAAAGGGCAAATTTGAAAAGCTTACATTTAACCCTGAATGATATCTGACCCTTTCTTGGGCTTCCCTTCAACTTGTGCTTCGAAAGCCTGTGACTACCACAAAAGGTTTCATTTTCTGTTTGACTTGGGTGTAACACATTCCATTACTAGTGGGTACTGCCTTCAAAAAAATTGAGGGTATATTTTTAAATCCTTCTTGATGAGTTAAAAATAATATTTTAAATAAGAAAATTTTAATTCCTTCAGTATAATTGGGAAGGATTTTGGGTAGCAGTGGAGAAAATACCATCCATTCTCTTGTTTCAAGCAAAGTTTCCCTTCATCACCAGAATCTTAGTGGTATTATCAAACCCATTCATTAAAACTTTTACATAAAATAAAATATTTATTAAAAGTGTTACCCTGGTAATGGATGGGGGAAAAAAAAAACATTTCACATCAAACTAGCAAATACTAAATTAAGATTGTATTCTGTCTTTAAGACACTCATTGTTAAAGTCTTCATTTAAATTGAGTTTACCTATTTAAAATAGTCAAAAATTATTTTAAGTTCTGGTTATAATGTATGTTTTATCTAAAAAAGCCAATACTCTAGCATCTGATGCCTTGCAATTCATTATTTTGTGTAGGAAAGATATTCCATTTCGATTGAAATACTCCTACCCATTTATTAAATTATATCCTTTTCAGACAAAATTCATTATTCTTACACTGTGTACATATATCATTTATATGTGGATATACGTATGCACCTTCCATAGTACATATGAATTACCTTGTGCTAACCATAACTTAAATCAGATAAATTTATTTAATTTTTAATTTGATAAACCCATAGTAAGAGTCCTTTGGGGCTGGTTCTCATGTCAACATGATTAGAATCTTTCAGAGTACTAAAGACTTGACCATGCTAAATTATTAAAAGAAGCAGAATAAAATACTGAATGTTAAAACATCCAGTTTAAATTATTAATTGAAATAAAACTGTGTCAAAAGTCAAGAAGACAAAAGTCAAAAATTCCGATCAAAAATCTATATATTTGATGCTATAGCTAAATTCCCTAACTACTGAAATCTTCAGAATAGTCAAATGAATATTTTATGCTTTAAATCATATGTTTAATAAAATACTTTTCAAAGCTCTTTACTCTAGAGGCCTTTCACATTTAGGGGATGAATGAAAGAAATCTAGTAAAGAATATGGTTAAGTTGAGACATGAGATAGAAGGAAACGATTACTGAATTATGACATGGGCTATTTTTGGTTCCTTGGATTGATGAGACATTAGTGTATCTTCATTCTGGAATAATTTTCCAGGGATGCAGGTAGGGCCTAAGTAAGAAAATAATGCTGATCTAAATCTGAATAAAATTAATTTCCTCTTTAGTATTGAATCTACAGTATTGGTTTAGGACTTTAATTTTTTTTCCTACTTATCCATACTCTGAGTTGACAACAGAGTCCAAAAAGTAACTTTAGGGTTCCATGAGTGAATTAATAAGGACTTAGTATTGTTCTATCCTAAGGGAAGATTAACATTAAAGCAATTATCAGATTAATTGTTCTTTTGTGAATACAGTCTTTAAGAAGTCCCCAGTCACTAAGGTGTGCAGTTTCAAAGTACTCATTAAGTATTTCATGGGAAAACAAAACAAAACAAAACAAAACAAAAACCTATGAGTTTTGGTTGAACATTTCTGCCAACTGTATAAGATTCTGCTAGAAAGGCTAATATAATCTTAGACTACATTAAGAAAAGCAAAATATACACATTATGGGGAAAGTGTCACTGTACCCCATGTGAAATTGATTAGACCAAAACTAAACCATTGTGTTTAGCTCCCAGCACTGCATTTTAAGAGAGTTGGACATTAACAAGCTATAGAGTACTCACAAAAGGATTCTAGGAGCTGTCAAATAAAAAAAGGGTTGACGTTCTATTTGGCCAGAGAGAACTACAGGATAATATGCAAAGGTAGTTTCATTCTCTATTTGAAAATTCACTAAAATTAGAGCTTACCTACTGTGGACTGAATTGCCTTAAAATGTAACAAGATCCTCGCCATGAGAAATGTTCAGTTAGAGGCTGGAAATAGTAGCTAGTACAGATGTCATTAAAAAGATTCCAAAATCAAGAAGAGTATGATGAATGAGTTCTAAGTTCCAATTTCAAATTTCATTGGTCTTTAATTCTCTGGAAACCATCACATATGTTCCATACATTTCATTCATGTTTCTATAAAAGTCTGAGGTGAATTCTATTTTAGGCTTTGCTAATTTTATATGTCAAGTTACTCAAACCTCCTGTGACATACAGATAAATAGTAAAGGTTTTGAAATGGGGTGCCTCCATTCCTAGCTGCCAAAGCAAGTACAAATACTGGCTAAGACACTTACTAGGTATGTGAATTTGAGGAAATTCTTTCCTTAAGTTTGCCTCAGTTTCTTCCCTATTAAATAGAGATAATAATAGCATCTATAAGCTAGTGTTGTTGTGAGGATTTGACAAATCAATATTTTTAAAGTACTTAGCAAAGTGCCTGGCACAAAGTAAGTACTCTATAAATGCTTGTTCTCTTCCCATTCCCTTATAGAAATTCCTTCATTAATTTATCAATCAATAGACATTTATTAAGTGTTTATTATCTATTAGGTATTTTACTAAGTGCTGGGAATGAAAAGAGAAGGCAAAAGAAAAAATCCTTACCCTCAAAGAGCTCACCTTCTTACTGGAGAGGCGAATATGAAAATATTTAGATCCATATTTAAGTAGATGGAATGAAACCTTAAAGTCCATGACAATTAGGAGAGGGCAGGAATAGATTCTTGGAGGATGTGGTGTTTGATCAAGTTGTAGGACCAAGATCTATTGTCTAACTGGAAAAAAAAAAACAGCCACAGCCTGGTTTTTTCAACACTCTAAGGAATGTCAGTCAAGAGAAGAGTTCTGGCAGTCCAAAGAAAGAGAAGAAAGGGTATACCCAAAAATTTTTGACAAAGAATAATTTCTTCCAAAGATCAAAAACATCACAAACATACCAACTTACTCCATTAATATTTTGGAGGCATAATCCCCCTTTGGTGCTTCCATAACCTCAGTATCGAGAGAGGAATGGGAAAGATACTAGTTAGATTCATAATTTAGTTGGGTTCCCATAGAGTACAGCCCCAGTTTTAAGTCTAAATATTCCCTTGGACTTGAGTCCCAGATACCTTTGGTTCTCTGGCAATCTATTCAGGTAGAGGAAGGAGGATCCATTATTTTAGACAGCTTTTAGGGATTTCTCTCAGACATGTAAAAAAAGCCAACACCATTAAGGCAACAACAAAGGAATATCTAGCATCAGCAGCTAAGTGGAACAGTAGATAGAAGTCTAAGTCTGCAGTCAGGAAGTCCTGGATTCAAATTTGACCTCAGATACATACTAAATGTTTGACCTTCAACTGTAAAATGGGGATAATAAAAATACCTACCTCTCAGGGATATTAGGAGGATCAAATGAGATAATATCTGTAAAGGACTCATTATAGCACCTAGCACAAAATAAATACTTTATAAATGCTTATCCTCCCCCAATCCATCACCTACCTGGGAAAAGGAAGAGGTAAAAACTATAGCAGCAAGAAGTGAGGCAAGACTGATTTTTAAGGGTACTTGGTTTTTCTCATCAAACTCTGAACCCCACATAGAAACCCTATTTTTAGGTTAATACAAAATAAGTCCTTCTTTTTCTCATACTGGAAGATTATTAGGATTGACATGTATTACCAACATTTTACATATCTGCTAGCTGGATACCCAACTCTCAGATATATTCAAAGAATTTAGTGACTCTCAAATACATAACACACCATTGTCTGTCCCCTGAAACATTCCAAAATCATTCACATTTCTCTACTTCAATCTCATGCCGTTGGTATTAAACCAGTGGCATGCTCCATTCTGGACCCAAAGGACCTCCCTTTTATTCCTACCAAAGTCCCAAAATATATAATATTTGTTTGTCTCAGGAAATGAGCAAAAAAAGGGCTTTTAAATCCCACATGCCAATGCAGGTTAATGTCATTCTTGTCCTCTCTAAGGGAGATGTTACATTAAGATTTGAGAAGCTGCCACAGGGAGCTCAGATCAAGGGTACTGTGGCTACCACATGCATGGACTATTCCATTCTCACAGGAACAGAATGTGATATCTTCATGTCGACAAACACCCATGGCAATATGATTGAAAAGAACAATACTCCACTACTCCCTCTCCCAATAGGAGGTTGCCTTAAGGAACTGTAAAATATCTTCCCCATGTGTGGGCAAGAAGTTGCCCTGAATCACTGTTATCCCTGTTAAGTGAGAGCTGCAGATCTAAAGGGATACGACAATAAGCAAACCACCCTTCCTGGCAAGCAAAAAAGGCTTGAGAGCAAAGCAAAGTAGTCTCATGCTATATAAACAATAATAGAGCATAGACAACAAAGTAGGGCTATCTTCTGTGTCTTGTCTTTCTGAGTAGCCTTGATGGAGGCAACAAATACCATATTCATCCCCAAAAAGTACACAAAAGTGGCATACATTGGCTAAATTCCAAGAAAGCATCAAGAAATAGTCATGGGAACTACATCTTAGAAACAGTAAGCCTGACCTCTATATCCTTATTTTTTTTATCCATCTATTCCAACATGCTGCATGCCCAGAAAGTATGTGTACCTAAGTTGGGATCTGAACTGAGGTGCTTTGATTTGTGAGTTTTAAAATGACTCTGAACCCTGGGAGACTACATCTCCCAGGACTCTCTACCCAACTTCCTCAGACACCTCCCACTTCCTTTGTGGGATGTGTCTGAGAAGATATAAAAAGAAGAGAGAAGGATGGGTTTGGGGTGCCTTTTCTACAGAAGAGCCTTTTACCCTGAGACCCTTTTACCCTCTGAGCTAGAGATCTAGTTTTCTCTAACCTTTCTAGACCTTTATTTTCAGAGCAAAAATAAACCTATCTAAAAATCCCTGCATTCTGGTTTGATTTGATTTAATTTCTAAGCCATAATTATACTAGTAAAAGAAAAGTCTGGTGAATTTCCCTACTGGGACTGGGGGACCCCCAGCTACCTTCCTCTCCCTACCTTTTCCTTCCATTTTATATCAACAGATTGAATAATTTAAAATTGTATTGAATAATATATGCTCTCTACACACGTGTATTTATTCATATGTGCACATATAAGTACATTGTATAAATGGAGATTTTGAGCCTTTGGACTTCATCCCCCAGAAGTCCCTTAGTATTTCCCAAAATTCCCTTTTCCTGCTTCCCCGTGTTATGTGTGATTGTATTTAAGTGACTGTAACTCCTCCTTCTTCCTCTTTTTGAACCTGTGATCAGGCTGAATTCAGACTGTTCTTTTGTCCTAGTTATTGTTAATAAAACTTTAAAAATATAATACTTAGTTATTGAATATTAATTTTAAAACTCACAACATATAAGTTATATATGTTGTTTATGAATTTGAAAATAAAATCTTCATGTGCCAATAAGGTCATGATTTTATTAGGAAGGAAACAAGTATCCATTGAGAACCTACTATGTGCTTAGAACATGATGATAATTGCTTTACAATATTAGCTCATTTGATCCTCCCAATAAATCTGCGAGATAATTGCCCTTACTATCCCCATTTCACAACTGAGGAAACAGGAAGACAGAGGTGAAGTGATTTGTCCAGGGTTTCAAGCTAAAAAGTGTCTGAGGCTGGATTTGTGCTCTGTTCTTCCTGACTCCAGGGGCTCAGGGCTCTTTCTACAGTGCCACCTGGTTGGATTTCTAAGGGATAATGTGCTGGATGTATATAAATATGTGTAAATTATGTATTTAAAGCTTTTATTTTCTCAATGAAGAGGTACAAAGTCCTTCTGAATTTTGAGAAATAGCAATAGGTTTAATGAAGTAACCCATGTAACTAACCATCATTGTTTAATTTCCTAGTAGGTATTTTTTGTTTAGAGATATTAGTGAAAACTTATTCAGAAAACTGACTCCCTATCTCTGTGTTGGCTTAATTTTAATGTGTGCCACTCTATCTACACATAAAATTCATAAGAAATAAAAAATGTTTTAATTAGAAGAATATTTTGGGGAAATGTTTTGAAATTTTATGAAATCACTATATAATCATGATAATCCAAAATGTATGTATGTTGAACACATATAGTTATTATCTATCTATCTACATATAGTTATATCTATCTCTATATCTATAGAATATCAGATTTATATTTAATTCATTTTTATATTTGTCTCAGATGAAGTGGAAGCTCCTTAAGGCAGAAATTATATTATTTTTGTGATTGCTTCACTAGTACTTAGCACAGTGCTTGGCACATAAGTGCTTCATAAATGCTATTTTGATTGGTTGATTAATTGATGCGTGTCCATATCTGAAGTTAACAAATATAATAATATGGAAGAAACTTTGAAAATGGGCAGTTTTAAATCCTTATTTTTACACATGAAAAGATAAGATTTATAGAGTTTAGTATTTTGCTGCAAGTCATTTCAGAAGCTAAGTATCTGCCCTCAGCTCATTCCACTCTATTGTGAGATATATGTAGGACCTGTAATAACTTATATCCTACCAGAGAGTTCAGAAGGTAAATTTGTAGCATTTTGCTTTCATCAAAACTCTGTGCTCTTTTAACATGAGCATATTCTTCTACGTGCAAAGGATAACAGAATGTCGTCAATTGCCTTATTCTGTCATCAAAAAGATAATTGAACATCTATCTATATGGGTAATTATACTGGACCCAGGGAAAATGAGTCTTGACACATTTTTCCTGTTACCAGGAATACGTAATATTAAAATAGATCTGGATGATGATTTGGCACACATTAAAAAGTGCATGCAAGATACTGTGTTAACACAAATAAGTAACTACATGGCAAAAATTAAGAAGTGTTTAAAAAGAATAAATGATCTACCTGGTAGACAACCATTAGTGTATCCCATTTTAGTCATTTTAATCCCTAGACTATTCTTAACACTGTATTTTAATGTGACCATTGAGGTCCTACATGATCCTGTAATTTGTTAGTTTGTCCCATTTTTCAACGATGTTTTGATAAGGTAGATGGAATAGTCTTATATAAAGGAAAGGACTCCAGACTTGATTTTTCTTATCTTTTAAATGTGTTTGATGCTCCAGCACAAGACACTCAAAGAATTTAGAGAAATGGTGGCATCTATTTTTTCATTGTGTTTGATTCTTTGGTTATTTGCTAGTTTGTGTTTTTGTTTTTTTTTTTAACTTTGAGAAAAGGGATTTTTCAGCAAAGATATTTCAAGGAAAGCTGATACCACATATTTCCCACTCATAGAAAACATACAAGGTTCTTAAGAAAAGTATTGTTGATTAAAATGTAATGGTAGTAAAGTACAAGTGTGGGGAAAGTAAATGGTAAATGAGCATCTCCAAACTATTTGGAGTTCCTCTTAAGTGTGACTTTCTATTGGGCATCAAGGACCTTTGTTAGACCAATAGCAGATACTTGTGTCCTCAAAAACCATGCCACTCAAAGCTGTTTCCTGCCACTAGTGACTGTCATTCTAACCACATATTGAGGTACTTCTGTTGTTCACCATTACTCCTACAGCAACTATCAATGCCTCCACTTGTGGGAGTTTGTTACTAACTCAGGTTTCTACTGGTACTACTATGTCTGTAATTTCTAAGCTCACAAAGCAAAGGGTAACCAATTTAAATAAATTTAGGGACAAATTACAATTCTTTGGCTAATACCAACTCATTCTAGGAAAAAGTCCCTAAACTTCTTCATTAAAAAACTCAGCTCTGCCATTCTCAAACTTCTAGTTTGGTTGTATGCTTGTCCTTAGGAAAAACTGATAATAAGAGAAAAATAAAAAGTGAAAAAGTAAAAAAAAAACAACTGCACAATGGCTGTCCATGTTTTATTATCGGTCCCATTTGTTCTATAAATGGGATTTGAAGTTTGTTTCATCCATTCATCATTTCTGTAAAGTTTTGTTGAGCAAATACTATACTTACTGCATTATACTAAGGAGGACAAATATCAATAATAGTCAAATCTTTTCTCATGGAACTTTCAGTCATGTACAAAACTATCAATAGTATGCAGATATGAGATGTGAAAATGATTCTTTAAGGCAAATTATTAGAGAGCAAAAAACTCTGGGTGGTATTATCCAATTGGAAATGCTCTGAGGATAGTGATGACAAAGATTATATAAATATTGTCAGAGAACCTCTGAAGAAAGTTCCAGTAATTTGTTGTTCAGTCATTTTCAGTTGTGTGCAATATTTATTGGAATAGGAAAAGTTGCAGAAGGAAGGAGACAAGTGCAGCTTTTGCAATAGCCTAAGCATGATGTCAGCTATTCTTATAAAAAAACTAAGCTAGCACACTAGAAATGAGGGGAAAAGAAAGGGGTGGATACAAGTGGCATTTTGAAAGCAAAATCAAGGGAATTATTAATTAGTAATACTTAATTAAGGTGAATGATTAAATTGGAAAAGATAGGAGAAAAAGGAGTGGTAATTCTGAGGGTTCCTAACTGGATGATGTGGAAAATTTTAGTTCCATTGAGAAGTAGATGAAGTTATAAAATGCTATTGGAAGAGAAGACTACCCATGACAAGGATAATTTTTATGCATTCAATGACTCACATTCCTTTCCTTTCTTCTTCCATTATAGCAGCTGGAAGAAAAATACATTGTAAAATTCATTATTATTATTCTGCTTATGTGCTGTTCCTTCCAAAGACTGATCAAAACTTTCTTTTTTTTAATTTCATATTCAAAGTAAAACTTTTCACTATCTGTGGTTTTCACTTATCCAAACTAAACATAATTGAGAATTGTCTCTACCCATAAGCATCACAAGAGTCATTAAGACTGGCCACAGTCACAGGATATAAGCAATGCTAATTTGGGAAGTGTGCACATGAGCAAAAGCTAATGAGCTGCATATATAGTTCACAAGTTGCATTAATGTTAGTCAGTAAAATGAGATAGAAACAAATCTTCGGGAATAAAGTGGGCCAACCTTGACTTAGGGAACTCTTGGCCATATAAATAGGACTTGTCTCCAAAGGGAATGACCCAGTTATACAGTAGGAATTAATTCCAGAAAGAAATGCAAGTGTAAGAGGATAAAGAGAAGTGAGTAAATGAGCTCATAGAACCTGTCACCCATTCTTTACAGTAAAAGCAATTATCCATTTCTCATCTTCATGAAGGATTCAACATTCAGAATTTTCTCCTTAAGCTTGGGATATACTGTTGTTGTTTTACTTCAAAGTTGGCAAATTTTCTTAAGCACAAATAGAATAGTTAAGAGGAAAGTAGAATAGATTTTCTTTAAGGAAGTTCAGGTCCTAAAGATGATATCTACAATATAAAGATATAAATCAACCACAGAAATAATCACATGCCTACAAGACAAAGGCTTAGAAGTTAGTCCAGATCACTTGGAAATTAAACAAAAGGTTTGGATTGTGGAGGCTTTAATTGTAGAAAATATACTAAAATAATACAAGCATTATCCCAAGTAGTAAGAATATCTTTGTTCTAACATGACTTATAAACATTTCCCAAAAATATCTCAATACATGGAGAAAGGAATCAGGGAAATAAAATAAACTCTATTTCTTCCCCTTTTCATACTATTTTGTTAGGTTTTCTATTTTGGGGGGATATAGGTATGGTCACATGTAATGATAACACTACAACCCTAAAGAGCAACATAAAATAATACAATAATAATACTAACTGCATTTAAAAATAGTATGGTATTTGATTTTCAAAACAATCTTGTGAGATAGTTGCTATCATTATCTCTATTGTATAGTTAAGGAAACTGAGAGTTAAGTGACTAGTCAAGGTCACACAGCTTGGATTTTAAGTAAATAAGTGGACATTATTGGCAAATATGTATGGTAGTAATGTTTAATCTCTGAGCCAGTGATTCTCTGGCAAACCTCAAGGTTATTACCATATCTGCAAAGATGCCAGTGATATTATGGATTCTACTCTTCCAACAAAATAATGTGTGGTTCCATGACTGAAGAACTATTATTTTTTCCCTAAACCAAAAAGTAAAATTTTATTTGGTTTTAAACTTAAATTTAACCATTTTAAAAAGCACAAATTTCAAAAATAAAAAGCAACTGTGTTTGCTTTGGTTTGGATTTTTTATTGACAACAATTTTGTCTTGACATATGTAAAGTCAGATGAACAATCACAGTAATTATCTGGTTATGATTGAAAGGAGGAAAAAAAAAAAGATCTTCCAAATAGGCTTCTGCCTCACTTTTGTGGGTATTCCAGGTGAATGCAATTCTTCATCTTTAAAAAGAGGGCATTGGAGTTGATGTTTACCAAGTCCCTCCCAGCTCTAACATTCTGTGATTTATGACTGTAATTTCCTGAAGAATGGCCTCAGTTTCCTACTTCATTAGAGGGCAGCCAAAACCTCAGGATAGCGATAAAATAGGATGATTCTTTATAAATAAGCTTGTTTATGATATACTCAAACAGCCTTTAAAAGACTTCGGGGTACTGAGGATAAATAAGCCTCAAGAGAACAAACTAAAACTGTGGCTAGAGAATTCTGTTGATTTTTTTTACATTTACAGTAATATAAGAGAAATCTAAGTTGCCATAAAATAGTATATTTATAGATAATACTCTTTTTAGCTAAACCTCTTAAACTTTTAGCAAGTAGAAGAATGAACATTCAGTTTTTGGGGTACTTATTTATCACATGGTCTTGTCTGTATACAGAAAGTATATAATGCACTGGAAAGCAAGGCAGATACTGGACAACGGAAATAGCTACAGGATCATAAACTTATAGCCAGAAGGTACCTTACAGGTTACAGTCCAATCTTCTCATTTAATATAAGGAAACTGAAATCAGAAAATATAGGACACGTCCTCAAGGTAAACCAAGTAGTAAGTCAAATTTGTACCAATGTCCTTGGAATCCATTTTTTTTTTCTACTGGGCTATACTAGATCCCAAATTTGGGTTGTTTTGTTAAGTGAACATCTCAAATCCAATTATTGTTCTAATTATGAACACACAATTTTCAAATCCCCAAGGAATACAGACAGTGGTATTTAGCTTTTCCTGTTCTGACATGTCCCAAGGATATATCTAAAGCTCATGTTTACAAAAACTAAGATTACTGACAAATATTTACTCCTTAATATATTTCTTCATCCTTTGAAATATCCTTGTATATGCTATGGGCTTCTCCTTTTTCCTTAGTCTTTTAAACACCACTGATCTATTACATATATTTTAAGTAATGTCTTTTTTCACAAATGCTTAAATATGCCCTTCTTTCATTTAATTTTATCAATCAAAAAGCATTTATTAAACATATATCATGTTTTAGGCATTAGATTAGATAATGGGAAAATAGGAAAAATGAGAAATAATCTAGATATTTTGGAACTATGGAGCAAAGTAAAAATAAAAATAATTCACTAGAAGTGAGAACAAAGGGTGCAGGGGAAGAAAAACCCTCAGAAATATCATGGTGGGCAAAATCAAACATAGAATCTTATCCTCCTTCTTGACTCAGCTCACATGTTACCTTCTTCATGAAGCAGTGGAGAAAAATAAATCATGTAGCACGTAGTCACAGTCAGCATCATGTAAGACATAGCAGTCAGCACCTAATAGAGTAATGAGCTTACAATACAATATTACATATCCAAAAGATGTAGGTTCTCAATTAATAATTACTTAGCCAGTGAAACCAAGTATAATATGATAGAAAAGGAAATGGAGCTTTAATGAAATGGAAAATTTCCAAACATTCCTGACAAAAGAACAAAGCTAACCAGAAACTTTTAAATAGAAACAGCAAGAGTGAAGAGAAATATTTAATGAAAAAGAAAATGGAATGGGATTAAGAAAGGACTAAGCAGTGATGAAATGTCTACTTACTAAGAGGGGGATGTGATATAAGTGTCTTCAGAATCTTGTTAAAATCAGGAGTAATATAGAGAGTAAAACAGGGTGCAAAGGAGAGATTTTCTCATATTTTTGACTATATTAAAGGAAGAAAGAAAAGGAAAGAGGAAAAATAGGCAAGGGGAAAATGAGGAAGAAGAATGATGGAAATGATTTCATATAATCTGGGTAGCCAGCAAAAGATTATATAAACAAGTAAGAGGTATGAGTAATGGATGAAAATAGAATCTCCTTTTCAGCTGTATAAAGAATAGTATGCATACAAAGAGTTGGGTACAGAAATACATTTCATACAAGTTGTAAGAGGATGAAGGGGTAGCAGGAAGTAAAAGTAAATTCAGGAAAGATTCATGCAGGGATTAATCTTAAGCAAAAATAAATTAAACCAGAGAATTAAAATTTTAAAGGAAAGAAAGAAAGGGCAAAGACTTATATTTGGTTACTAGGTGAGGGAAAGAGAAGGGAAGAGGAGAGCAGAGGAAGATTGTGTTAAGCATACTCTTTGTTTACTATTACCAATATGGGGCCTGGGAGTCATTAAAGAGGAGGCAGGAAGCAACGTGAAGGAAACAAAGTAGGAAAATAGGGAGAAAAATACATAATTGCCCATCATAATTATTTGTGCAAATGGAATAAACTGATCTATAAAATGGGAAAAAAATAAGAGCTAAGAAAACAACACAAATATGTTGTATAAAAGAAACACATTGTAATATTAAATTTCATATATATATATTCTATACATCTAAATGTACATACATACATGTATATATTTAAAATTAGATGCTACAATGGAATTTATTATGCTTCAACCAAAGTAAAAAGGTGGGACAGGGTTAGCAATGATATCAGACAAGGGAAGAGTAAAATTAGATTTGATCAAAAGAGATAAGTAACAAAATAATATTATGGCTAGATGTTGCACAGACAATTTACATAAACATTTTGAAAATACATACTGTAGGATTCATATTAATATTCAATACTCCAAGTATTATGTTTTATAAAGTTTATGAATAATCACTTGAAGTAGGGAATAAAAAGGTAACAAAAAAAGACCACGTGACTAAGTTTCTCCTGCCTTTCACTTCACACCACCTCCACCAAACTAATCTGATCGAGAGAGTGGCTGATCTATTCAAAATTTATAACCTCCCTACATCAGCACATAAAATGAGGAGAGTGGGGTGGTGGGATAGTAGTTTTTAGGGTAACATTCTAATTACACAATACACATATAAAGAATGCTATAATGTTATCTAAATATCATTATTTATATTAATACAATTTTACATAAATATATAAATATATTATTATATACTTATAAATTATTATTATACTGTATAATTAGAACTTTCTTCCCAAGGACTCTCTCTCCCAGCATTAGCACCTTAATGGACTAACATAGGGAAGTTTTGTGTAGTTCTGCCCTGTCTCTCTCATTTCCCGGGAACACAGTTGTGGAGTTTGGGGAGAGCCAGGCAGGAGAATTTTAATCATGTGGCTTTACTCAGGCTTTTTGTTCTTGTATTTCTTCTACTTCAAGTGATTATTAATATTAATAATATTAGTATTGTTAATAAATCTTATAAAATATAATAATTGGATATTAATTTAAATTTTACAATACTAACTTAATTAACTATAAAGAATGTCAAATTAGCCACAGAGCAAAAAACAGTAAAATTATAATATTAAGGAAATCCCTATGTCTCCTTTTCAGATTTAAACTAAAAACATCCAAAAAACTACAGAAAAACATACAGAAAAGGACTTTATTGCCCAGGGAGCAATACAATTCTATTCATAAAATGTTATTGCATCAGGAATTAAAAATTACTTATGTATATATGTAAAGAAGTGTTTTGGGGAACATGTATATCTATAACACTTTAATCAACAAAATAGAGAAAGACCAGATGATTTCCTTAGGCATAAACCAAAGGAAAAAACAAAGCCTTGATTTTTTTTTAAACCATTACCTTCCATCTTGGAGTCGATACCAAGTATTGGCTCCAAGGCAGAAGAGTGGTAAGGGCTAAGCAATGGGGATCAAGTGACTTGCCCAGGGTCACACAGCTGGGAAGTGGCTGAGGCCAGATTTGAACCTAGGAACTCCCATCTCTAGGCCTGACTCTCAGTCCACTGAGCCACCCAGCTGCCCCCAATGCCTTGAATTTTTTAAAGGAGCTAAATATTAATCCTTAATGTCAAAAAGTGATGGAAATAATTGAAAGGAAAATTAAATAAATAAAAGTGATATAGAGTAATCTGAAATCCAATTAAATTGGCTTATGATATTTTATGATCATTTCCCAAAGAAAAAAGGAAGGAAGAAAGAAAAGAAAACCAAATTAAAGTGTAAAAGAGATCAGTGACTTTACAACAAACGATGAAAAAATAAAATAAATGAGTATAAATTAAGTTGTTCAATTATATTCCCCCAAATGATAACTGAAATTAAATTATTCAATATTTGAAAATATAGATAATAAAATACCTAGGTAAGCAGAATAAGAAATACATGATTTAGGCCAAGATCAGAAAAAGAAATTGAACAAAACTTAAATCAATTTCCAAAGAAAAGAACTTGGTTCCAGACAGATTTGCAAGTGGTTTTATTCAAATCTTAAAGGACAATTAATTTTAATATTACAAAAGATGTTTTAAAATATGAAAAGAATAATCCCCTGTAATTTCACTTATGGTATAAACATGGTCTTCCTATCAAAACCAGGGAAACATTAAACAGAAAAAAAAACAAAAAAACTAGAGACGAATATCCATAAAAACAAGACAAGAAAAAAGCAAAATATTAGTGGAGATTTCAGCAGCATATCAAAAATTATATATGCTGACTAAGTTCATGTAAGAAAAATTCAAAGTTATTCATTTTTAGGAAAAATTTCAACATAGTTGATCATATTAATAGTAAGAATGACAGAGATCAAATAATTATACAAATATGTGAAGAGAAAACTTGTGATAATATAAAGACTTATTCCAATTAAATATATTAGGAAACATTAGGAAAATGATGTTTTCTTATTTCAATTAGTAGCATCTATTTAAAGTGAAGAACTTGAATTATTGCTAATGTAAATAATCAAGATCATTTCACAAAAATATTAGAGGTAAAGAAAAAATTTCCCTGATCCAGCTAACCTTTGCACTAGTGCTTGAAATGCTACCTCTAGCAACACAAGGGGGAAAATTAGAAAACAAAATAATGGCATTTCACAAAACATATGATGATTTAGGGACTCTAGTGGGCCAACTAAAAATAAATTAAACAATATATAGAAAAACTGAAGAGTTAAAAAAAGAAACCTCAGAAGAAATCAGTACTCCTGTATATTCTAAATAAAGAGTAGGAAAATAAAGATTAAAAGAGAATTTCTGCTTAAAATAACTGCAGAATGTAAAAAAAAATGAAGGTACTCTGCCTTTTTAGACTCTCAAAATAGCTATATAAATTCAACTTCAATAAACACTTTTCACAAATAAATCAGAGCAAAATGATTGAAGCTTATTAATTTCTCATGGGTATTGCTGAGACAATATAATAAAAATTAGATGACCACCTAAATTAATTTACTTCTGAGTGGCATATCAGTCAAACTACCAAAGAATTCCTTCATGGTGCTAGAAATAAATAGTGATGAAATTCATCTAAAGAATAAAAAAAAATTAAGAGGACATTCATGAAAAAATGTAAAGGAAAGGGGACTAATGTGATTTCATATTATGCTACAAAACAGTAATTGCCAAAACTATTTAGTACTAGTTTAAAATGAGAGATCAATCTTCAACATCTATTGTATACACAGTATGTACAAGCCTGCTTCTTTATAGGTTTCTGAACTTTCAGAATTTTCTAGGTAACTCTTTACTTTCCATCACGGACTTTGCTTACTTCGGGCTGCAGGAACAAGATGCTTACCTAGAAACGGTGATTACCTGAAATATCATCATGATGTTTGTCTCAATTTTGGACTCTTAGCACCTTCTCAGCTACTCAGTAGCCTCTCCCTGTGACTGTAGGACTAAAACTCTTCCCAAAACCTTTCTTTAAAGAGAGCTCTGAACATCCCTTCTCAGGAATACTCATCACTTTCCATCACCATCTCTTCTCAGTTTTCCATGAATATCATGCCCTCACAATGTACACTCCTGGTGGCCTGCCCCTCTTTTTTCATTTCCTCTTTTGTCTTATCTTCCCCATTAGATTGTAAGCTTCTGGAAGGCAGGGACTTCCTTTATCTGATTCACATCTTCAGTGCTTAGCATAATGCCTGGCACAGAGTAAGTAATTAAGAATATTAATTGAATTGAATTGAGAAACAAGCACCCTCCTGTTGGGTAAATCCAAATATCTCAAGTGATATTATAAGAACTCACTATCTGATGAAAACTGATGGGAAAACTGGGAGACCAAATGTCAGAAAACTAGATATATGTGAATTATTCACATCATTATACCAATATAGGATTTAAATGATTACAGAACAAATTTAAAGGGTAATGTTTTTTGTTTTTGTTTTTTTTTACCACTTACATTGAAGGCACTTTTATTAACTGCTTTGCAATATACAAATACCAGTTCTTCTTCCTCCTCCTTCTTCATTATTATTCTAGTAGAACTTGAATCTGCAAGAAATGCCAAGATAACATATGGATATCTGAAACTGAATATATAAGTGAACCCTGCAGACCCCATGTGTGTATAGTCTCTCTTGCTGTTTCATAAACATAGCAAATTGTAGGATCCTGACCAAGTCAATCTCTTTGGGCTTCAGATACCTCAATTGTAAAATGAGGAGGTTGGAATCAGTTGCTTCTAAGGTTAATTATAACTCTACATCTATAATCATGTCTATGGACATGAGTGAGAAGCAATAAGCCCATTGTCCATCTGAATAAGGAAAGATAGATTATAGGAAGAAGCAGGAGTTTCTAAACTTTATTTTGTTTAAGCCTGGTCCTAGTTAGTCCACCCTGACCTGTGGTATGGTTCAGTTTCAAGAGCAAAATGCAGCTAATATTCCATTTAGTTATATGATAACATCAAGAATCCAATGGATTCTTGAATACATTAGATTCTTTTTTTTAAATAATATTTTATTTGATCATTTCCAAGCATTATCCATTAAAGACAAAGATCATTTCCTTTTCCTCCCGCCCCCCCCCCCCATAGCCAATGCGTGATTCCACTGGGTATCACATGTGTTCTTGATTCGAACCCATTGCCATATTGTTAGTATTTGCATTAGAGTGTTCGTTTAGAGTCTCTCCTCTGATATGTCCCCTCAAAAGCTATAGTCAGGCAATTACTTTTCCTTGGTGTTTCTACTCCCACAGTTTGTCCTCTGCTTATGAATAGTGTTTTTCTCCTGGATCCCTGCAGATTATTAAGGGACATTACACCGCCACTAATGGAGAAGTCCATTACGTTCAATTATACCATAGTGTATCAGTCTCTGTGTACAATGTTCTCCTGGTTTTGCATCAGTTCCTGGAGGTTGTTCCAGTTCACATGGAATTCCTCCAGTTCATTATTCCTTTGAGCACAATAGTATTCCATCACCAACATATACCACAGTTTGTTCAGCCATTCCCCAATTGAAGGGCATCCCCTCGTTTTCCAATTTTTTGCCACCACAAAGAGCGCAGCTATGAATATTCTTGTACAAGTCTTTTTCCCCATTATCTCTTTGGGGTACAAACCCAGCAGTGCTATGGCTGGATCAAAGGGTAGACATTCTTTTATCGCCCTTTGGGCATAGTTCCAAATTGCCCTCCAGAATGGTTGGATCAATTCACAACTCCACCAGCAATGAATTAATGTCCCTACTTTGCCACATCCCCTCCAGCATTCATTACTTTCCTCTGCTGTCATGTTGGCCAATCTGCTAGGTGTGAGGTGATACCTCAGAGTTGTTTTGATTTGCATCTCTCTGATTATAAGAGATTTAGAACACCTCTTCATGTGCTTATTAATAGTTTTGATTTCTTTATCTGAAAACTGCCTATCCATGTCCCTTGCCCATATATCAATTGGAGAATGGCTTGATTTTTCGTACAATTGATTTAGCTCTTTATAGATTTGAGTAATTAAACCTTTGTCAGAGATTTTTTCCCAATTTGTTGCTTCCCTTCTGATTTTAGTTACATTGGTTTTGTTTGTACAAAAGCTTTTTAATTTGATGTAGTCAAAATTATTTATTTTACATTTTGTGATTCTTTCTATGTCTTGCTTGGTTTTAAAGTCTTTCCCCTCCCAAAGGTCTGACATGTATACTATTCTGTATTTACCCAATTTACTTATGGTTTCCTTCTTTATGTTTAAGTCATTCACCCATTCTGAATTTATCTTTCCATTACCTGGTGAGGTGGCATTTTAATTTCACTGAGGTCATATAATATTTATTACATCACCACCAGGACTTATGGTTATTGAAGGATACTATAGAAATACTTGAAGGTTTGTTTCATTTCATATTTCTCTTTTTTCTTCCTTCAAGTTTCAGTTCATTAGATCATCTAGCTTAGTTGAGTCTCTTGCTAATCTTACACCAAACATTTCTTGTCACAGTTTTTTACTATCTTTTGAGGTAAAGAAGCCTATAATCTTCCATCTTCCTTATTCTAGGATGCTTTGAAAATGAACTTGTACTTAAAAATTACTATTGACTTCGAATACCATGTCTCTTTACTTTACATTGAGAAAGAATTTTCAGAATAAATGGTGTCTTAATCAGCCTTTTAAATGTGATTTTATGTACTTTTTATTGATTTTTCATATAATTTTAATATTCCTAAGAAATAATGATAATCAGAGTTGGTATCTTAACTTTCATCCACGTCCACTTTTCAAAGTTAACCACTTTAAGAGGACAGATCAGTGCCTTTATATTTGTTTGTAATGTCATCCTTATTTGGTGTTTATTTTAAACCTTTACATTAGTAAAATGACTATACCCAGTTATTTCTGAAAATACTCTCTCATCAGTAATCATCTTTTCTTGTCCATTTAAAAGAGCAAGTTTCATATTGCCCTCAATGCACAATGTCCAGCTTCTTCCAGCTCTACTATTGCCAAATATATCATCCCTGCTTCTGCCAAATTTTCTAACTCTGCTAGTGACAAACATATTCATGTTATTTAGTCCTGTGGCTTCTAAATGATTCATAAACCATTGGCCTCTCTTACCTCATTACCTTACATTGAGATAGTATTTTTAACTATGAAAAACAGATTCAAATCTAGCATCTATTTTGAGTCCCACTGAAAATTTCTTTTTTTTCCATTTGAATAAGTTTATTTAGTCAATGTAGAACATTATTCCTTGGTTACAATAATCCCATTATTTCCCTCCCACCCCTCCACCCACTCTTCCTGCAGCCAACCGGCAATTTCATTGGGTATTATTTGTGTCCTTGATCAGAATCTATTTCGATGTTGTGGTTTGCACTAGGATGTTCATTTACACTCTACATCCCCAACCATATTCCCTCGACGCAAGAATTCAAGTAGTTGTTTTCCTTCAGTGTTTTCAATCCCACTGTGTTTCCTCTGAATGTGGATAGTAGTTATCTACCTTCCTCATTTGAGTTTCTTGGAAGCAGCATATGGTAGGGTTTTGGATTCCAATCCACTCTGCTATTCACTTGCATTTTATGGGTGAATTCATTCCATTCACATTCAGAGTTATGATTACTAGCTGTGTATTTCCTAGCATTTTGATTTCTACTCCTGATCCTGCCTTTTATTCTTTCACTATTTTCTTCTACACTAATGTTTGTTTTTAATCAGTCCCCTTAGTTCCCACCCTTATTTTACTTCCCTTTCTACCCCCCATCCCTTCTTATTCCCCACTTTATTTTCCCTGTAGTCTTTCTAAAGTTACCCCTCACCTTCTCCCTCCCTTGTACTGCTTCCCTCCCCACCAGTCTCTGTTTGTTACCCTTATACTTCCCTATAGGGCACAAATATATTATCTGCCCCAATGGATTGGATTTTTGTTCCCTCTTTAGGTCAATTTCAAAACACATAAGAGTTGAGTATTTCTTACCCTTCCAGTATATTGATGTTCTCCCCCCTCCCGCCATGAGCTTCTTTGTGACATATAAATTTACAACCATTTGTTTCTTTTCCCATTTCTTTTAGTATTAGCCTTTTTTTAAGCTATAATTGTATATATCTATATCTATAAACACACACATGTATATGTATTTATACATGCCTATATCTATATACTTATTTATGTCTTGTCCTTTCATCCTATACAGTTTGTCACTGCTCCCTCTAAGTGAAATTCTTCTACCTGTCCAGGTGATAGCAACAGTTTTTAAGAGTTACCAATGACCTCTTATCTTATAGGGATACATATCATTTTAACTTATTGGTCTCTTAAATATTTTTGTTTTGTTTTGTTTTTCTTTTTCCCCTCTTTTTTAATTGCTTTTGATGATTCTCTTGAGTTCTCTGCTTGGACATCAAATTTTCTCTTCAGGTCTGGCCTTTTTTTTTTTTACTAATTCTTGGAATTCTTCTATTTTGTTGAATGACCATACTTTCCCCTGCAAGAATATAGTCAGTTTTGCTGGGTAGTTGATTCTTGGTTGTAGACTAGTTCCCCTGCTTTCTGGAATATCATATTCCATGCCTTTCGGTCCTTCAGTGTGGATGCAGCCAAATCCTGAGTTATACTCACTGTGGTTCGGTGGTATCTGAATGTCTTCTTCTTGGCAGCTTGTTTTATCTTTTCTTTGGTCTGATAGTTCTTGAATTTGGCTATAACATTCCTGGGTGTTGTCAGTTGGGGATTAAGTACAGGAAGTGATCTGTGGAGTTTTTCAATCTCCACTTTTCCCTCTTGTTCTAGGATATCAGGGCAGTTTTCTTGAATAATTTCCTGAAGTATTATTTCCAAGCTTTTTCTTTTGTCATGGTCCTCTGGCAGACCAATGGTTCTTAAATTGTCTCTCCTCGAACAATTTTCTAAATCCTCTGTTTTGTGAATGAAAGGCTTCATATTTTCCTTAATTTTTTCATTCTTTTGGGTTTTTTTTTTTATAGTATCCTGCTGCCTTTTGAGGTCACTTAATTCTAGTTGTTCTATTCTGGTTCTTAAAGACTAGATTTCATCCCTGGCTTTTTGGTCATCTTTTTCCTTCTGGTCTGATTTTCTTTGAAGTTCATCTTTTATCCTCTTTACCTCATCTTTCATCTCCTTTGCCTCATTTTCCAGCTGGCTGATTTTGGCTTTCAAGACACTATTTTCTCATTTTATTTCAAGTGCCTGTATTTCCAAATGACTTATCTTAGTTTTTAAGTTCTTTTCCCAGTTGTCTTCAGGCTCTCTTAATTGTGTTTTGAATTGCATTTTGAGTTCTTCCACAGTCTGTATCCAATTCACTGGGAGTTCTGATTTATCATTTGCTGTTCCCTCCCCCTCTGTTCCATTCATTGTATAGAAGCTGTGTATTGTAATTTCTTTCTTCTTTTTCTGTTGTTTGCTCATATTCACCCCTTCTTTGATCCCCATATTTGTCTCTGTTCTTGCTCCTCTCATTTTTGGGTACTTCTGTCAGTCTCCCCTGTTGGAGTTTTGACAGAATCTCTCTAGTTGCAGTCTCTGGGGGAGGTTTGTTGGGGGTTTAAGATTCCTTGTCCTCTGGAGGCTTTTGATTGGATTATAGCCCAGCAGTCAATTAGGAGGGGTGTGGAGCCTGGGCTTCCCTGAATTCTAAAGGCTTTTTTTGGGATTAGGTTCAGTTTGGTTGGGCTGGGTGTGGTCTGAATCCAAAACCTCCTGGCAGGTTGGAGCAAATATGGAGGATCTCCATAGCTCTGGCCAGGCTGCCAACTCTATGCTCCCTCTCTAAATCCTTCCCCACTGTCTGTGTTCGAAGCTCTGAACTTGGCACAGCCCTGCCCAGAAGATATAACCTCCAGACCAGAACCTTTCTCCACCCAGAAGTTTCCGTTGCTGTTGGAGTCTCAGCTCTAGGTGGGTGGGGTGATGGGTCCTGGAACCTTCCTTCTGCATTCCCCTTAAACCCAAGTGTTCTCAGATTCTGGCTTTTCAGGGTGCGTAACTTTTGAATTGAGTTCAGCAGGAGGGTTCCTTGGCTATGTCTTGTTCTTATGTTTGATTTTTCAGTCACCTAGGAGCATTCAGTTTGTGATCGGTGAGGATGCGTATTCAGAGGTCTGAACTTCTGCTCCTTCTAAGCCACCATCTTGACTCTGCCTGGTAATAATTTTTAAAGGATGATAATTTTTAAATATCAAAACAATGAAGATAATATATTTCAGATATATAAATGAGGGAAAAGTTCATGACCCAACAAAGTATAGAAAGGATCATAACTGGAAAGGTGGATAATTTTGATTATATACAAATTTTAAAGCTTTTCCATAAATAAAAGTAATGGAATTATAATTAAGAGAGATACAAAACTATGGAGTAATTTTAAGCAAGTTTGAATGACAATATTTCAGTTCCAAAATATGTAAAGAAATGGTTTCAAGTTAATAAAAATAAGGAAATTGTACGAATGGATAAATTGTCAAAGGATATATACAGGAAAACTTTGCAAGGAGATATTAAACTTATCAATAGTCATATAAAGATAATTCTAACTGCAAATTAAAGTAATTTGGTGGTTTTATTTTACTCCCATTAGATTGTAAAAGTTGACACAAAAGGGAAATGACATGTTGGAAGGATTATAGGTAAAGACAATTTCAATGTTCATTAATATACAATGGAGAGTGATATGAATCAGTCCATTATAGAAGGCAATTTAAAACTATATCCCCAAGAGTTACTATACTGTGTATACTCTTTGATTCAGTGATACTGACATTAGATCCAAGACATTAGACTCAAGAAGATTAAAGAAAAAGAAATATATGTTGTAAAATGCTAATAGTTGTTCTTTTTGGTGGTAAAAATTTATAACCTAAGCACCTTCCTGTTAGATAAATCCTTAGATACCTAGTGATATGACCTTTAATTAGAGAAGGTTGAACAGATTATGCCATATTAATAAAAAGAATATTTTTTCTAGAAGAATTTTTGAAGGGAAAACCCCAATAAAACTCATATGAACTATTTCAAACTAAAGGGAGAGAACCAAGGGGAAAACTAACATGATAGCAACATTATAGTAATAAACAACTTATAAATACTCAATATCTCTGATTATTATAAGGTTCAATCATGTTTCCAAAGAACCCTTGATGAAACTGACTTATAATCTTATGACAGAAAGATGATGGTCTTGAATGCAAGATCTCTTGGTTGGTTGATTTTTTTTGACATGTCCAATGTAAAAATTAATTTTGGTTTACTATGTATATTTATTTTTAAGGTCTTTAAAAACAACATGGGAAGAAGAGAAAAAAAATTTAACTAAGCACCTGCTACGCATCTGGAGAAAGCCAAGTATTGAGAAAGCAAAGACACTTTTAAAGGTCTCTGTCCACAAGGAACTTACATTTTATTTGGTTAAAGAGGTCAATATGCATATTAAAATTTATATGTAAGACCTATGCAAATAAATTTCAAGAGAGCATCAGGAGAGGTTACAGGATTTTAAGGACAATTTGTTAATAGTAGGATGAGAGTTTCAGAAGGCAAACCTAAAGAACAAAATGAAATAGTTGGGATAATATTAACATTGAAGGGTATGAGGGAGAGAAGAGTAGCTACTACTGGGATTCCTAGGCAACCCATGCTACATAATCAAGGGGAATCTCAGTAAAGCCATAGAGCAATAGATTGCTATGCCAGTCCCAGTAGCAATGGAAATATTGATTCGTCATTCTCTGAGAACAAGATCAGAAGAGGTGGCAGCAGATTGGACAGTTTATCTGACTTTAACTGACTTGGGTAGAAAAGATTCCTTCTCCTTGCTAAAGTTTTCAATACAGTTTGGTGAATTACAGGTATTTAACTGTTTATTAAGGGATTTTTCAAAGCTACTAATCCTTCAAACTTCATTAGGTCAGCATTGTTCCAGGTTTACTCAATTAGTAAGATTATCTCATCTCCCACCTCTCTTCCAGGAATGAACAATTATTTTAAAATCTCTGGAGCTGAGTTATTTAATCTATAAGCTTCCTGGGCTGAATAAAATTATTTCTAATGTCCCATCAAGTTCTATATCATATGTAAATAAACTTGAGTTCCAATCCCATGTTTATGGAGTTACAATCCAGTAAAGGATAGATGATAATATATTGGGCAATATGTAGAAAGGACTTGCTTGCTCAGGCATGATTTAGGATATGAAGTACCTTCTGATTGTGAGAGTCTATGATACTATGATGTTGTGCAGGTTAAAACTGAACCTTAATAGTTCATTTTTCCCCTTGTAGAATTCACTGTTTCTGCATATCATCAGAGATTACTTCCATTCTAATGTGTATGGAATTTGTATATATCCGGCTGTTTTCATTTTGCCTTTCCCATTATAATATGAGCTATTGGAGGGTGAAGGGTGTCTTTGCCTTTCTTTATATTTCCAACACTTAATAAACACCTGCTGACTGAATGACTGACTAAAGAGACCATGATTCAAGGCCCAAATCAGGTGATATTTCCTGGAAGACTTCTATCCTTTCTTCTTTGAGCCTCACACAATAGGATGTCCCCTATCTCATTTCCTTCCTTTTTTACTTTGGATTTCTCATATTATTTATTTTACCATTGCATCCTAAGACTAATATTTGTCTATTTTTACCTATTACCTTATAATCTTTTTGAAAAAAGCCTTTGCCTTAAATATTTTTGTATTTCTTGCAACTAGCATAATGCCTAATGTACAATAGGTGTTTAAAAGATTCATTGAATTGATTAAGAAATAATTAGTGAATCAACAATGTGGTAAGATAAAAAAATGACAGACACCCATTTACCAAGATCATTTACCAGTCACTATGTCAGGTCCAGGGAATAAAAATCTAAGTGGAAAGTCCATCTCCTCAAAGAGTTTACATTTTAATAGGAGAGACAAGATATAAAAGGAAACTGAAAAGATGGAGACAAAGGGGAGATGAGAAAGATAAGTGGCTCAGAGTCTGGTAAAAATAGGTCATGAGTGTCAGCTGAAAGAGGAATAAGACCCTATACAATCCTCAAATGGAGGGTCTGGAAAGAGCTGTTGAATCAGATGGAGAGGCTGCCTTAAAGTATTCTCATTGTGTGAATTCCAGGACTGGAGTGGGCTCCAGGATGAAGAGGTTTCTGAGGACTGACAGAGAAATTTCAGGGTGCCACCTAGAGAGGAATGACCCAGAAAGAAAAGAGAAATTGAGAGATTAGGGTTTGGTGTGAAATTACTATTGATATTAGTATATTAAGAAAGTCTCATCATAAACTTTTTTCCTATTTTTCTCATGATTGCTTTGATGCTAAAATATATAAGCACACAAGTAAAAATAAAGGATACTTTGAAAAGTACCCAAAAATATCATCTGAGAATGATTTATTTTCTTTGTCATTAGTGTCTCATTTAACAGGAAAAAAATTTACAGACCCATTTCATAGAAATCCAAACTGGTACATAGGTTAGAAAAGTTTTGGAAGAGTGTCCTCTTACAAAATACTGAAGTGCTTATTGAATCAACATGACAAATACACAAATAATATGATGCTAAGAAAAAGTTGATAAATGCAAACCTCATGTAGAGGTGAAGTTCTTTGAGAAAATTACTGGATAAAGCTCTTACTTTCAGTTTCAGGAAGAGAGGATAAGAAAAGATGAAAGCAAGCAAAGGATTGAATAATGGAAGAAGTGGTACTAGACTAGTTTTGAAAGAACTCGAGTTTGAAAGAAGAATTGAAAATGAAATATGCCCTACAATATTAGATACTGAGATCCTATATGTGAATAAAAGATAAATGACCATCAAAGAGTATTTTTGGTTACCCTATCTGGTGGGTAAAATCATGTAAAATGATTATAAAATATAATTTTAGTAAAATAGATACGGAATATATTAATTTAAGACATTTCCAGTATGTCATCTTTAAGCTTCCTTGATTTTAAAGAACACACTACTTTTAGTCAAAAATTTGAAAAAAAAAACTAATCTAATACTAAATATAGTTTACTTTTGCCTTGATTCTTACCCAGGAAAGAATGAGGTCAATTTGGCCAGTTAGTCCCCTTTCTAGTGCACATTTAATCCCAAATGAGAGGTTAAACAAAAAGTGTTTCTTCACTATATAGAAAATGATCAAAGAATACCTGCATATGCACTAATTGGAGAACCAGGTCCATCCATTCTACGTTTTTCAGACACTTCTAGGAGAACGATCACTAAGCATGCATAACTCTAAGAAAGCTTAGTAGCAAGTACTCAATCACATATACATTACTTTTGCATACTAGTATAGGTGAGACACTTAGAATACATGATATAAGTTCTTCCCATGAAAAATGAAATCAACATTATGAATACTGAATCTTAGAAGTCATCAGAATGAAATCTTATTTTCCAGTCTTAGAAAGTACTGATCCTAAAAATAAGCATTCATTTGTTTACATTTAGTATTCACAGTAAATGCCCTGTTTGGAAGTTAAGAGTTGATTAATTGGTTTGGTTTAATAATCCTGATCAGGAGTTAGATCTGAATGTGGAAAAGAAATCTCATATCTCCTTGCATTCCAATTTGTTGTTTGGTTATAGTCTATATTCTGATTTAACAGATGATCTGAAAATGCAATGAAAATAGATACAAACACAATTGCCTTATTTAAAGAAGCAATTGAGATTATTTTCATGGCAATATATTTCTTCTCCAAAAATTTTTGTTGAGTACTAATTTCTTTTTTTTTTAAATATATTTTATTTGATCATTTCCAAGCATTATTCGTTAAAGACATGGATCATTTTCTTTTCCTCCCCCCCACCCCCCATAGCCGACGCATAAGTCCACTGGGCATTAGATGTTTTCTTGATTTGAACCCATTGCTTTGTTGATAGTATTTGCATTAGAGTGTTCATTTAAAGTCTATCCTCTGTCATGTCCCCTCAACCTCTGTATTCAGGCAGTTGCTTTTTCTCGGTGTTTCCACTCCCATAGTTTATCCTTTGCTTATGAATGGTGTTTTTTTTCTCCTGGATCCCTGAAAGTTGTTCAGGGACATTACACTGCCACTAATGGAGAAGTCCATTACGTTCGATGATACCACAGTGTATTAGTCTCTGTGTACAATGTTCTCCTGGTTCTGCTCCTCTCGCTCTGCATCACTTCCTGGAGGTTGTTCCAGTCTCCATGGAACTTCTCCACTTTATTATTCCTTTGAGCACAATAGTATTCCATCACCAACATATACCACAATTTGTTCAGCCATTCCCCAATTGATGGGCATCCCCTCGTTTTCCAGTTTTGGGCTACCACAAAGAGCGCAGCTATGAATATTTTTGTACAAGTCTTTGTGTCCATTATCTCTTTGGGGTACAGACCCAGCAGTGCTATGGCTGGGTCAAAGGGTAGATATTCTTTTGTCGCCCTTTGGGCATAGTTCCAAATTGCCCTCCAGAATGGTTGGATCAGTTCACAACTCCACCAGCAATGAATTAATGTCCCTACTTTGCCACATCCCCTCCAGCATTCATTACTTTCCTTTGCTGTTATGTTAGCCAATCTGCTAGGTGTGAGGTGATACCTCAGAGTTGTTTTGATTTGCATCTCTCTGATTATAAGAGATGTAGAACACTTCTTCATGTGCTTGTTAATAGTTTTGATTTCTTTATCTGAGAACTGCCTATCCATGTCCCTTGCCCATTTATCAATTGGAGAATGGCTTGATTTTTTGTACAATTGATTTAGCTCATTATAAATATGAGTAATTAAACCTTTGTCAGAGGTTTCTATGAAGATTTTTTCCCAATTTGTTGTTTCCCTTCTGATTTTAGTTATATTGGTTTTGTTTGTACAAAAGCTTTTTAGTTTGATGTAGTCAAAATTATTTATTTTAGATTTTGTGATTCTTTCTATATCTTGCTTGGTTTTAAAGCCTTTCCCCTCCCAAAGGTCTGACATGTATACTATTCTGTGTTTACCCAATTTACTTATGGTTTCCTTCTTTATGTTTAAGTCACTCACCCATTTTGAATTTATCTTGGTGTAGGGTGTGAGGTGTTGATCTATTCCTAGTCTCTCCCACACTGTCTTCTAATTTTCCCAGCAGTTTTTATCGAATAGTGGATTTTTGTCCCAAAAGCTGGGATCTTTGGGTTTATCGTATACTGTCTTGCTGAGGTCGTTTTCCCCCAGTCTATTCCACTGATCTTCCTTTCTGTTTCTTAGCCAGTACCAAATTGTTTTGATGACTGCTGCTTTGTAATATAGTTTGAGGTCTGGGACTGCAAGGCCCCTATCATATGTGTTTTTTTTTTCATTATTTCCCTGGATATCCTTGATCTTTTGTTCTTCCAAATGAACTTTGTTATGGTTTTTTCTAAATCAGTGAAGAAGTATTTTGGTAGTTCAATGGGTATGGCACTAAATAGATAAATAAGTTTGGGTAGGATGGTCATTTTTATTATATTGGCTCGTCCTATCCATGAGCAGTTAATGTTTTTCCAATTGTTCAAGTCTAGTTTTAGTTGTGTGCCGAGTGTTTTGTAGTTGTGTTCATATAGTTCCTGTGTTTGTCTTGGGAGATAGATTCCTAGGTATTTTATTTTGTCTAAGGTGATTTTGAATGGGATTTCTCTTTCTAGTTCTTGCTGCTGAGCTGTGTTGGAGATATATAGAAAAGCTGATGATTTATGTGGGTTTATTTTGTATCCTGCAACTTTGCTAAAGTTGTTGATTATTTCAATTAGCTTTTTGGTTGAATCTCTAGGATTCTTTAAGTAGACCATCATGTCATCCGCAAAGAGTGATAACTTGGTCTCCTCCTTGCCTATTCTGATGCCTTCAATTCCTTTATCTTCTCTAATTGCTACTGCTAGTGTTTCTAGTACAATGTCAAATAGTAGAGGTGATAATGGGCATCCTTGTTTCACTCCTGATCTTATTGGGAATGCATCTAGTTTATCCCCATTGCAGATGATATTAGCTGTTGGTTTTAGATATATACTGTTTATCATTTTTAGGAATGACCCTTCTATTCCTATGCTTTCTAGTGTTTTTAATAGGAATGGGTGTTGTATTTTATCAAAGGCTTTTTCTGCATCTATTGAGATAATCAGGTGGTTCTTGCTAGTTTGCTTGTTGATGTGGTCAATTATGTGGATGGTTTTCCTAATGTTGAACCAGCCCTGCATCCCTGGTATGAATCCTACTTGATCATGGTGAATGATCCTTCTGATCACTTGCTGGAGTCTTTTTGCTAGTATCCTATTTAAAATTTTTGCATCTAGAAGAAGTTTGATCAAGGGACTTCCGGTTAAGATGGCGGCTTAGAGAAAGCTGAAGTTCAGATCTCCGGAAAACCCTTCCCGACCGATCTCAAACTAGAAGCTCCTAAGGCGCCGAAATTCAAAACGATCAACAGCACAGACCCTGGGAACCCTCCTCCTGGACCTGGACCCGGTTCAAAAGGTACGGCTCCCCTTAAAAGCCAGAACCCGAGATCCCTCGGACCTCAGGGGTAGGAGCGCAGAGTCCAAGGCTCCCGGAAGCGGCAGCCGCGCCGGGCTCAGAGAGCAGGGTCTGAGGAACAACAACCCTCAGGGTCTTCTACCCAAGTCCCAGTCCGGGTGAAAGTTACTGCCTGGGGCTTCCGCTGCAGAGAGCCTGTCGGTCCGGGTGAAAGTTACTGCCTGGGGCCTCCGCTGCAAAGAGCTGGTCGGTCCGGGTGAAAGTTACTGCCTGGGGCCTCCGCTGCAGAGAGCTGGTCAAAACAACAGCAACCCTCAGGGCGGGCAAGACAGCCTCACGGGCTGGATCCTGCTATCCAAGTCTCAGTGAAAGTCTGTGCTCTCGGAGCTTGGGGAAGCGGCAGCCCATCCCCCCGCAGGCCGACGAAACAGCCTCACGGCCAGGTATTCTGAAGGCAACTTCCGGAAATCGAGCCAGGGGGAGACTGTGGCCTCGTGGTCCGACCCTTCCATTCCAGTTCCAGTGAGGCATATTCAGTTTAACCCAGGGAACGCTCATAGAACCAACATCTGCCCAGGACTAAAGCCACTGATCACCAGACAAAGACAAGAAAAGCCAATCCTCCACGTTCAGAGATGACAAATTCCACAGAAGCACAGAAGCCCCAAAATACCAAGAAAAATAAGAAGAAAGGGGCGACTCTGGACACATTCTATGGAGCCAAAATACAAAATACAGAGCAGATAGAAGAAGATATACAAGAAAATTCTCCAAAATCTTCCAAAGGAAATAGAAACTCTCCACAAACCCATGAAGAATTTGAATCAGAAAGGACCAAAAAGATGGAAGCCCTCTGGGAGGAAAAGTGGGAAATGATGCAAAAGAAATTCACGCATCTACAAAACCAGTTTGACCAAACTGTAAAAGAAAACCAGGCTTTAAAGCAAGAACTAATAAAGCAAAGCCAAAACACCAAGAAATTAGAAGAGAACATAAAATATCTCACCGACAAGGTGATAGATCTGGAAAACAGGGGGAGAAGAGAAAATTTAAGAATAATTGGACTCCCAGAAAAGCCAGAAATAAACACCAAACTGGACATGGTGATACAAGATATAATCAAAGAAAATTGCCCAGAGATTCTAGAACAAGGGGGCAATACATCCACTGACAGAGCTCACAGAACACCCTCTACACTAAACCCCCAAAAGACAACTCCCAGGAATGTAATTGCCAAATTCCAAAGCTATCAAACAAAAGAAAAAATCCTACAGGAAGCCAGAAAAAGACAATTTAGATATAAAGGAATGCCAATCAGGATCACACAAGACCTTGCAAGTTCTACGCTGAATGATCGTAAGGCATGGAACATGATCTTCAGAAAGGCAAGAGAGCTGGGTCTCCAACCAAGAATCAGCTACCCAGCAAAACTGACTATATACTTCCAAGGGAGAGTATGGGCATTCAACAAAATAGAAGACTTCCAACTTTTTGCAAAGAAAAGACCAGAGCTCTGTGGAAAGTTTGATACCGAAAATCAAAGAGCAAGGAATACCTGAAAAGGTAAATATTAAGGAAAGGGGAAAAATGTTATCTTCTTTTACTCAAACTCTCTTCTATAAGGACTACATTTATATCAACCTATGTATACTAATATGTGGGGAAAATGTAATGTATAAATAGGGGGTAAAGAAAGACCAAATAGAATAATGGTTCTCACACAAAGATTCACAGGGGAAGGGGAGGGGAAGAAAACTCCTATAAGAAGGAGAGGAAGAGAGGGGGGGGGGTTACTTAAACCTCAATCTCAGGGAAATCAACTCTGAGAGGGAAAAACATCCAGATCCATTGGGATCTTGAATTCTATCTTACCCAACAAGGGTAAGGAGAAGGGAAAACCAAGGGGGGGAGGAGGAGAGGGAGAACAAAAAGGGAGGGAAAGAGAGGGGGGAGGGGGAGGGAACAAAAAGGGAGGGACTAAAAAGGGAAACATCAAGGGAGGGGACAAGGGGGACTGATTCAAAGTAAATCACTGGACTAAAAGGTAGAGCCGAAAAAGAAAAGGTTAGAATTAGGGAAGGCAATCAAAATGCCAGGGAGTCCACAAATGACAATCATAACTTTGAACGTGAATGGGATGAACTCACCCATAAAACGTAGACGAATAGCTGAATGGATTAGAATCCAAAACCCTACCATATGTTGTCTTCAAGAAACACACATGAGGCGGGTTGACACCCACAAGGTCAGAATTAAAGGATGGAGTAAGACCTTCTGGGCCTCAACTGATAGAAAGAAGGCAGGAGTGGTAACCATGATATCTGATAAAGCCAATGCAAAAATAGACCTGATCAAAAGGGATAGGGAAGGTAATTATATTTTGTTAAAAGGGACTCTAGACAATGAGGAAATATCATTAATCAACATGTATGCACCAAATAATATAGCACCCAAATTTCTAATGGAGAAACTAGGAGAATTGAAGGAAGAAATAGACAATAAAACCATACTAGTGGGAGACTTAAACCAACCATTATCAAATTTAGATAAATCAAATCAAAAAATAAATAAGAAAGAGGTAAAAGAAGTGAATGAAATCTTAGAAAAATTAGAATTAATAGACATATGGAGAAAAATAAATAGGGATAAAAAGGAATACACCTTCTTCTCAGCACCACATGGCACATTCACAAAAATTGACCATACATTAGGTCACAGAAACATAGCACACAAATGCAAAAAAGCAGAAATAATGAATGCAGCCTTCTCAGATCACAAGGCAATAAAAATAATGATTAGTAATGGTACATGGAAAACCAAATCTAAAACCAATTGGAAATTAAACAATATGATACTCCAAAACCGTTTAGCTAAAGAAGAAATCATAGAAACAATTAATAATTTCATCAAGGAAAATGACAATGGCGAAACATCCTTTCAAACCTTTTGGGATGCAGCCAAAGCGGTAATCAGAGGCAAATTCATATCCCTGAAAGCTCATATTAACAAACAAGGGAGAGCAGAGATCAATCAATTGGAAATGCAATTGAAAAAACTCGAAAGCGATCAAATTAAAAACCCCCAGCAGAAAACCAAATTAGAAATCCTAAAAATTAAGGGAGAAATTAATAAAATCGAAAGTGATAGAACTATTGATTTAATAAATAAGACAAGAAGCTGGTACTTTGAAAAAACAAACAAAATAGACAAAGTACTGGTCAATCTAATTAAAAAAAGGAAGGAAGAAAAGCAAATTCACAGCATTAAAGATGAAAAGGGGGACAGCACCTCCAATGAGGAGGAAATTAAGGCAATCATTAGAAATTACTTTGCCCAATTATATGGCAATAAATACACCAATTTAGGAGAAATGGATGAATATATACAAAAATACAAACTGCCTAGACTAACAGAAGAGGAAATAGAATTCTTAAATAATCCCATATCAGAAATTGAAATCCATCAAGCCATCAAAGAACTTCCTAAGAAAAAATCCCCAGGGCCTGATGGATTCACCAGTGAATTCTATCAAACATTCAGAGAACAATTAACCCCAATACTATACAAACTATTTGACATAATAAGCAAAGAGGGAGTTCTACCAAACTCCTTTTACGACACAAACATGGTACTGATTCCAAAACCAGGCAGGTCAAAAACAGAGAAAGAAAACTATAGACCAATCTCCCTAATGAATATAGATGCAAAAATTTTAAATAGGATACTAGCAAAAAGACTCCAGCAAGTGATCAGAAGGATCATTCACCATGATCAAGTAGGATTCATACCAGGGATGCAGGGCTGGTTCAACATTAGGAAAACCATCCACATAATTGACCACATCAACAAGCAAACTAGCAAGAACCACATGATTATCTCAATAGATGCAGAAAAAGCCTTTGATAAAATACAACACCCATTCCTATTAAAAACACTAGAAAGCATAGGAATAGAAGGGTCATTCCTAAAAATAATAAACAGTATATATCTAAAACCAACAGCTAATATCATCTGCAATGGGGATAAACTAGATGCATTCCCAATAAGATCAGGAGTGAAACAAGGATGCCCATTATCACCTCTACTATTTGACATTGTACTAGAAACACTAGCAGTAGCAATTAGAGAAGATAAAGAAATTGAAGGCATCAGAATAGGCAAGGAGGAGACCAAGTTATCACTCTTTGCGGATGACATGATGGTCTACTTAAAGAATCCTAGAGATTCAACCAAAAAGCTAATTGAAATAATCAACAACTTTAGCAAAGTTGCAGGATACAAAATAAACCCACATAAATCATCAGCTTTTCTATATATCTCCAACACAGCTCAGCAGCAAGAACTAGAAAGAGAAATCCCATTCAAAATCACCTTAGACAAAATAAAATACCTAGGAATCTATCTCCCAAGACAAACACAGGAACTATATGAACACAACTACAAAACACTCGCCACACAACTAAAACTAGACTTGAACAATTGGAAAAACATTAACTGCTCATGGATAGGACGAGCCAATATAATAAAAATGACCATCCTACCCAAACTTATTTATCTATTTAGTGCCATACCCATTGAACTACCAAAATACTTCTTCACTGATTTAGAAAAAACCATAACAAAGTTCATTTGGAAGAACAAAAGATCAAGGATATCCAGGGAAATAATGAAAAAAAACACATATGATGGGGGCCTTGCAGTCCCAGACCTCAAACTATATTACAAAGCAGCAGTCATCAAAACAATTTGGTACTGGCTAAGAAACAGAAAGGAAGATCAGTGGAATAGACTGGGGGAAAACGACCTCAGCAAGACAGTATACGATAAACCCAAAGATCCCAGCTTTTGGGACAAAAATCCACTATTCGATAAAAACTGCTGGGAAAATTGGAAGACAGTGTGGGAGAGACTAGGGGTAGATCAACACCTCACACCCTACACCAAGATAAATTCAAAATGGGTGAGTGACTTAAACATAAAGAAGGAAACCATAAGTAAATTGGGTAAACACAGAATAGTATACATGTCAGACCTTTGGGAGGGGAAAGGCTTTAAAACCAAGCAAGATATAGAAAGAATCACAAAATGTAAAATAAATAATTTTGACTACATCAAACTAAAAAGCTTTTGTACAAACAAAACCAATATAACTAAAATCAGAAGGGAAACAACAAATTGGGAAAAAATCTTCATAGAAACCTCTGACAAAGGTTTAATTACTCATATTTATAATGAGCTAAATCAATTGTACAAAAAATCAAGCCATTCTCCAATTGATAAATGGGCAAGGGAAATGGATAGGCAGTTCTCAGATAAAGAAATCAAAACTATCAACAAGCACATGAAGAAGTGTTCTACATCTCTTATAATCAGAGAGATGCAAATCAAAACAACTCTGAGGTATCACCTCACACCTAGCAGATTGGCTAACATAACAGCAGAGGAAAGTAATGAATGCTGGAGGGGATGTGGCAAAGTAGGGACATTAATTCATTGCTGGTGGAGTTGTGAACTGATCCAACCATTCTGGAGGGCAATTTGGAACTATGCCCAAAGGGCGACAAAAGAATATCTACCCTTTGACCCAGCCATAGCACTGCTGGGTCTGTACCCCAAAGAGATAATGGACACAAAGACTTGTACAAAAATATTCATAGCTGCGCTCTTTGTGGTGGCCCAAAACTGGAAAACGAGGGGATGCCCATCAATTGGGGAATGGCTGAACAAACTGTGGTATATGTTGGTGATGGAATACTATTGTGCTCAAAGGAATAATAAAGTGGAGAAGTTCCATGGAGACTGGAACAACCTCCAGGAAGTGATGCAGAGCGAGAGGAGCAGAACCAGGAGAACATTGTACACAGAGACTAATACACTGTGGTATAATCGAATGTAATGGACTTCTCCATTAGGGGCGGTGTAATGTCCCTGAACAACTTTCAGGGATCCAGGAGAAAAAAAACACCATTCATAAGCAAAGGATAAACTATGGGAGTGGAAACACCGAGAAAAAGCAACTGCCTGAATACAGAGGTTGAGGGGACATGACAGAGGATAGACTTTAAATGAACACTCTAATGCAAATACTATCAACAAAGCAATGGGTTCAAATCAAGAAAACATCTAATGCCCAGTGGACTTACGCGTCGGCTATGGGGGGTGGGGGGGAGGAAAAGAAAATGATCTATGTCTTTAACGAATAATGCTTGGAAATGATCAAATAAAATATATTTAAAAAAAAAAAAAAAGAAGTTTGATCAAGCCAAAAAAAAAAAAAATTTTTGCATCTATATTCATTAGGGAGATTGGTCTATAGTTTTCTTTCTCTGTTTTTGACCTGCCTGGTTTTGGAAACAGTACCATGTTTGTGTCGTAAAAGGAGTTTGGTAGAACTCCCTCTTTGCTTATTATGTCAAATAGTTTGTATAGTATTGGGGTTAACTGTTCTCTGAATGTTTGATAGAATTCACAGGTGAATCCATCAGGCCCTGGGGATTTTTTCTTAGGAAGTTCTTTGATGGCTTGATGGATTTCAATTTCTGATATGGGATTATTTAAGAATTCTATTTCCTCTTCTGTTAGTCTAGGCAGTTTGTATTTTTGTATATATTCATCCATTTCTCCTAAATTGGTGTATTTATTGCCATATAATTGGGCAAAGTAATTTCTAATGATTGCCTTAATTTCCTCCTCATTGGAGGTGCTGTCCCCCTTTTCATCTTTAATGCTGTGAATTTGCTTTTCTTCCTTCCTTTTTTTAATTAGATTGACCAGTACTTTGTCTATTTTGTTTGTTTTTTCAAAATACCAGCTTCTTGTCTTATTTATTAAATCAATAGTTCTATCACTTTCGATTTTATTAATTTCTCCCTTAATTTTTAGGATTTCTAATTTGGTTTTCTGCTGGGGGTTTTTAATTTGATCGCTTTCGAGTTTTTTCAATTGCATTTCCAATTGATTGATCTCTGCTCTCCCTTGTTTGTTAATATGAGCTTTCAGGGATATGAATTTGCCTCTGATTACCGCTTTGGCTGCATCCCAAAAGGTTTGAAAGGATGTTTCGCCATTGTCATTTTCCTTGATGAAATTATTAATTGTTTCTATGATTTCTTCTTTAGCTAAACGGTTTTGGAGTATCATATTGTTTAATTTCCAATTGGTTTTAGATTTGGTTTTCCATGTACCATTACTAATCATTATTTTTATTGCCTTGTGATCTGAGAAGGCTGCATTCATTATTTCTGCTTTTTTGCATTTGTGTGCTATGTTTCTGTGACCTAATGTATGGTCAAATTTTGTGAATGTGCCATGTGGTGCTGAGAAGAAGGTGTATTCCTTTTTATCCCTATTTATTTTTCTCCATATGTCTATTAATTCTAATTTTTCTAAGATTTCATTCACTTCTTTTACCTCTTTCTTATTTATTTTTTGATTCGATTTATCTAAATTTGATAATGGTTGGTTTAAGTCTCCCACTAGTATGGTTTTATTGTCTATTTCTTCCTTCAATTCTCCTAGTTTCTCCATTAGAAATTTGGGTGCTATATTATTTGGTGCATACATGTTGATTAATGATATTTCCTCATTGTCTAGAGTCCCTTTTAACAAAATATAATTACCTTCCCTATCCCTTTTGATCAGGTCTATTTTTGCATTGGCTTTATCAGATATCATGATTACCACTCCTGCCTTCTTTCTATCAGTTGAGGCCCAGAAGGTCTTACTCCATCCTTTAATTCTGACCTTGTGGGTGTCAACCCGCCTCATGTGTGTTTCTTGAAGACAACATATGGTAGGGTTTTGGATTCTAATCCATTCTGCTATTCGTCTACGTTTTATGGGTGAGTTCATCCCATTCACATTCAAAGTTATGATTGTCATTTGTGGACTCCCTGGCATTTTGATTGCCTTCCCTAATTCTAACCTTTTCTTCTTCGGCTCTACCTTTTATTCCAGTGATTTACTTTGAATCAGTCCCCCTTGTCCCCTCCCTTGATGTTTCCCTTTTTAGTCCCTCCCTTTTTGTTCCCTCCCCCTCCCCCCTCTCTTTCCCTCCCTTTTTGTTCTCCCTCTCCCCCTCCCCCCCTTGGTTTTCCCTTCTCCTTACCCTTGTTGGGTAAGATAGAATTCAAGATCCCAATGGATCTGGATGTTTTTCCCTCTCAGAGTTGATTTCCCTGAGATTGAGGTTTAAGTAAACCCCCCCCCCTCTCTTCCTCTCCTTCTTATAGGAGTTTTCTTCCCCTCCCCTTCCCCTGTGAATCTTTGTGTGAGAACCATTATTCTATTTGGTCTTTCTTTACCCCCTATTTATACATTACATTTTCCCCACATATTAGTATACATAGGTTGATATAAATGTAGTCCTTATAGAAGAGAGTTTGAGTAAAAGAAGATAACATTTTTCCCCTTTCCTTAATATTTACCTTTTCAGGTATTCCTTGCTCTTTGATTTTCGGTATCAAACTTTCCACAGAGCTCTGGTCTTTTCTTTGCAAAAAGTTGGAAGTCTTCTATTTTGTTGAATGCCCATACTTTCCCTTGGAAGTATATAGTCAGTTTTGCTGGGTAGCTGATTCTTGGTTGGAGACCCAGCTCTCTTGCCTTTCTGAAGATCATGTTCCATGCCTTACGATCATTCAGCGTAGAACTTGCAAGGTCTTGTGTGATCCTGATTGGCATTCCTTTATATCTAAATTGTCTTTTTCTGGCTTCCTGTAGGATTTTTTCTTTTGTTTGATAGCTTTGGAATTTGGCAATTACATTCCTGGGAGTTGTCTTTTGGGGGTTTAGTGTAGAAGGTGTTCTGTGAGCTCTGTCAGTGGATGTATTGCCCCCTTGTTCTAGAATCTCTGGGCAATTTTCTTTGATTATATCTTGTATCACCATGTCCAGTTTGGTGTTTATTTCTGGCTTTTCTGGGAGTCCAATTATTCTTAAATTTTCTCTTCTCCCCCTGTTTTCCAGATCTATCACCTTGTCGGTGAGATATTTTATGTTCTCTTCTAATTTCTTGGTGTTTTGGCTTTGCTTTATTAGTTCTTGCTTTAAAGCCTGGTTTTCTTTTACAGTTTGGTCAAACTGGTTTTGTAGATGCGTGAATTTCTTTTGCATCATTTCCCACTTTTCCTCCCAGAGGGCTTCCATCTTTTTGGTCCTTTCTGATTCAAATTCTTCATGGGTTTGTGGAGAGTTTCTATTTCCTTTGGAAGATTTTGGAGAATTTTCTTGTATATCTTCTTCTATCTGCTCTGTATTTTGTATTTTGGCTCCATAGAATGTGTCCAGAGTCGCCCCTTTCTTCTTATTTTTCTTGGTATTTTGGGGCTTCTGTGCTTCTGTGGAGTTTGTCATCTCTGAACGTGGAGGATTGGCTTTTCTTGTCTTTGTCTGGTGATCAGAGGCTTTAGTCCTGGGCAGATGTTGGTTCTATGAGCGTTCCCTGGGTTAAACTGAATATGCCTCACTGGAACTGGAATGGAAGGGTCGGACCACGAGGCCACACTCTCCCCCTGGCTCGATTTCCGGAAGTTGCCTTCAGAATCCCTGGCCGTGAGGCTGTTTCGTCGGCCTGCGGGGGGATGGGCTGCAGCTTCCTCAAGCTCCGAGAGCACAGACTTTCACTGAGACTTGGATAGCAGGATCCAGCCCGTGAGGCTGTCTTGCCCGCCCTGAGGGTTGCTGTTGTTTTGACCAGCTCTCTGCAGTGGAGGCCCCAGGCAGTAACTTTCACCCGAACCGACAGGCTCTCTGCAGCGGAAGCCCCAGGCAGTAACTTTCACCCGGACTGGGACTTGGGTAGAAGACCCTGAGGGTTGTTGTTCCTCACACCCTGCTCTCTGAGCCCGGCGCGGCTGCCGCTTCCGGGAGCCTTGGACTCTGCGCTCCTACCCCTGAGGTCCAAGGGATCTCGAGTTCTGGCTTTTAAGGGGAGCCGTACCTTTTGAACCGGGTCCAGGTCCAGGAGGAGGGTTCCCAGGGTCTGTGCTGTTGATCGTTTTGAATTTCGGCGCCTTAGGAGCTTCTAGTTTGAGATCGGTTGGGAAGGGTTTTCCGGAGATCTGAACTTCAGCTTTCTCTAAGCCGCCATCTTAACCGGAAGTCCCAAGTACTAATTTCTTAATTCCTATTAACCTCTGATAAATAATTGAGAAATAGCACCAAAATCTCTTGAGTATTCTTAAAGTATGTGCATACATATAATGACACCATGTCTGATCATTTAACTGATTAAACAATGATGCAACATGAAAGGCAGTGTAAATAATGAAGAAATAGTAGTCTTAATATATATACACCAAATGGTATAGCATTCAGATTTCTAAAGGAGAAACTAAAGGAGCATGCAGAGGAAATAGATAGTAAAACCATACAAGTGGGGGATCTCAACTTTCCCCTATCAGAACTAGATATATCAAACCAAAAAGTAAATAAGAAATAAGTAAAGGGGGAGAATGAAATGATAAAAAAATAGAACTAATAAACATCTGATGAAAAATAAATAGGGATAAAAATATTATAATTATACCTTCTTTTTAGCACCACATAGTACATATAAAAAGATTGAACATATAGTAGGGCAAAAAAAAACACAACATTGCAAACAAATGTAGGAAAGCAGAAATAATAAATGTCACTTTTTTGGAACATAATGCAATAAAAATAATAATAAGTAGTTATGGAAAGGCAAATTTAAAATTAATTGGAAACTAAACAAACTAATTCTTAATAACTTGTAAGTCAAAGAACAAATCAAAGAAAAAATTACTGATTTCATTGAAGAGAATAACAATGAGAAAACAACATATCAAAATCTAATGGATGAAGCCAAAGAAGTACTCAGGGAAAATTTTATATTCCTAAGTGCAAATATAAACAAATCAGAGAGGGAAGAGGTCAATGAATTGGGCATTAAACTTAAAAAACTAGAAAGAGAACAAATTAAAAATCCCCAGATTAAAAACTAAATTGGAAATCCTAAAATTCAAAGGAGAAATTAATAAAATTGAAAGTAAAACAAACTATTGAATTAAATAAAATTAAGAGCTAGTACTTTTAAAAAAAACAAAGTACTGGTAAATTAAAAAAGAAGAAGAAAATCAAATTAACAGTTTCAAAGATGAAAAGGATGAAAAGGAAATTAAGGTAATTATTAAGAGCCATTTTGCCTAATTATGTGGCAATAAATATAGCAATCCAGGTGAAATGGGTGAATATTTACAAAAATATAAATTGCCCAGATTAACAAAAGAGGAAACTGAATACTTAAACAATCCCATTTTGGAAAAAGAAATTGAACAAGCCATCAAGGAATTCCCTAAGAAAAAATCCCCAGGGCCAGATGGATTCACAAGTGAATTCTAATAAACATTTAAAGAACAAATAATTCCAATACTACATAAACTATGTGACAAAAAAAGCAAAGAAGTAACTTTGTCAAATTTCTTTTATGACACAAATATAGTACTGATTCTAAAGCCATGAAGACTAAAAACAGGAAAAGAAAACTATAGACCAATTTCCCTAATGAATATAGATGCAAAAATCTTAAATAAAGTAGAAGCAAAAAGACTACAGCAAGTTATCAAGAGGATTAATCACTGTGACCTGGTGAGATTTATAACAGAAACGCAAGGATGATTCAATATTAGGAAAACCATCCATATAATTGACCATATCAATAACCAAATAAACAGAAATCATGTAATTATCTCAATAGATGCAGAAAAAGCCTTTGACAAAATACAACACCCATTCCTATTAAAAACACTAGAAAGTATAGGAATAGATGGGCCTTCCCTAAAAATAATAAACAGTATATATCTAAAACCTTCAGCAAACATCATGTCCAATGTGGATAAACTAGAAGCTTTCCGAATAAGATTGGTAATGAAACAAGGATGCCCAGTGTCACCTCTATTACTTAACATTGTAATAAAAAAACACTAGCAGTAGCAATTAGAGAAGAAAAGGACATTGAAGGTATTGAATAGTCAATGAGGAGACCAAACTATCTCTCTTTGCAAATGATATGATGGTATACTTAAAGAATCCTAGAGAATTCACTAAAAAACTAGTGGAAATAATCAACAACTTTAGCAAAGTTTCAGGATACAAAATAAACCCACATAAACCAGCAGCATTTCTATATATTTCCAACACAACTCAGCAACAAGATTTAGAAAGAGAAATTCCATTTAAAATCACCCTGTCAAATATAAAATATTTAGGAATCTATTTGCCAAGACAAACACAGGAATTATATGAACAGAAGTAGAAAACACTTTCCACACAACTAAAACTGGATCTAAATACCATGAAAAACATTAATTGCTCATGGGTAGGATGAGCTAGTATAATAAAAAATGGCAGTCTTACCCAAATACTTTTTTTATTCAGTGCCATACCTTTCAAACTACCAAGAAACTTTTTTATAGAATTAGAAAAAATATAACAAAATTCATTTGGAAGAACAAAAGATCAAGAATATCAAAGTAACTAATTAAAAAATTAAATAAAATGCAAAGGATGGTGGCATAGCAATACCATATCTTAAACTGTTTATATATATATATATATATATATATATATATATATATATACACATATACATGTGTATATATATATACATATATGTATATAAAGATACACTATAAAAATAAAACTGTACCATAAAAAACAATATAGTACAGGTTAAAAGACAGAAGAGTGGGTCATTGGAATAGACTTGGGATAAATGGCCTCAGAAAGATAGTGTAGGATAAATCAAAAGATCCTAGCTTTTGGGACAAGAACCCACTATTTGACAAGAATTGATGGGAAAATTAGAAAACAGTCTGGGACAGATTAAGTTTAGATCAATATCTCACATCCTATACCAAGATAAATTCAGATTGGGTAAATAATTTAAATATAAAGAAGGAAATTATAAGTAAAATAGATGAGCATAGAAAGTATACTTGTCAGATCTATGGGAAAGAAAAAAAATTAAAACTTAGCAAGAGATAGAGAATATTACAAAATATAGCGTGAATAATTTTGATTACATTAAATTAAAAGGTTTTTGTACAAACAATACTAATGCAAACAAAATCAGAAGTGAAGCAGGAACAAATCAGGAAAAATTTTAATAAGAAGTACCTTTGACAAAGGTCTAATTTCTCAAATTTATAAGAAGCTAAGTAAATTGTACATAAAATCAAGCCACTCCCCAGTTGATAAATGGGCAAGGGACATGGATAGGCAGTTTTCAGATAAAGAAATAAAAACTATCAATAAGCATGTGAAACAGCCTTCTAAATCTCTCATAATTTGAGAAATGCAAGTCAAAACAACACTGAAGTACCACCTCACATCTAGCAGAATGTCCAATTTGACAGTAAAAGAAAAATAATAAATATTGGAGGAGATGTGGCAAAATTGGGACACTAATGCATTGTTGGTTGAGTTGTGGATTGATCCCACCATTTGGGAAGACAATTTGCAACTATGTCCAAAGGGCTTTTAAAAACTGCCTACTCTTTGACACAGAAATAACACTGCTAGTTTTATACTCCAAAGAGATGATGGATGGAAAAGACTTGTACAAAAATATCTATAGCTATGCTCTTTGTGGTGCCAAAAAAAAAAAAAAACTGGAAAATGAGGGGGTGTTCATCGATTGGGGAATGGCTGAACAAATTGTAGTATCTGTTGGTGATGGAATACTATTGTGCTGAAAGGAATAAAGAACTGGAAGAATTCCATGGGAACTGGAGTGACCTCCAGGAACCAATGCAGATAGAAATGAACAGAACCAGTAGAACATTGGACACAGACTGATACATTATGACACAATCAAATGTTAGAGACCTTTCTATGAGAAACAATGCAATGACCCAGGACAATCCAGAGAAACTTGTGAGAAAGAACACTATCCATATCCAAAGAAAGAACTGTGGGAGTAGAAATGCAGAAAAAAATACACAATTGATCACATGATTCAATTGGTATATGATTGGGAATATTGACTTTGAATGATCACTCTATTGAAAAATTAATGATGTGGAAGTAGATTTTGAACATATAAAACCCAGTGGAATTGTTCCTTGGCTCTGGGGGATGGGGGGAATGGAGGAGGAGAGGGAAAGAACATGAATCATGTAACTATGGAAAAATATCCTAAATAAATTAATTCATTAATTTAAAATAAAAAGAAAAAACAATGATGCAAGTCATTGTTCCCAAACATTGACTGGCTTTTCAAATGTAATTATATGTAAAAAAAAATTGTGCTGTTTCCAGATTAAATGAATTTGACAGTGGCAAGCAAAGAACAGGCAATTTGAATATTGAAGTCAAATCATTAATTGGGAACTCCTGATGTTATAACTGGATACTTATACAGTGTTGTCATCTAAATATTCAATACATGTGCCCAAATTCACTTTGTTTATTAAAATTTTGGTTTCATTCAGCATGTGTGAAAATAACTATCAATAGAGTCAATGTAAATAAGAGAAGTGGCTTGTGCTATATGCTTTATATGTGATAAATAATAGGCAGTCATTAAATGTCACTAATTTAGAATCTACTTTCTCTCCTTGCTGAAAAAATGTCAATTACTTTTTTTTTGTCTCCTGAAGGCTTTTCCTTCCATTATCAGGATCAAATTCTCCCGCCTCTTCCTGTTTGTTTTATATTCACTTCAACTTTATATAGTACTAATCATATTCCCTTTCCTCCAAATGTAATTGGGGGTGGGGAGCCAAATTGATTAAGGATATTACTATTCCCAAACATGGCATTGCCCAAGGGAGTTGCCCCAGGGTCTCTTTTCTAATGTTACTAAAATCTTATAGCACTTCCCAGCTTTTACACTTCACCAAACTTCATTAAAATATTGGCAGCAATAGAAAGTTGACCATATTTCATTGGCAGGATCTATATATCACCCCCAATTGCAATATCAGTCTGTACCTTAAAATATATGCATATATGACTATCATCATTGAATTTCTACTCTGATGAATCATCATTGCTTGAACATGACCCAGTATTCTTGAAGACTCTGCAAGAGAATATAAATTCTAACAGGGATCCTTGAGCTAGAAATATTTCAAATATGGGTCTAATGATGAAATACAACCATCATGTGAGGTTTTAGGCTAGTCAGGGTCTAGTCAGAGAGTGACATCATTGTTTGCCCTATAAATGCTGAACTTTTTGTCATAATAGTTCTCAAAGGTCATTTGCAAAGTTATGCATTGGTCATGTTTGATATCATAGAAGTGGATATCCATGCTGATGCAATCATAGACCCTTGAAGAATTAAAGGACCATCAAAATATGTTTAAAAAAAACTATTAAAGGTCGTATTATTTGGCCAAAATTATTTTTCTTTAAAGTTAAAGTTGAAGATAATAATGATTTTATAAGATGATGATATATAGATAAAGATAATAGCAGTGATACAGATATAAATTATATAGTTAGCAGTAACAAATGAAAATTAAATAATGGTAAGTAATTATTTTTTTCTTTATATTAAGATATTTTCTCATGGTTATATGATTCATGATTTTTCTGTCCCCTCTTTTCTCCCCCCTCCTGGAGCTGACAAGCAATTCAATTGTGTTATACATGTATCATTGTTCAAAACCCATTTCTATGTTATTCATACTTGCAATAGAGTGATCTTTTACCATCAAAACCCTAATCATATTCTCATCAAACCATGTGATAGATCATATGTTTTTCTTCTGCATTTCTGTTCCCATAGTTATTTCTCTGTATGTAGACAGCATTCTTTCTCATAAGTTCCTCTCAATTTTCCTGGGTCATTGCATTGGTGCTAGTAAAGTCTCTTACATTTGATACATAATTAATTTTCCAAATCCCTATATATGTCCTGATTAAGTTGATAAAATAGGATAAAGTTCAGGTGCTGAAAAATTCTGATAAACTTAAATCTAGTATGTAGAGCTCCATTCTTAACCAATGAGTCACAGTACTATTTTCTCCCATTATACGGACCTCAAAGACTTGTTTGTAATAGTAGTGTTGACTGAAACTCAATAGCACAGACTTTTCTGGCTAGATGAGACCTAAGATATATAATTGAACTCTATAACTTCACTCCAAGTCACTAATCTAAAATATTTTTAAATGTTCTTTTTTTCTCATCCTAATCAAAAATTTCTTAAATAAAACCCATAGAATAGACTGACAAAACACACACTAAGGTAAACATAAAACAATGACAGTCAAACATGAGAAATATCATATGATTAGCATTAGATTTATTCCTTAAAGTCTTATAACCCAAAAACTCCAGAAAAAAGAAACCCGAATGTCCTGGGTAAACAGAAAAAATACAATAAAAGGAAGCAAAATGTAAAATATTATTGTTAAAATAAAACTACTCTGGTCTATCACTCAAAATGACAATTCCCAAAACATTCCATTCACTGAGTCCAAGATGTTTAAGCAATTTCACAGACATGAGCATTAGGATCCAGCTTTAAGGGTCACTGATCAGTCCTCTATTACCAATAATTCAGTCTATATGCCCCACCTTAACCCTATAAGAGAGAAAATATTGACACAACCTTGTCATGTAAATAAATAAAAGGGAGAACTAGAGGGGAAGAGACAGGAGCATTGAGAAATGCAGCACTAAGATGGATAAAATGAAAGAATCTCTTTATTCATTCTCACCATCAGGAATTTACTCTGATCATAATACAGAATAGATTGTTTTTCTCTCCAATAAAAGGTGCCCGGGAATGCATAAGAATCTGGCAATTTGTGTAGTGGAAAAAGAAGGAGGATCTAAAGGGGAAAGGAAAAAAAAACTAGAAGCAAGGAATGGATAATAGGAGAAAGGTTAAAAGCTTGAAATTCAGAAGTTGAGATTCTAATTATAAAATTAGCTGATGAGATAAATCAAGAGATATACATATGAATACATACATATGAAGAGAATAACATATGAAGGGAAAAGAACCAAAATTCCCCAGAGGAGAAGAAAAATAAAAAACCTTAATCCTTTTCCCCAGAGATCTGGAATAAAAGAAAGTACAGAATGGTTCAAATGGAAATAAAACTCATGGAAGAAGAAATGAGAAATTAAATTAGAACAGAATTCAGACTTCTTTACATAGCATTAAAAAAGACAAACAGAAAAATCTAGAAATCAGTTGAGATTGGATACATTCTGGGATATGTACATGAATATAGCAGAAGTTGTAAGTTTTTTTTTTAAGGAAAAAAAGGAAATGTTAACAAGGATAAAAGAATAAATCAATTCTATACAAGTCAAAGAAACTCACTCTTAGGTTGTGGGGGTACCTGGATTACTCAGTGGATTGAGAGTCAGACACAGAGATGGGAGGTTCTGTGTTCAAATCTCATTGAAAACACATCCTAACTGTGTTACCTTGGACAAATCACTTAACCCCCATTGCCTAGCCCTAACCACTCTACTATTTTGGAACCAAAGCACAGTTTTGATTCTAAGACAGAAGGTAAAGGTTTAAAAAAAAAAGAAACTCATTCTAAAGATGGAGTGTGTAATGAGAAGCTTAAGATAACAGGTATGCTAGAAGAACATGACAAATTTGAAAGCACTACCAAAATAGTACTGAAAATAGACTAGAAAAATTGACTAGATTATTAGCATACAAAAATAACAAAAACAAAAGAGAACATTTTTGGATTGAATCTGTTTATTGCTGCCAAGAAAACAATATTTATCCTCAATGGATGTATTATTTACATTTCTTAATTTCCATGAGAAATAATAAAATTTTGAGCAATAAGGAAAAATACTTTAAACTATAAAAGAACACATTCAGAAGTGCAGATTTACTCCTCATTTAGGAGAAATAACAAAAGAAAATGCCATAGAATGCCCCAGAAAGCAATGGGTTTGAAGCTGCCACCCAAAGTACTATCATGAAAACTTGATCCTAATAATCAAGAAAGAAGATTCAACAAAAGAAAAGCATTTGAGATATCCTCAAAACAAATGAAAAATATAACAAAATAAAACTCAAGTGATCAAAATATTTTTGAATATTCTAAATAAGTGAAATACAGGAAAGCAAATTCAATAGGAATTAATGAATAGACTAAGGAAATCAATTCCTCCATCTATTATATGTGCTATTTATTTTTGCCTTAGAAATGTACTGAATTGATGAGTAAAAGAAATAACAAAGAGATAATTATCAAAAGGCAAAAATTACCTAATGAGCTTAAGAATTAAAGGAAACTCAGAGAATCAGGAGAAGAAAAGAAGATATGAAATAATTCCAAAAACTAAATCCTATGATCCCCTCTAAGTTAATCAATATCTTTCGGGGAGGGAAAACAATGGGGAGTTATTCAAAAGTGAAAAGAAAGAAGATAAGAAATAAATGGTTACTAGATATGCAACCATAAGTCAATAAGAAAACAAATAAAGAATAATATTTTATTAACCCCTCAGCAAGAGTAGGACCCTAAGGAAGAATACAATTTTTTAAAAAAGCAATGGGATGCAGGAGGAATTGAAACTCTGGCAAAAAGAATATCTCATATAGGAAAGGAAAATAGCTTTCTCTAAAAAAAAAAACTACAGGAAAAGGATTGTAGTGTATGTCTATGGTAAAAGAAAGAGGCTTTGAAATAAGTTTCTTCTGAGGGAAATTTGAAAATTATGAGCCCATTTTTTTTGAGAAAGGGTTTTGTCTCTAGGACTTGAATCTATACCTGGAAAAAATTTCATCAGTCCTATGACCCAGTGATCTTAGCAGCTGGGGTTACTAAAAAGTTTTATTTGTTACTCGTGTTACTTAAAATGGGGTGGTGGGGGAGATCTGTCTGTTTAGAACTATTACTAGCAGTATGATTCATATTTTTTTAAATAGAAATAACTCAAGTATTTTATGATCAAGAAATGGCAGAACATATGATGGGAATGTAGTGGAATATTTTATTATAAGCAGTAATTTTTAAAAAATAGAAATTCAATGAAATATATATGTATATACATATATACATGGGTTTCCCAAGGGCAGCTAGCATCCAGTTTGAAGGATGAAGGGAATGACTAAACTAGCAATAAGATAATCTGGCTTTAGGAGTAGAGAGTGTTCATGGCATGGAAATAGAATTGCACCAAGTCTCATCATAAAGGATATAGAATTAGTACATGATGCAATATGCTTCAATTTGATACTGCAGTACTGATGGTTCTTGTATCTATTTATTTAACCCTAATCTCTCTTCTAATATCCAGACTTGATCATCAACCTCATATTAAACTTCTCAAACTGGATATCCCACAGACATCTTATGTTCAAAGTTAGACACACAATCTTTCCTCCAAACTCTCTCCCATTCTAAACTTCCATATTACTATTAAAGGCACCATCATTATCCTAGGCACATGGGTTCATAGCATGTATGAAATCTTTTACTTCCCACATCCCCCAAATCTAGTTCGTTATCAAATGACCTTTTTAAATAATTTTCTGAACTTTTCTTTTAAAGAACAATAGTCCAATTATAGGGCATCACCTTGATCTTCAGGGTAAAGTAGCCGTTTTTAATCCTTAATTCTAAATATTTCTTCAGTCTTTACCAATGTCATATCATCATAGAATTTTAGACTTACAAGGAATTTCAACAATTCTCTAGAATAGCTCACATATCTGATATGTGAGAAACCAAGGCCTTGAGAAACAAAGTGACTTACTAAGATCAATTAGTTAGTGGTAGAAATCAGATTAGTACCCCAGTGTCCTGGCACCAATTTAATTGCTTATAAATTATATTACTTTACAATGTTTTCCTTTCAGTTCAATGACTGAAAAGTTCATAATCTCCTTGTTACTTGAAATGTATATGCTCTTTTTCTCTCATTATATATTTTTCCATTCTATAAAGAAAAAATTTTTAATTTATTAAAAAAATTTAAGTGGCAAATTTTACCTCTTCCTATCTCCTCTTTAAAATGTAACGTAATTTCATATTGATTATATGTGTCTAGACATGTAAAACTTTTTTTCATATGTCATGTTGAAAAAGAAACACAGATCAAAATATAAAGAAAAAATGTTTTTAATTATGCTTCTATCTGCATTCAGACACCATTAGTTCTTTCTCTGGAGGTGAACAGCAGCTTTTATAAGTCCTTCAGAAATGTCATCGATCACTGTATTACTGAGAAAAATCCAAGTCATTCCTACTTGATCATTGAACAACATTGATATTACTGTTGTACAGTTTTGTCCTGGTTCTGTTTACTTCATTTAACCTCAGATCATATAAGTCTTTTGGTTTTTTTGAAACCATCCTGCTTATCATTTCTAAGAAAACAAGAGTATTTCATTATAATCATATACCATAACTTGTTCAATCATTCCACAATTGATTGTCATCTTATCAATTTCCAATTTATTGCCAAACATTGAATATAGAATGTTATTGAAATATAGAAATGTTATTGGTTTTTCTGGATCACAGGAGAAACAGAATTATAATCCTGTGATTCTCATACCAAACCACTTTCCAGAATTGTTCGATTGGTTCACAACTCCAAAAGCAACTCTTTAGTCTCCCAAGTTTTCCATATCCACTTCAACATTTGTCATATCTTTATGTAATATTTGCCAGTCTAATCAAAGTGAGGTGATACTTCAAAACTGCTTAATTTGCAATTTCTAATCAATAGTGATTTAGATATTTTATATGATGATAGTATTGATTTATTTTTTTCTGAAATCTGCCTGTCCATATCTTTTGGTCATTTATAAATGAGGGATGAAATATATTCTTATAAATTTAAGTAAAGACTCTATACATTTGATAAATGGGACCTTTGATGTATTTATACATAAATGAGAGATTTGATGTATTTTTACCCAGTTTTTATTTCCTTCTAATCTTAATATCATTGGTTTTGTTTGTACAAAATCTTTTAAAATTAATCTATATTACCATCTTATTTTTGGTAATGCTCTCTATCTCTTGTTTGCTCATAAATTATTTCTTTATCCATAGATGTGACAGGTAAAATTTTCCATGCTCTCCTAATTTTTTATCAAATTTTCTTGTATGTCTAAATTATGTACTGATTTTGACCTTATCTTGGCATGAGATATTGATCTCTACCAACTTTCTGCCACGTTATTTTTCACTTTTAATATCAAAATCAGGCATATTTTAAATGTTTTGTTTTGTTTTTCCTCTTTCTTTCTAGATATCTTCCTTCTTAGGTAATATAAAGAAATGATGATGATTTACAAAGGGGTTATTGTAAATCCTGAAAATCTGCATATGCTATTAGTTATTTTAGTTGATTCTCTAGGATTCTTCAAGTATACTATGGTGTTTTCTGAAAAAAAAATTATAGTTTTGTATATTCATGACCTATTCTAGTTTTGCAATTTCTTTTTATTATCTTATTGTGATGGGTAGTGTTCCTAATAACACTATTGGATAAGAGGAATACTAATGGGAATCCTTGCTTCACCCATGATCTTATTGCAAAGACATTCCATATTACAGATAATATTTGCTGTTGATTTTAGATAGATACCAATTTATCATTTTAAGGAAAGCTCCATTTATTCCTATGATTTCTACTGTTTTGTTTTTGTTTTTGTTAAACCTTTATATTCCATCTTACCATCAATTCTGTATCTTGTTTCCAAGACAGAAGAGCGATAAAGGCTGGATGATGGGGGTTAAGTGACTAGTCAGTGGTCACAGAGCTACAAAGTGTCTCAGGCCAGATTTGAACCCAGGTCCTCCCTCTCTAGATCTGGTTCTCAATCTATTGAGTCACCTAAATCCTGCATAGTGTTTTTAATAGGAAAACCTGTTGCATTTTGTCAAAAGTTTTTTTTTTTTCCTGCATCTATTGAGATAGTTATTTGGTTTTTCTTATTTGTTACTGATATGGTCAATGATGCTGATAGTTTTTCATATACTGAACCAGACCTACATTCTTGGTAAAAATTTCAAATGATCATAGTATATGATCTTAATGATATCTTATAATGATATCCTCATTAGTATTTATTTAAGATTGTTGCATCAATATTTGTTAGGGAAAGTTGTTTATAGATATATTTCTCTATTTTTACTCTTTGTTGTTTAGATACTATCACAACATTTGGGCATGAAATGAATTAGATAAATCCTTTTCTACCTATTGTTCTGCAGAGTTTATATTAAATTAGAAGTAATTGGTGTTTAAACCATAAGTAGAATTCACTTGTGAATCTAGTCCTGGGGATTTCTTTTCTTACAGAGTTCATTTATTGTTTCTTCAATTCCTATTTTTCTAGGATAGAGTTATTTAATTGTTTTATTTAATCTTGGCCATTTATATGGTTGTAAATATTCATGTATTTCTATTACATTAATTGGCTTATAATTAGCAAAATAGCTCCTCTTATTTAGTTTAATTTAATCTTCTTTTGATAGTGTTAATTTGGTTTTCCTCTTACTTTTTAAAAATCAAATTAAATGAAATATCTATTTTTTCATAAAACAAGCTCTTAGTTTTATTTATAAGTTCAATTTTTTTTAACTTTTGGTTTTATTAATTTCTCCTTTGATTTTCTGAATTCCAGACTTGTTGATTAACTGGCAAATTCCCCCTTTATCTTAGTTATTCTTAGTTGCATGCCCAGTTCATATAACTGTTCTTTCTCTCTTTAATTGATGAAAACAGAGACATAAATTTTCCCCTGATTACTGCTTTGGCTTCATCCCATAAATCTTGGTATATTGTATCATTATTGTCATTCTCTTTAAGGATTTTATTGATGATTTCTGTAATTCATTCTTTGATTTACTCATTCTGTAGGATTAGAATATTTACTTTACAATTAATTTTAATCTATATTTACATAGCTGTTTTAATGTAAATTTTTACATCATGATCTGAAAAGAATAAATTTCATAGTTTTGCTTTTCTGTATTTGGTTGTGAGGTATTTATGTCCTAATACACAGTCAACTTTTATGTAGGTGAACTGTACTTGAAAAAAAAAGATATGTTCCTTTTTATTCCCATTCAATTCATCTAAAACTTTTTCTCTATTTATCTCCTCATCTTCTTTCTTGATTAGGTTTATCCAGTTATATGAGAGCAAAGTTGAGGTCTCCTACTAGTATGATTTTACTGTCATTTACCTTTCATTTTAAGAATTTGAATGGCTTGCATTAGTCCATAATGTATAATATTGATATTACTTTATTCTCTATAGTACTTTCAGTAAAATGTAATTTCCTTGTTGATCTCTTTCAATTAGATCTATTTTTGCTTTTGCCTTGGTTGAGATCATGATTGTCATTGCTGCTTTTATTTTCATTTTCTTCAGTGGAATCATATTAGATTCTGCTCCAGCCTCTCATTTTCCTTCTGTTTTAATCTCTCTGTTTCAACTGTATTTCCTGTAAATAATATATTATTAGATACTCATTTTTAATCTGTTCTGATATCCACTTCCACTTCATGGGTGAGTTCATCCTATTCATATTCATAGTTATGATTATTAGCAGCATTTTCCTCCATCTTATTTTCCTTCTGTTTATCTATCTCCTTTTATCATGTCTCTTCTCCAAATTGTTTTTCTTCTTACCACTTCCTCCCCCAATCCAGTCTTGCATCTCTCAGACCCTCCCTTTCTTCTCCCATTTCTTTTTACTTCTCTGTATGGTAAGAAAGAAATTTATACTAAGCTGAATGTTTTTGTTATTCTCAATTTGAGCCAATTATATAAAGAGTAAGGTTCAATAATTACCCATCTTCCTCCATCTTCCCATTCAAAGTAAAAGCTCTTCCTTTCATGCCTCTTATGTAAGATAATTTACCACATTCTACTTCTCCCTTTCCTCTTTTTCTTAGAGCCATCTCTCTTTTCCCTTAATTTTATTTAAAAAAATAATAATCCCATCTTAGTCAACCCCCAATCATGTGCTCTATCTATGTATACTCCTTCTAACTGACCTAATGAAAATAACGTTTTTCAGAGTTACAATATCATCTTCCCATGAAGGAATGCAAATAATCTAACTTTATTTAATCCCTTATGGTTTCTCTTTCCTATTTACTTTTTTTAGGTTCCTTGAATCTTATATTTGAAAGTAAAATTTTCTTTTTAGCTCTAGTCTTTTCATCAGGAATCCTTGAAAGGCCTCTATATCATTGTATATCCATTTTCCCCAGAAGGCATACAGCTTTGCTGGGTAATTGGTTTTTAGTTGTAATCCTAGTTCCTTTACCCTAGAGAATGTCACATTCAAGGCTGTCTTCTCTTTTAATAAAGGATAACTAAATCTGGCGTAATCTGACTTTCACCCCATGATATTTGAATTATTTCTTTCTGACCAATTTCAATAATTTATTCTTGACTAAGGAGCTCTGGAATTTAGCTATAAAATTTGTGAGAATTTTATTTTTGCATATCTTTTAGGAAGTTATTGGTGAATTGTTTATATTTCTATTTGACCTTCTGGATCTAGGATACCAGAGCAATTTTATTTGATAATTTGTTGGAATATATCTATGCTCATTTTTTATCATAGCATTCACATTGTCAAATAATTTTTAAATTATTCCCTTTTGATCTATTTTCCATGTCATTTTTTCTGCTGATACATTTAACATATGTCTCTTTTCCTTTCTTCTGACTTTGTTTTGTTGTTTCTTGATGTCACATGGAGAAATTATTTTCCATTATAATTTTTAAGAAATTATTTTCTACAGTGACCTTTTATACCTCCCTTTCCATTTGACCAATTCTCCTCTTTAAGATTTTTTTAAAGTGGATTATTGTGCCTCTTTTGCCATTATCCAATTCTGTTTGGGAAGATATTATTTTCTTCAGTATTTTTTGTACCTCCTTTACCAAGCTATCGATTCCCTTTTCATAATTTTCTTGTATCATTGTTATTTATTTTCCCAGTTTGCTCTCTGACCCTCTTATTTAGTTATTTTTAAATCCTTTTTTGAGTTCTTCCAGGAATTATTTTTGGACCTATGACAAATTCAGTTTTTCTTTTGAAGCTTTGCATGTAACTGCTTTGGCTTTCTTTCTTTTTTTTTTTTAATTTTAATATTATTTTATTTGGTCGTTTTCATACATTATTCGCTGGAAACAAAGATCGTTTTCTTTTCCTCCCCTCCCCCCCCCCCCCCCCCCCGCCTTTCCCTCTCCCATAGCCGACGCATGATTCCACTGGTTATCACATGTGATCTTGACTCGAACCCATTTCCCTGTTGTTGGAGTTTGCATTATAGTGTTCATTTAGAGTCTCTCCTCAGTCTTATCTCCTCCAACCCTGTGGTCGAGCAGTTGCTTTTCAGCGGTGTTTTTACTCCCACAGTTTATCCTCTGCTTGTGGGTAGTATTTTTTTTTAGATCCCTGCAGATTGTTCAGGGAAATTGCATTGATACTTATGGAGAAGTCCATCACCTTCGATTGTACCACAATGTATCAGTCTCTGTGTATAATGTTTTCCTGGTTCTGCTCCTTTCGCTCTGCATCACTTCCTGGAGGTTGTTCCAGTTCACATGGAATTCCTCCACTTTATTATTCCTTTTAGCACAATAATATTCCATCACCAACATATACCACAATTTGTTTAGCCATTCCCCAATTGAGGGGCATCCCCTCATTTTCCAATTTTTGGCCACCACAAAGAGCGCAGCTATGAATATTTTTGTACAAGTCTTTTTGTCCATTATCTCTTTGGGGTACAAGCCCAGCAGTGCTATGGCTGGATCAATGGGCAGACAGTCTTTTATCGCCCTTTGGGCATAGTTCCAAATTGCCCTCCAGAATGGTTGGATCAATTCACAACTCCACCAGCAATGAATTAATGTCCCCACTTTGCCACATCCCCTCCAGCATTCATTACTTTGCATAGCTGTCATGTTAGCCAATCTGCTAGGTGTGAGATGATACCTCAGAGTTGTTTTGATTTGCATCTCTCTGATTATAAGAGATGTAGAGCACTTTTTCATGTGCTTATTAATAGTTTTGATTTCTTTGGCTGAGAATTGCCTGTTCATGTCCCTTGCCCATTTGTCAATTGGAGAATGGCTTGATTTTTTGTACAATTGATTTAGTTCTTTATAAATTTTAGTAATTAAACCCTTGTCAGAGGTTTTTATGAAGATAGTTTCCCAATTTGTTGCTACCCTTCTGATTTTGGTTACATTGGTTTTGTTTGTACAAAAACTTTTTAATTTGATGTAATCCAGATTATTTATTTTGCATTTTGTAATTCTTTCTAATTCTTGCTTGGTTTTGAAGTATTTCCCTTCCCAAAGGTCTGACATGTATACTATTCTGTGTTCGCCTAATTTTCTTATAGTTTCCTTCTTTATGTTCAAGTCATTCATCCATTTTGAATTTATCTTGGTGTAGGGTGTGAGGTGTTGATCTAAGCCTAATCTTTCCCACACTGTCCTCCAATTTTCCCAACAGTTTTTATGAAATAGTGGATTTTTGTCCCAAAAGCTGGGATCTTTGGGTTTGTCATATACTGTCTTGCTGAGGTTGCTTGCCCCCAGTCTATTCCACTGATCCTCCTTTCTGTCTCTTAGCCAGTACCAAATTGTTTTGATGACCGCTGCTTTATAATATAGTCTGAGATCTGGGACTGCAAGACCCCCTTCCTTTGTATTTTTTTTCATTAATTCCCTGGGTATCCTTGATCTTTTGTTCTTCCAAATGAACTTTGTTATGGTTTTTTCTAAATCAGTAAAAAAAATTTTTGGGAGTTCCATGGGTATGGCACTAAATAGATAGATGAGTTTGGGTAGGATGGTCATTTTTATTATATTGGCTCGTCCTACCCATGAGCAGTTAATGTTCTTCCAATTGTTCAAGTCTAGTTTTAGTTGTGTGGAAAGTGTTTTGTAGTTGTGTTCATATAGATCCTGTGTTTCTCTAGGGAGATAGATTCCTAAGTATTTTATTTTGTCTTGGGTAATTTTGAATGGGATTTCTCTTTCTAGTTCTTGCTGCTGAGCTGTGTTGGAATTATATAGAAATGCTGATGACTTATGTGGGTTTATTTTGTATCCTGCAACTTTGCTAAAGTTGTTGATTATTTCAATTAGCTTTTTGGTTGAATCTCTAGGATTCTTTAAGTAGACCATCATGTCATCTGCAAAGAGTGATAATTTGGTCTCCTCCTTGCCTATTTTGATGCCTTCAATTTCTTTTTCTTCTCTAATTGCTACTGCTAGTGTTTCTAATACAATGTCAAATAATAGAGGTGATAATGGGCATCCTTGTTTCACTCCTGATCTTAATGGGAATGGATTTAGTTTATCCCCATTGCAGATGATATTAGCTGATGGTTTTAGATATATACTGTTTATTATTTTTAGGAATGACCCTTCTATTCCTATGCTTTCTAGTGTTTTTAGTAGGAATGGGTGTTGTATTTTATCAAAGGCTTTTTCTGCATCTATTGAGATAATCATGTGATTCTTGTTGGTTTGCTTGTTGATGTGGTCAATTATGTGGATAGTTTTCCTAATGTTGAACCAGCCCTGCATCCCTGGTATGAATCCTACTTGATCATGGTGGATGACCCTTCTAATCACTTGCTGGAGTCTTTTTGCTAGTATCCTATTTAAGATTTTTGCATCTATATTCATTAGGGAGATTGGCCTATAGTTTTCTTTCTCTGTTTTTGGCCTGCCTGGCTTTGGAATTAGTACCATGCTTGTGTCATAAAAGGAGTTTGGTAGGACTCCCTCTTTGCTTATTATGTCGAATAGTTTGTATAATATTGGGGTTAACTGTTCTCTGAATGTTTGATAGAATTCACAGGTGAATCCATCAGGCCCTGGGGATTTTTTCTTAGGCAGTTCTTTGATGGCTTGATGGATTTCAATTTCTGATATGGGATTATTTAAGAAAACTATTTCTTCTTCTGTTAGTCTAGGCAATTTATATTTTTGTAAATATTCATCCATATCACCTAGATTGGTAAATTTATTGCCATATAGTTGGGCAAAGTAGTTTTTAATGATTGCCTTAATTTCCTCTTCATTTGAGGTGAGATCCCCCTTTTCATCCTTGATGCTATTAATTTGCCTTTCTTCTTTCCTTTTTTTAATTAAATTAACCAGTACTTTGTCTATTTTGTCTGTTTTTTCAAAGTACCAGGTTCTAGTCTTGTTTATTAGCTCAATAGTTCTGTCACTTTCTATTTTATTAATTTCTCCCTTAATTTTTAGGATCTCTAGTATGGTTTTCTTCTGGGGGTTTTTAATTTGTTCATTCTCAAGTTTTTTGATTTGCATTTCCAATTCCTTGGTCTCTGTCCTCCCTAATTTGTTAATATATGCACTCAGGGATATGAATTTTCCTCTAAGTACTGCCTTGGCTGCATCCCATAAGGTTTGAAAGGATGTTTCGCCGTTGTCATTTTCTTCAACGAAATTGTTAATTGTTTCTATGATTTCTTCTCTAACTATCCGATTTTGGAGTATCATGTTATTTAATTTCCAATTAATTTTTGATTTGGGTCTCCATGTACCCTTGCCGATCAATATTTTAATTGCCTTGTGATCTGAAAAGGCTGCAGTTAATATTTCTGCTTTTCTGCATTTAAGTGCCATGTTTCTATGACCTAGTGTATGATCTATTTTTGTGAATGTGCCATGTGGTGCTGAAAAGAAGGTGTATTCTTTTTTGTCCCTATTTATTTTTCTCCATATGTCTATTAATTCTAATTTTTCTAAGATTTCATTCACCTCTTTTACCTCTTTCTTATTTATTTTTTGATTTGATTTATCTAAATTTGATAGTGGTTGGTTCAAGTCTCCCACTAATATGGTTTTACTGTCTAATTCCTCCTTCAATTCTCCTAGTTTCTCTATTAAAAATTTGGATGCTATACCATTTGGTGCATACATGTTGATTAGTGATATTTCCTCATTGTCTATACTTCCTTTTAGCAGAATATATTTACCTTCCCTGTCCCTTTTGATCAGGTCTATTTGTACTTTGGCTTTGTCAGATATCATGATTGCAACTCCTGCCTTCTTTCTATCGGTTGAGGCCCAAAAGGTCTTACTCCAACCTTTAATTCTAACCTTGTGAGTGTCAACCCGTCTCATATGTGTTTCTTGAAGACAACATATGGTAGGGTTTTGTGTTCTAATCCAATCTGCTATTTGTCTGCGTTTTATGGGTGAGTTCATCCCATTCACGTTCAAAGTTATGATTGTTATTTGTGGATTCGCTGGCATTTTGATGTCTTCCCCTAGTTCTGACCTTTCTTCTTTAGCTTTCTCCTTTTGAACCAGTGATTTACTTTAGGTCAGTCCCCCTAGTCCCCTCCCTTGAGATGCTTCCCTTTCTAGCCCCTCCCTTTTTATGCTCCCTTCCCCTCCCCCCTCTCCTTCCCTCCCTTTTTGTACTCCCTCCCCCCTCCCCCTCCTTAATTTTCCTTTCTTTCTTGCCCTAATGGATAAGATAGAATTCAGGATCCCACTGGATCTAGATGTTCTTCCCTCTCAGATTTGATTTCACTGAGAGTAAGGTTTAAGTACTTCCACTTCACGCTCTCTTCCTCTCCTTCTCATATGAGAGTTCTTCCCCTCCCCTTCCCATGTGTATCTTTATATGGGAAAGTTTATTCTATTGATTCCCCCCCTATTTCTTGAAGTTAATCTTAGTATTATCACGGTTCCCCCCTCCCTTTTCCTTTTTTTGCCCCAACTTTCCCCAAATCTTCTTGATTCCCCAATCTTTCCCTATGCATGTTTCTTCTAACTACTCTTATGATGATACAATTTATGAGAGTTACACAAAACATTTTCCCCACATATTAATATATATAATTAGATGTAAATGTAGTCCTTATAGAAGAGAGTTTGACTTAAAGAGAAAGATAAGATTTATCTCCTTTTCCCTTTCTTTCATATTTACCTTTTCATGTTTCTCTTGCTTTCTGTGCTTGGATATCGAACTTTCCACAGAGCTCTGGTCTTTTCTTAGCAAATGCTTGGAAATCTTCTATTTTGTTGAATGCCCATACTTTCCCCTGGAAGTATATAGTCAGTTTTGCTGGGTAGTTGATTCTTGGTTGGAGACCCAGCTCTCTTGCCTTTCTAAATATCGTGTTCCATGCTTTGCGGTCTCTTAGTGTGTTAGCCGCTAAGTCATGTGTGATCCTTATGGGAGCCCCCTTATATCTGAAGCTCTTCTTCTTGGCTTCTTGTAGGATTTTCTCCTTTACTTGGAAGCTCTTGAATTTGGCAATTACATTCCTAGGCGTTGTCTTTTGGGGATTTAGTATAGAAGGTGTTCTATGAATCCTTTCTATTTCTATTTTGCCCCCTTGCTCCAGAACGTGGGGGCAATTTTCTTTTATAATCTCCTCTAGAATAAAATCCAATTTGTTGTTTACCTCTGGTTTTTCTGGGAGACCGATGATACGGAGATTTTCTCGTCTTCCTCTGTTCTCCAGGTCCGTGACCTTCTCAGTGAGATATTTTATGTTTTCTTCCAATTCATTAATTGTTTGGGTTTGCTTTATTGATTCTTGCTGTTTTATCATCTCACTTTCTTCTAGGTGCTTGATTCTGGTCATTAGGGACTGGATTTGCTTTTCAGCCTTGTCTGCCCTTGTATTGGATGCTTCGAGTTCTTTTTCCAATTGAGCAGTCTTATCTGTCAGACAGCTGATCTCTTTCTCCCATTTTTCTTTCCAGAAGGTTTCCATCTTTTGGATAAGTTCCAGTTTGAGATCTTCCAGAGCTTGTTGATAGTTTCCATTTTGGGAGGCGTGTTCTGAATTTTTTTGGATTTCCTCCTCATTCTCTTTTCCTTGGGTACTTCCACCATAAAAGTTTTCAATAGTCACTTTTTTCCCTTTCTTCCTGGAGGCTTGATTTTGGGCCATGTGAGCCATCCCTTTGGTGGTTTTATTTCCCTTTCCTTTTTGGTCTGGGGTCTGGGTTATAAGAGTGGTTTTTCTGTGAATTTAGGTTGCTTCAGACTAGTTCTTCCCAGCCTCCGAGCCCAGGTATTCAGCTCCCCCCAGATAATCAGCGCGCCTTGTTCAGCGCAGCCTGCCCGAAGTCAGCTGGCTTCTCCAGTGAAAGCGCCCTGAGACGTTTTTTCCTGGCAGTCCCCAGATCCCAAGGACCCTGGAGTGCCCGCCCAGACAGAGACGCTCCCCACTCACTCGCTGTCCCGGTGAGCGCTCAGGTAGCTCACTCTGGTTTAGTGGGGGAGGTGGGGTGGGGGAAGGGCGGCTCAGTTCACTTTTCTGTGCAAGCTTTTCCTTCTTATTTTAGTGTGGAAATGTTCAAGCCCCACGTACCTTTGCCTCTGTGGGGTACTGGGGAGTCCTTCTGTTCCTCCAAAGGTGATTTTATGCTCCTTTGATGTAGTCTATTTCGTTCGGTGCTGGGGAGAGGAAACGTGCCGCGTCTAGATTGCAGCCATGATTACCCGGAAGTCATTCTATATCCTGCTTTGGCTTTCTTGTCTTCTTCTGAGTTTGTATGTTGTGTCTTCCCTATCACCATTGTAATATTCATAGTAAGACTCTTTTTGCATTGTTGCTTTTTCATTTTTCAGCCTATTTCTTGAATTTGAACTTTGTGTTAAAGTTGCATCTGTGGTTGACAAGGCAATTTCCAAAGCTTCAAGACTTTTTCACTGCTCTTTTCAAAGCTAATTCTATAAGTTTTCAGTTCTTTAAAGGTGATATGATCCAAAGAGAATCATGTTTACTACTCTAATAGCCTGTACTCTGGTCTGTAATCAACCACAAGCACTCTTCTATACTTTATAACTGTGCCTTGTGTCCATGTATCCCTGACAAGCACTGATGAACACTCCTCTTAACTCTGAGACTTAAAACTGGAACTGGGTATAGGCAATACAGTAGTCTTATGCCCATTGTCATTAAAAGGACCTCTGTAATCTCCTTTTGACCAATTGTCCAATCCCGTTACTGTCTGTCTTTTGAGAGTTACCAAAAGCTGTACTTGTTGCTGATTAACTACCTCCTCTGCCTGCAGCTCATGCTTCTACAAGATCTTCAATGAACTTTAGGTTTAACCATTATTACCCTATAGACCTTTCATATTGATTTACTAATTTGTCCTTAGCGAGAAAATTGTTTTACATTGACCTTTCTGTTCATTCTGCCACTCCTGAATTCAATTTGTGGCACTATTTTCTATCTTAAAAGTTTTGGCTGGGATTATGGGGAAGTTCAAATGAGCCCCTGCCTTTATTCTACCATCTCTAAATACTCAATTCAACTACTTTGATGAGATGTTCTTGACATTCTTGTGACTTTTCTGCTCTGATTTTTTTTTACCAGTATAAATACAAAAAATTGTTACAACTGTAATCTATATATTAATTGCAAACAATCATTCTTTTCTCTAATACAAAGTAGCATTTTTAAATATTTTGATATTTTTGCCAGTAAATGTTACTTCTAAGTGCTAAGATAATGTGGTAATAATTGACCACAAATCTATTTTGATAAAATGATATAAAAATAAAAGATGAAAGATTATTTTGATTAATAAATTAAATTGACCCTTTCCTTTCATTTGTTTTTCTACATTAATTTTATTAAAAATATTTTAGATATTAATTAATATTTAACAAGGAAAACAGTTTGGTAATTGACTAATATTTTTATTAATTGGCTGCATCTTAAATCTTTATTTTCTAAGAATATTGCTCATTACCAAAGAATAATAATTCTAGTCAAGAAAATATTTGTCACTTTGATGAAGATTTTCTTTCTAAATAATAAGGAAATTTTAGTTTTTATTAAACTATCCCTAGTGAGGGATATTAACTCTAGTCAGACTTCGTGCCATATTGGGCTTGCAATATAATAAGCATCAGAGTGTAAGACTTCACTAGATAGAAGTAAAATGTCTAGTAGCACAATTCTATTGTTACACAAGTGATGTGTTTGTTTAAACAAAGATAATTACTAACCAGAAATGCCTGTTGGGTAATTGCTTAATAATTGTATGTATTAGTTCAAAGTAAAATACAGTCTTTTTATACAAAGATAAAGATTGTGATCAAAGCCAGTGGTAAAGATGAACACTATCCTTGATGCAGCAAATTAAGTGCTACAATAAAATAATTATTCAGAAACAACTGAGTTAGAATTTAGATCATTAAAAAAGGGGCTGGGCTGATGTTCCTTTTGTACTGACTGGGAAAAGGCAAACTCACAATATAAAAATAATAACAGGATGAGTCTTTAGCCTACTCAATCTTCAGCCAATGAATTTACATATATAAAATGTCCATCCTAAATATAAAATGTGCTCATGTCATGAAATCAGATAGTAGGAAAACACCTACTTGTCAGTAATTTTTTAGCCTATTTTGAATTGCTACAATTATGTGAAAGTAAAAAAAAATTACTCTTGCTGAAAAAATAAAATAAAATCTTTGCTTCACATATTTCTTTAAGGCAGACTATAATTCTTCCCACACAGCATAGGAAATGTTTTTTGAAGTAGATTCATCAGGGTCTTGAGTATAATTCTAAAAATAAACCTATAAAAACAATTTATCTCTTGTACAACATGCTAATGCTATACACATCCACACAAAATTAAATTAAATGTTTCTTTTTTACATTGTTCTATCAACCATATTGTAAACGTTTTCCATTTGGAAAAATGATCATTCAAGATCTACTCATTTTACTATAAATATTTTATAACCCATGAAGAAATAACCTCTGATCTAGCCAAGGTCATTTCCATACTATGTCCCTCTATTATGTTGCCAGTTGAAGGCAGTATTTTTGTTGATAACACAAGTCCCATTTTTTTCTTTTTGGCTCAATTGTTTAAACAAAACTTAATACCAATGAAGACCAATTGAATTATTTCTTAAGAACTGAATAACTTGCCGATGAAACATATGTATACATAAATATACTAATATCTTTGGGACATACTATATACATATATAGTATACTCTATAGTACAATATGGTAATTGCTTAAATTTCAAAAAGAAACATCAATACTGTAAAATTTTAAATAATAAAGGTTTCAAATGTTTTTAAAATTTTTGTAGTCTTTATACTTCTGAGGTTATTAATGTTTAAAACATTACTAATATTTTTGGGACAGCCTGTGTATGTGAGTATATGTATGTATGTGATTATTTTTAAGTGTTATATGTTTTTACAAAAATATGTATTTTCTACAAATATACATAAACATATAAACATATTTGGATATATACATATACATATTAATGGGTGTAGGACTATATGTGTATGTGTCATAGGCTTACCCTATAGATAAGATGTCTTCTTTTCATTGTTACAATTTTTCTTTTTTTTTTTGAAAATTTTATTTAATTAGTCAATTTAAAAAATTTTCCCTTAATTACAAGAGTCATGCTCTTTCCCTCCCCTCCCACAAGCCCCTCCCAGAGTCGATGCACAATTCCACTGGGTTTTTCATGTGGATTTGATCAGATGCTATTTCCATATGTTTGTATTAGGGTGATCATTTAGAGTCCATATGCCCATCCCCAATCATATCCCCATCTACGCATATAATCAAGCAGTTGTTTTTCTTCTCCATTTTTGCTCCCACAGGTCTTCCATTGGATGTGGATAGTGTTCTATCTCATAAATCCCTCAGAGTTTTTCTGGATCATTGCATTCCTAATACTAGAGAACTCCTTTACATTCAATTGTACCACAGTGTGTCAGTCTCTATGTACAGTGTTCATCTCGTTCTGCTCCTTTCACTCTGAATCAATTCCTGGAGGTTGTTCCAGTTCACATGGAATTCCTCCAGTTTGTTATTCCTTTGCGCACAATAGTATTCCATCACCAACATATACCACAATTTGTTCAGCCATTGCCCAATTGGAGGGCATCCTCTCATTTTCCAATTTTTTGACACCACAAAGAATGCAGCTATGAATATTCTTGTACAGGTCTTGTTCATTATTTTCTCTTTGGGGTACAAAACCAGCAGTGCTATGGTTGGAGGGCAGACAGGCTTTTAGCACCCTGTGGCCATTGTTCCAAATAGACCTCCAGAATGGTTGGATCAATTCACAACTCCACCAACAGTGCATCAATGTCCCAATTTTCCCACATCCCCTCCACCATTCATTAATTTCTTTTCCTGTCATGTTAGCCAATCTGCTAGGTGTGAGGTGGTACTTCAGAGTTTTGATTTACATTTCTCTGATTATAAGAGATTTAGAACACTTTTTCATGTGCTTATGAATAGTTTTGATTTCTTTAACTGAAAATTGCCTATTCATGTCCCTTAACCATTTCTCAATTAGAGAATGGCTTGATTTTTTTTTGTACAATTGATTTAGCTCCTTATACATTTGAGTAATTAGATCTTTGTCTGAGGTTTTTGTTATGAAAAATTTTCCCAGTTTGGTGTTTCCCTTATTATTTTGGTTGCATTGGTTTTGTTTTTATAAAATCTTTTTAATTTAATATAATCAAAATTATTTATTTTAAATTTTGTAATTTTTCTGACTCTTGCTTGTTCATAAAATCTTTCCTTTCCCAAAGATCTGACACATATACAATTCTGTGTTTGCCTAATTTGCTTATATATAGTTTCCTTCTTTATATTCAAGTCATTCATCCATTCTGAGTTTATCTTCCTGTAGGGTGTTGAGATGTTGATACAAACCTAATCTCTCCCATACTGTCTTCTAATTTTCCCATCAGTTTTTATCAAATAGTGGGTTTTGGACCCAAAAGGTGGGATCTTTGGGCTTGTCATAGACTGTCTTGCTGAGGTCACTTACGCCAAGTCTATTCCAGTGATCCTCCAATTCTGTCTCTTAGCCAGTACCAAATTGTTTTGATGACCACTGCTTTAGAGTATAGTTTGAGATCTGGGACTGTAAGGCCTCCTTCCTTCGCATTTTTTCATGATTTCCCTTCTTCTTTTGTTCTTCCAAATAAACTTTGTTATGGTTTTTTTCTAATTCAGTAATAAAAAAGGTTTTTGGTAGTTCATTGGTTATGGCACTAAATAAGTAAATTAATTTGGGCAGGATTGTCATTTTTATTATGTTAGCTCATCCTACCCATGAGCAGTCAGTCTTTTTCCAATTGTTTAGATCTAGTTTTAATTGTGTCAAGAGTGTTTTGTAGTTGTGTTCATATAGTTCCTGTGTTTGTCTCGGCAGATAGATTCCTAAGTAAATTTTATATTGTTGAGGGTGATTTTAAATGGAATTTCTCTTCCTAATTCTTGCTGCTGAGATGTGTTGGAGATATAGAAATGCTGATAACTTGTGCAGGTTTATTTTGTATCTTGCAACTTTTCTAAAGCTGTTGATTATTTCCAATAGCTTTTTGGTTGATTCTCTAGTAAAAGAATACTAGAGAATACTAGTAGACCATCATATCATCTGCAAAGAGTGATAGTTTGGCTTCTCATTGCCTATTTTACTACCTTCAATTTCTTTTTCTTCTCTAATTGCTACTGCTAGTGTTTCTAGTACAATGTTCAATAATAGAGGTGATAATGGGCTTCCTTGTTTCACTCCTGATTTTATTGGGAATGCTTCTAATTTATCCCCATTGCATATGATGTTTGTTGATGGTTTTAGATATATACTATTTATTATTCTTAGGAAAGGACCTTCTATTCCTATATTTTCTACTGTTTTCAATAGGAATGAGTGTTGTATTTACTTACTGAATATCATATTCCAAGCCTTGCAGTCCTTTAGTGTGGAAGCTGACAAATCCTGTGTAATCATGTGTAATCCTTATTGGTGCTCCTTGATATCTGAATTGTCTCTTTTTGCCTTCTTGTAAAATTTTCTCTTAGCTTGGAAGCTCTTGAATTTGGCAGTTACATTCCTGGGAGTTGTCTTTTGAGGATTTAGTCTAGAGGCTGTTCTATGAACTCTTTCAATGTCTATTTTGGCTCCCTTGTTCAAGACCATCAGGACAATTTTCTTGGATAATTTCTTGTTGTATGATGTCAAGATTTCTGTTTATTTATGGGTTTTCAGATAGACCAATAATTCTCAAATTGTCTCTTCGACACTTGTTTTCCTGATCTATTATTGTATCAGAAAGATATTTTTATGTTTCCTTCTATTTTATCAGTCTTTTGACTTTGCTTTTTTAATTCATGCTGTTTAGCAAGATCATTGGTCTCCAATTTCCTAATTCTGGTCTTTAAGGACTGGTTTTCCACTCTAATCTTTTCTTTTTGGTTTGGTCTATACTGAATTTCATTGTTTCCAACTGTTTCTCCAATTGGGAGTTACTGTCCTTTAAACTAATGTTTTGTTTTTTAACTATATCCTACTTTTTTTACCAAAATACTTCCATTTTAGATAAGCTCCGATTTAAATTCTTCAAGGGCTTGTGGCCAATTTGCATTTTTGGAAGGTTTGGGAATATTTATTTGTATTTCCTCTTCTGCTATTTCCTGTGTAGTCTAGATTTTTCCTCCAAAAAAAATTTCCAGGGTCAATGCCTTCTTGTTTTTCTTGGTGTTGGGAAGTTGTTTTTCCTGGGTGTTGTTTGCCATCACTATGGTGGTTTTCCTTCCTCTTCCAGTCAGAAGTATGAGTGAGGATGGCTGTCTTTCTGTGTATGGAGCTAAGGACCATGGTTTTTGCCTGAGGCCACCTCTCAAGTCTCCACAGCCTCTAATGTTTTCTGCATTCTCTGCACTATCTCTGCACAGGCACCCAAGGTCTATATTCTTTAGCCTGCAGGAGTCTCAGGTCTAGTTACTCTCAGGGGTAGGTTTTTGGTGGTCTTAGTCAGCTGCCAAGAACCTAGAGGTACCCTTCATTCACTCACTGATTCTAGTGCACTGACTTTGTCTCTGGCTCCGTAGGTAGGGGAGGGGAGGGTTGATGAGCTCTTGTTTTGGTGGAAGTCATACCCCACTTATAGTGTGGAAATGCCCACACTATATAAATGCCCAGGTACCTTCAATGGTGCGCCCTACTGTAGAAACCCTTAGTTCATATGAATTTGGTTTTTATTGGCCTTTTGAGGTATTGTATATTGGTAGGTGGTAAGGAAAGGAAGATTCCTAGATCTACACTGCCACCATGTTTACCCAGAAGTGCTCCATAGTTACCCTTTTTAAAGAAATGTACTTAATAAAAAATTTTCATTTGAGGAAATTAAAGCATTTTAGAAGTTATCATTACTATCATAATATAAAACATCAAATGGTGGTTTTGAAATAGAATAATGGAAACATATCACTTATTGTTTCTTTCAGTGGTCCTGTATAGACTTTTGTTGTTGTAGTTGTTATATACATTTTAGGTCTAAAGACAAAAGCCTCCTAATTGATCACTGGGAATCATAGGGCTGCCTCTGCCTTATGTTGGTAGGGTGGGAAAAGGCCTCTAAGTAATTCAGACCTCTGTTTCTCCTTAATATATGTAATTCAGGTAGATATTTAGTAAAAAAAAAAAAAACATTAACTAATTACTCAGAGTATAATGCAAATTTCTAGCTCAATCTATAGAGTTTTGGGCCTGGAATTTGGAAGACAAGGTCAAATCCAGCCTCAGAAACATACTAGCTCTGCAACTCTCATGTAAATCACTTAAATTCTATTTGCCTACATCCAATGGAGAGGGAAATCATTAACCACCCCAGTAGCTTTGCCAAGAAATTACTATTGATAATTGATTGGTGTACTATCACCTACAGAGTCATGAATAGTTGGACACAATTGAGCAACTGAACAATTTATAACCTAATTACTTTCATAAGAAAAAGAAATGTTAGATTTAGAAAAATAAATTCCTTAATCAAAATTATATGGCTAGTGTACAATCTTGAAAAAAACAAAAGATGCAAAAATTTTATTATATATTATATATATTATATTATAATTAGAAATATAATAGCAACACTTAAATTAAGAATTTATAATTGTCAATCCAAGGATATGGATTCACCCCTTCTTTGCCTGGTGAACAGTTCTCTTCCTCATCTATAGGAGTGGATAGAGCACAGGACTTGCAATATACTGTCTCTACCTTTGTGAGCCTGTATATATACATACATATATATATATATCCAAAATGGTAAGCAATTGTACTTACCATTTTGGATTGGTGAGGGAAAGATTTCAAGACTTGAAATTATTTTTTAAAAATTAAAAAAAATTTACATGTATTTGGGGGAAAATGAAATTAAATTGTAAAAAAATGTAGACTTTTTTTTTTAAAATATATTTTATTTGATCATTTCCAAGCATTATTCGTTAAAGACATAGATCATTTTCTTTTCCTCCCCCCCCCCACCCCCCATAGCTGACGCGTAAGTCCACTGGGCATTAGATGTTTTCTTGATTTGAACCCATTGCTTTGTTGATAGTATTTGCATTAGAGTGTTCATTTAAAGTCTATCCTCTGTCATGTCCCCTCAACCTCTGTATTCAGGCAGTTGCTTTTTCTCGGTGTTTCCACTCCCATAGTTTATCCTTTGCTTATGAATGGTGTTTTTTTTTCTCCTGGATCCCTGAAAGTTGTTCAGGGACATTACACCGCCCCTAATGGAGAAGTCCATTACGTTCGATTATACCACAGTGTATTAGTCTCTGTGTACAATGTTCTCCTGGTTCTGCTCCTCTCGCTCTGCATCACTTCCTGGAGGTTGTTCCAGTCTCCATGGAACTTCTCCACTTTATTATTCCTTTGAGCACAATAGTATTCCATCACCAACATATACCACAGTTTGTTCAGCCATTCCCCAATTGATGGGCATCCCCTCGTTTTCCAGTTTTGGGCCAACACAAAGAGCGCAGCTATGAATATTTTTGTACAAGTCTTTGTGTCCATTATCTCTTTGGGGTACAGACCCAGCAGTGCTATGGCTGGGTCAAAGGGTAGATATTCTTTTGTCGCCCTTTGGGCATAGTTCCAAATTGCCCTCCAGAATGGTTGGATCAGTTCACAACTCCACCAGCAATGAATTAATGTCCCTACTTTGCCACATCCCCTCCAGCATTCATTACTTTCCTTTGCTGTTATGTTAGCCAATCTGCTAGGTGTGAGGTGATACCTCAGAGTTGTTTTGATTTGCATCTCTCTGATTATAAGAGATGTAGAACACTTCTTCATGTGCTTGTTAATAGTTTTGATTTCTTTATCTGAGAACTGCCTATCCATTTCCCTTGCCCATTTATCAATTGGAGAATGGCTTGATTTTTTGTACAATTGATTTAGCTCATTATAAATATGAGTAATTAAACCTTTGTCAGAGGTTTCTATGAAGATTTTTTCCCAATTTGTTGTTTCCCTTCTGATTTTAGTTATATTGGTTTTGTTTGTACAAAAGCTTTTTAGTTTGATGTAGTCAAAATTATTTATTTTACATTTTGTGATTCTTTCTATATCTTGCTTGGTTTTAAAGCCTTTCCCCTCCCAAAGGTCTGACATGTATACTATTCTGTGTTTACCCAATTTACTTATGGTTTCCTTCTTTATGTTTAAGTCACTCACCCATTTTGAATTTATCTTGGTGTAGGGTGTGAGGTGTTGATCTATTCCTAGTCTCTCCCACACTGTCTTCCAATTTTCCCAGCAGTTTTTATCGAATAGTGGATTTTTGTCCCAAAAGCTGGGATCTTTGGGTTTATCGTATACTGTCTTGCTGAGGTCGTTTTCCCCCAGTCTATTCCACTGATCTTCCTTTCTGTTTCTTAGCCAGTACCAAATTGTTTTGATGACTGCTGCTTTGTAATATAGTTTGAGGTCTGGGACTGCAAGGTCCCCATCATATGTGTTTTTTTTTTATTATTTCCCTGGATATCCTTGATCTTTTGTTCTTCCAAATGAACTTTGTTATGGTTTTTTCTAAATCAGTGAAGAAGTATTTTGGTAGTTCAATGGGTATGGCACTAAATAGATAAATAAGTTTGGGTAGGATGGTCATTTTTATTATATTGGCTCGTCCTATCCATGAGCAGTTAATGTTTTTCCAATTGTTCAAGTCTAGTTTTAGTTGTGTGGCGAGTGTTTTGTAGTTGTGTTCATATAGTTCCTGTGTTTGTCTTGGGAGATAGATTCCTAGGTATTTTATTTTGTCTAAGGTGATTTTGAATGGGATTTCTCTTTCTAGTTCTTGCTGCTGAGCTGTGTTGGAGATATATAGAAAAGCTGATGATTTATGTGGGTTTATTTTGTATCCTGCAACTTTGCTAAAGTTGTTGATTATTTCAATTAGCTTTTTGGTTGAATCTCTAGGATTCTTTAAGTAGACCATCATGTCATCCGCAAAGAGTGATAACTTGGTCTCCTCCTTGCCTATTCTGATACCTTCAATTTCTTTATCTTCTCTAATTGCTACTGCTAGTGTTTCTAGTACAATGTCAAATAGTAGAGGTGATAATGGGCATCCTTGTTTCACTCCTGATCTTATTGGGAATGCATCTAGTTTATCCCCATTGCAGATGATATTAGCTGTTGGTTTTAGATATATACTGTTTATTATTTTTAGGAATGACCCTTCTATTCCTATGCTTTCTAGTGTTTTTAATAGGAATGGGTGTTGTATTTTATCAAAGGCTTTTTCTGCATCTATTGAGATAATCATGTGGTTCTTGCTAGTTTGCTTGTTGATGTGGTCAATTATGTGGATGGTTTTCCTAATGTTGAACCAGCCCTGCATCCCTGGCATGAATCCTACTTGATCATGGTGAATGATCCTTCTGATCACTTGCTGGAGTCTTTTTGCTAGTATCCTATTTAAAATTTTTGCATCTATATTCATTAGGGAGATTGGTCTATAGTTTTCTTTCTCTGTTTTTGACCTGCCTGGTTTTGGAATCAGTACCATGTTTGTGTCGTAAAAGGAGTTTGGTAGAACTCCCTCTTTGCTTATTATGTCAAATAGTTTGTATAGTATTGGGGTTAACTGTTCTCTGAATGTTTGATAGAATTCACAGGTGAATCCATCAGGCCCTGGGGATTTTTTCTTAGGAAGTTCTTTGATGGCTTGATGGATTTCAATTTCTGATATGGGATTATTTAAGAATTCTATTTCCTCTTCTGTTAATCTAGGCAGTTTGTATTTTTGTATATATTCATCCATTTCTCCTAAATTGGTGTATTTATTGCCATATAATTGGGCAAAGTAATTTCTAATGATTGCCTTAATTTCCTCCTCATTGGAGGTGCTGTCCCCCTTTTCATCTTTAATGCTGTGAATTTGCTTTTCTTCCTTCCTTTTTTTAATTAGATTGACCAGTACTTTGTCTATTTTGTTTGTTTTTTCAAAGTACCAGCTTCTTGTCTTATTTATTAAATCAATAGTTCTATCACTTTCGATTTTATTAATTTCTCCCTTAATTTTTAGGATTTCTAATTTGGTTTTCTGCTGGGGGTTTTTAATTTGATCGCTTTCGAGTTTTTTCAATTGCATTTCCAATTGATTGATCTCTGCTCTCCCTTGTTTGTTAATATGAGCTTTCAGGGATATGAATTTGCCTCTGATTACCGCTTTGGCTGCATCCCAAAAGGTTTGAAAGGATGTCTCGCCATTGTCATTTTCCTTGATGAAATTATTAATTGTTTCTATGATTTCTTCTTTAGCTAAACGGTTTTGGAGTATCATATTGTTTAATTTCCAATTGGTTTTAGATTTGGTTTTCCATGTACCATTACTAATCATTATTTTTATTGCCTTGTGATCTGAGAAGGCTGCATTCATTATTTCTGCTTTTTTGCATTTGTGTGCTATGTTTCTGTGACCTAATGTATGGTCAATTTTTGTGAATGTGCCATGTGGTGCTGAGAAGAAGGTGTATTCCTTTTTATCCCTATTTATTTTTCTCCATATGTCTATTAATTCTAATTTTTCTAAGATTTCATTTACTTCTTTTACCTCTTTCTTATTTATTTTTTGATTTGATTTATCTAAATTTGATAATGGTTGGTTTAAGTCTCCCACTAGTATGGTTTTATTGTCTATTTCTTCCTTCAATTCTCCTAGTTTCTCCATTAGAAATTTGGGTGCTATATTATTTGGTGCATACATGTTGATTAATGATATTTCCTCATTGTCTAGAGTCCCTTTTAACAAAATATAATTACCTTCCCTATCCCTTTTGATCAGGTCTATTTTTCCATTGGCTTTATCAGATATCATGATTACCACTCCTGCCTTCTTTCTATCAGTTGAGGCCCAGAAGGTCTTACTCCATCCTTTAATTCTGACCTTGTGGGTGTCAACCCGCCTCATGTGTGTTTCTTGAAGACAACATATAGTAGGGTTTTGGATTCTAATCCATTCTGCTATTCGTCTATGTTTTATGGGTGAGTTCATCCCATTCACATTCAAAGTTATGATTGTCATTTGTGGACTCCCTGGCATTTTGATTGCCTTCCCTAATTCTAACCTTTTCTTCTTCGGCTCTACCTTTTAGTCCAGTGATTTACTTTGAATCAGTCCCCCTTGTCCCCTCCCTTGATGTTTCCCTTTTTAGGCCCTCCCTTTTTGTTCCCTCCCCCTCCCCCCTCTCTTTCCCTCCCTTTTTGTTCTCCCTCTCCCCCTCCCCCCCTTGGTTTTCCCTTCTCCTTACCCTTGTTAGGTAAGATAGAATTCAAGATCCCAATGGATCTGGATGTTTTTCCCTCTCAGAGTTGATTTCCCTGAGATTGAGGTATAAGTAACCCCCCCCCCTCTCTTCCTCTCCTTCTTATAGGGTTTTCTTCCCCTCCCCTTCCCCTGTGAATCTTTGTGTGAGAACCATTATTCTATTTGGTCTTTCTTTACCCCCTATTTATACATTACATTTTCCCCACATATTAGTATACATAGGTTGATATAAATGTAGTCCTTATAGAAGAGAGTTTGAGTAAAAGAAGAAGATAACATTTTTCCCCTTTCCTTAATATTTACCTTTTCAGGTATTCCTTGCTCTTTGATTTTCGGTATCAAACTTTCCACAGAGCTCTGGTCTTTTCTTTGCAAAAAGTTGGAAGTCCTCTATTTTGTTGAATGCCCATACTTTCCCTTGGAAGTATATAGTCAGTTTTGCTGGGTAGCTGATTCTTGGTTGGAGACCCAGCTCTCTTGCCTTTCTGAAGATCATGTTCCATGCCTTACGATCATTCAGAGTAGAACTTGCAAGGTCTTGTGTGACCCTGATTGGCATTCCTTTATATCTAAATTGTCTTTTTCTGGCTTCCTGTAGGATTTTTTCTTTTGTTTGATAGCTTTGGAATTTGGCAATTACATTCCTGGGAGTTGTCTTTTGGGGGTTTAGTGTAGAAGGTGTTCTGTGAGCTCTGTCAGTGGATGTATTGCCCCCTTGTTCTAGAATCTCTGGGCAATTTTCTTTGATTATATCTTGTATCACCATGTCCAGTTTGGTGTTTATTTCTGGCTTTTCTGGGAGTCCAATTATTCTTAAATTTTCTCTTCTCCCCCTGTTTTCCAGATCTATCACCTTGTCGGTGAGATATTTTATGTTCTCTTCTAATTTCTTGGTGTTTTGGCTTTGCTTTATTAGTTCTTGCTTTAAAGCCTGGTTTTCTTTTACAGTTTGGTCAAACTGGTTTTGTAGATGCGTGAATTTCTTTTGCATCATTTCCCACTTTTCCTCCCAGAGGGCTTCCATCTTTTTGGTCCTTTCTGATTCAAATTCTTCATGGGTTTGTGGAGAGTTTCTATTTCCTTTGGAAGATTTTGGAGAATTTTCTTGTATATCTTCTTCTATCTGCTCTGTATTTTGTATTTTGGCTCCATAGAATGTGTCCAGAGTCGCCCCTTTCTTCTTATTTTTCTTGGTATTTTGGGGCTTCGGTGCTTCTGTGGAGTTTGTCATCTCTGAACGTGGAGGATTGGCTTTTCTTGTCTTTGTCTGGTGATCAGAGGCTTTAGTCCTGGGCAGATGTTGGTTCTATGAGCGTTCCCTGGGTTAAACTGAATATGCCTCACTGGAACTGGAATGGAAGGGTCGGACCACGAGGCCACACTCTCCCCCTGGCTCGATTTCCGGAAGTTGCCTTCAGAATCGCTGGCCGTGAGGCTGTTTCGTCGGCCTGCGGGGGGATGGGCTGCCGCTTCCCCAAGCTCCGAGAGCACAGACTTTCACTGAGACTTGGATAGCAGGATCCAGCCCGTGAGGCTGTCTTGCCCGCCCTGAGGGTTGCTGTTGTTTTGACCAGCTCTCTGCAGCGGAGGCCCCAGGCAGTAACTTTCACCCGGACTGGGACTTGGGTAGAAGACCCTGAGGGTTGTTGTTCCTCAGACCCTGCTCTCTGAGCCCGGCGCGGCTGCCGCTTCCGGGAGCCTTGGACTCTGCGCTCCTACCCCTGAGGTCCGAGGGATCTCGGGTTCTGGCTTTTAAGGGGAGCCGTACCTTTTGAACCGGGTCCAGGTCCAGGAGGAGGGTTCCCAGGGTCTGTGCTGTTGATCGTTTTGAATTTCGGTGCCTTAGGAGCTTCTAGTTTGAGATCGGTCGGGAAGGGTTTTCCGGAGATCTGAACTTCAGCTTTCTCTAAGCCGCCATCTTAACCGGAAGTCAAAATGTAGACTTTCAATAGAGATGATGTGGAAAAGGTAGTACATGGATTCTAGTCATAAAGAATGTCTAGGCAAAGGCAGAGAAGAGAGAAAACAGGGAATATTAGCAGAGTTACAAATAATGTGATCTGGCCTAAGTATAAAGTATGATGAAGAGTAACATTCAATAAAAATAAATTAGTGAAAGATTGGGGAATACTCTTAAATTTTTTTTTTTTACTTCATATGGTAGACAATGGAAACCTGAAAATTTTGAGTAAAGAAATAAGAAAAACAGGTTGAGAGAGGCATGGCTAGACAGCAATCTTCCTGAAAAGGATCTGGTGGTTTTACTGGATTAGATGTGTCAACCCAAGCTAATATAAGGTATTGCTTCCAGGAATAGAGCTGTCTCTTTGGCATGTGTTAGTCAAACTATACTGGTAGTGCTGTGTTCAATTCTGGTAAATACAGTGTAAGAATATTGACAACCCTATATAGACTGTCCAGAGGAGGACAGTCAATAACATGGAGGACCTTGAGTTCATGTCATGTAAAAATGATTATTATAATGTTGATGAGGGTGATGATAACAATAACAATAGACAATGATATAGAGCTTTAAGGTTTTCAAAATGCTTTAAAATAGCATCTCTTTTTGTTCCCACAGTACTCTATCTTCATGAACACAACTACAAAACACTCTTCACACAATTAAAACTAGATCTAAACAATTGAAAAAAAAAAACATTGGTTGCTCATGGAGGACGAGCTAACATAATAAAAATAACAATCCTACCCAATTTTATCTACTTATTCAGTGCCATACCAATTGAACTAACAAAAAACATTTTTACTGAATTAGGAAAAAAAAATAAAGTTCATTTGGAAGAACAAAAGATCAAGGACATCCAGGGAAATCATGAAAAAAAAATGCAAAGAAAGGAGGACTTGTAATCCTAGATCTCAAACTACACTATAAAGCAGTGGTTATCAAAACAATTTTGTACTGGCTAAGAGACAGAAAGGAGGATCAGTGGAATAGACTTGGGGTAAATGACCTCAGCAAGACAGTCTGTGACAAACCTAAAGATCCCAGTTTGGGGACCAAAACCCACTTTTTGATAAAAAAAAAAACTGCTGGGAAAATTGGAAGACAGTGTGGGAGAGATTAGGTTTGTATCAACATCTCACACCCTACATCAAGATAAACTCAGAATGAGTAAATGACCTGAATACAGAGAAGGAAACTACAAACAAATTAGGCGAACACAGAATAGTATAATTGTCAGATCTTTGGGAAAGGAAAGACTTTAAAGCCAAGCAAGAGCTACAAAAAAAACACAAAATATAAAATCAATAAGTTTGATTACATCAAATTAAAAAGTTTTTTGTACACACAAAACTAATGCATTTAAAATTAGAAGGGAAGCAACAAATTGGGAAATAATCTTCATTATAAAACTTCAGACAAAGATCTAATTACTCAAATTTATAAAGAGCTAAATCAGTTGTACAAAAAAATCAAGTCATTCTACAGTTGAAAAATGGGAAAGTGACATGAATAGGCAATTTTCAGTTAAAGAAATCAAAAGTATTAATACACATGAAAAAGTGTTCTAAATCTCTTATAATCTCATAATGTATTATGGTACTGGTTCATACTGTCAAGTTTTGTGATTGTTAGCAAGTCATTTATTCTTCCTTGTAAACCTTATTTGTATAATCTTAAAATTGAACGACAAGATGTCTAAATCTATTGATTTATATTTGACTGCTAATTCAAGGACAATGCTTATTTATATCTTTAGGTGATTTAGAATTTCCTTTATTAATAAAAATAATAATGACAAGCAATAAAAAAGCACAACTTACTCTAATTTCCCTTAAAGTAACAATTATCTGATGTGTTTTTAAAATACTCTTTAATTGTTAAATTTTTATCACGTTCACCTTCTATCACACTTAATTAGATCCATAATAGAAAAAAATATCCAGTAGAGACCCAATAAAAATATAACGTGTAATACAATAAATACATCTTTTGGTGTCTAAGTCTTCCTTTAATCACTTGGATGTGATTTGAGTTATATTACTTGTGAATTACATTGGTTTACTTTAGGTAAGAATTTGACCTTTAATGACTGATGCATGCTTCGATTTATGTATCTCAAATGTATAGAGAAGATTTGGAGACTTTTGATACTCAAACTGTGGGTTTCATTCATTTAGATATGAAGATCTGCCTATATTCAAATTGTACGAATGATCCTGGATAATCTTTTTAACACAAAACCCAACATATAAGACAGGGCCATGATTTATATTTGAGTTTTTGTTTTTTCAACAAAAGCTATTCTCTTACTGTACTTTCAACAACTGCCAGGATTGCATTAATCAGACCTTAATTAACTAGGAAGAAAGGTGATAATTTACATTTATTTCAAACTGACATATTGTACTTTATTTAGCAAATGAGACCTGTCAGGCACTACCAGTGAAGTTTAGATTGAAGACTAGTGTTGAAAATGTGTCTTCTACCTGCCTGAGTCATTGTAGGAGGGAGCTTTCAGGGTGTTTATACAGGGATCATTAGACATACCTCATGCTAAGTTTTCATACATCTTTGAATAAGAAATGCTCAAAGGTCATCAGGTATAAAATATTTTATAATGACACACTGTCATAATATATGTAAAATCGTGATTTATCCTCTGAAGAACTATATTCGGTGATAGCAGGAAAAAGAAGAAAAGGATGCAAGGTCTCAAAATGTTTCAAGATTTCTTTAAAATAGAAAGAGGTAGTTGAAGCATAAGAACAGAGACTTAAAAATTATCTAAGTGTTTATTCCTAGTTATTAAAAATAATTTCCTTATTTCTAAACAAATATATATTAGAGGTTAAGAGTCTCTATTTTCTTTACTGACTTCTAAAAAAGGACTTAGGTGTAGTGAGGACCACTGATGACCTCTTACAGTTATTCATGTGTAGAAAGAGTAAAATTTCAAGTTAAAAGATATTAAAGGAGTTGAAGACGCAAATACCATTAAAATAAATGTCATGATTTGTGTCGGCTTTCCCCCAATGTTGTCCAAATGTATTTTATGATTGTTTTTGGCTTTAAAATGTTATAATTTATTTCTCCTTAAATAATCTTTAAAACTTGACAATTGGATATTTATTTATTTTTTAAAACCCTTACCTTCTGTCTTGGAACCAATGCAGAAGAGTGGTAAGGGCTAGGCAATGAGGGTTAAATGACAATGTATATGTGCATAAGTATTTATGTATGTGCATTTTCTTGACAATAACTGTTACCCAGGAAAATATTTTCTTATTTGGGGGGATTTTTTTTGGCTAGTAGAAAGGTTTTTGGAGATGAGGAGGGGGATTCTTGGGTAGAGATAATAATGCAAAACAAAAAGAATGAAGGATGTCATTGAAATATTTAAAAATATATATAAAAGTGAGCTCAAAAGGTACCACAAGCATATTGATCTTCCACTAAATTTAATACACATTTCTTTAATTTTTCTTCACAAATTTCATATCAATAGAATTTTCAATAATAATTTTCTGACATTTTTTTAACTGTCTTCTCCATATAAATCCAGGTTTGTATTTTTGTAATCATTTTTATGTCATTTCTTATGGCAGAAGAATGTCCCATTATAATCATATGCCACAGCTTCTTCAGCCATTCCCCAGCTGATGAACATCTCTTCCATTTCTAGTTCTTTACCAAAACAAAAAGAACTGTTATCAATATTTTTATACAAGAAGACCCTTTCTCCCAATTCTTCTTCTTTTTGGGATACAGATCTACTAGTGAGATTACTGGGTCATAGAATATGCACAGTTTTGTAGACTTTTGGAAATTGTTCCAAATTGATTTCTAGAATGATCCTATCAGTTCACAGCTTCACCACTAGTGTATTAGTGTCCCAATTTTTCTACATCCTCTCCCATGAGTACAGTTTTCCTTTTTTATCACATTAGTCAGTTTCATAAATGTGAGTTGGTACCTCAAAATTGCTTTATCATTTCTCTAATTGATCGTGATTTGGAACATTTTTCATATAACTAATGATAACTTTAATTTCTTCATCTGAGATTAGCCTGTTTATACCATTTGACCATTTCTAAATGGAAAATGCTCTGTATTTTTATATATTTGACTTAGTTATCTATAAGTATGAAAACTAAGTTATTTGTCAGAAATATTTGCTATAAAAATTTTCCTCCAGCTTTTTGTTTTCCTTCTAATCTTGGCTGCATTGGTTTTGTTTATGCAAACTTTTAAAATTTAATGAAGTTAATCAAAATTATCTTTTTCATAGCTCAAAATGTTCTCAATGTGTTATCTGGACATATATTCTTCCCTTGTCTCTGTGAACTATTCCATGCATCTCTAATTTGTTTATGATATTACTGTCTATTTCTAAATCATGTATCACCTTTGCATTTAACATGCTATATCTCTTGAGATGGTGATCTGTACCTAATTTCTGCCATATTATTTTCCAGTTTTGCCAACAGTTTTTGTGGAATAGTGTTTTTCTTTCAAAAGTTTGTATCTTTGTGTTTGTCAAACACTAGGCTACTATGGTCATTTATGACTATTGAGTGCCTAATCTATTCCAATGATTCACTATTCTTTTTCTTAATAAGTGCCAGATTGTTTGGATGGTTGCTACTTTATGATACAATTTGAGGACTACACAGCTAAACCACCTTCCTTCCTATTGTTTTCATTAATCCCCTTAATATTGGCATTTTTTATTCCAGATGAATTTTATTATTTTTACTAGCTGTATGAAATAATTTTATGCAGTTTGATTAGTATGGCACTAAATAGTTGAATTAATTTAGGTAGAATTTTCATTTTTATTAATTTGGCTTGGTCTATCCAAGAGCAATTAATGTTTGTTTTTTTTTTCTCCTAGTTGTTTAGATCTGACTTTATTTGTATGAAAAATGTTTTGTTGTTGCTATTGGTCTCCCAGGGATATTGTATTGAGTGCAGTTAGTTTATTTTTTTAAATCCTTACCTTCCATCTTAGAGTCAATACTGTGTATTGGATAAAAGACAGAAGAGTGGTAAGGGCTAGGCAATGGGGGTCAAGGGACTTGTCCAGGGTCACACAGCTGGGAAGTGTCGGAGGCCAGATTTGAACCTAGGATCTCCCATCTCTAGGCCTGGCTCTCCATCCACTGAGCTATCCAGCTGCCTCTGAGTATAGTTATTTTAAATGGTATTTATCTTCTATCTTTTTGTAGAATATTGGTAGAATAGAGAAATGCTGATATTTTATGTTTGTTTATTATATATCTTGCAACTTTACTAAAGTTGTGAACTATTTCATTGTTTTTGGTTGTTTCTCTAAGTATACCGTCATGTCATCTACAAAGAGTGATACCTTCAATTTCCAGTTCTTCACCACTGCAAAAAGAGCTGCTATTAATATTTTTGTAGAAGCAGATCCTTTCCCCCTACCTTTGTTCTATTTGAGACGTAGATCTTATGGTAGAATTGCTGTGTCAAAGGGTATGCACAATTTCATAGTTCTTTGGATATGGTTCAAATTGCTCTCCAGGATGGTTCTATCATTTAACAGCTGCACCAAATTTTATTAGTGCCCATCTCTGCTTCAATATTTATAACTTTAATTTTTATTTGTTCAAACTTAAAAAAAATAAAAAATGGAATAAAAAGAAGATGAAAAAGAAAGGCAGTAATAACGATAATGAGTAATAATTATAATAATAGCATTTATACAGAATACATCAATATTTTGCAAATGCTTTATAAGCATGTCATTTTAGCCTCACAATAACCATAGGGGGTACAGTTTAATTTATATTTAATAATACTAGAGGTACATAATTTACTTGATTATACTCATTGTACAAATTGTTTCTATGGTTTAGCATATGCTATATTCATCTATATGCATCAATTCATATTAATCTTCCCATATTTCTCTGAAGCCTTCATATGTGATATTTTTCTTATAGAGCAATAATATTTATTTGAATTAATACACCATAATTTGTGCAAACATATATATACATATATATGTCATATATGTTATCTTTTTTTTTATCTCTTTTGGCTATATTCTGATTCTGAAATGCATACATTTATACATATCTATCCTTCTTTGAATCCCTGAAGGCTATTTATGGATCAAAAATCCATGGTAAATTTCAGCTACTTAGTGCTAATGGAGCCACACTGATATGTGATAAAGACATTATTCTGAAGAGATGATATGAACACTTCTGTAGTGTTCTCAATACACCATCATCAATATGCATAAATAGGTATATTCCCTTTTATTGAAGCTGCATGTGTTTTATTTGGCTAAAATTTTATTTTTATGTAATGAATATTGCCCATTTTATCTTTTGTGATCCCTTTTTATCCACTTTTTGGCCAAAATATCATTCCCTATTCATGCAGCAAAAGTTCCTTTTCCTCTGATTTATTTATGATGCCATCTTTTATGCTTACATCATATATCTAACTGTAGATTATATTTTATTATAGTTTGAGGTGATAGTCTGAAATTAATTCATAATAGATTGATTCAAGTTTTTTAGCTACTTTTTGTTGAATAATGATTAGGTTCCACAGTGGGTATGGTCTTTGAATTTATCAAATAAGAAGCAATTATATATTTCTACTTCTGTATGTTGTGTGTCAAATCTGTTTCACTACACAACTCTGTATTTCTATCAGGTATCATATAATTTTCTTCTGATTATTGCATTGTATTTTAATTTGCAATATGATATCCTTTAGCTTCCTTCCTTCATATTTTTCATTACTTTCCTAAAGATATTTGAACTTTTTTCTCAATGAATTTTAATATAATTTCTTCTAGCTCTATAACTTAATCTTTTGATTGTTTAGTATGTCAATTAGTAAATAAATTGCTACATGTAATATTATTATTTTATCATATTGATTCAATCTAACCATCAGGATCGATATTTCCTCTATGATTTAGGTTGTTCCATAAACAGTTTTGTATTTGTATTCATTTAATTCTTATAGTGTCTTTGATTATAAAATCCCAAGTATTTTATATAATTTCTAATTATCTCTTTGTCTCTTATTCTCATTTTTGTGGTACTTTAGAGATATGTTCATGAGTTGCAGATTTATTTTATATTCTGTTACTTTAAGTTATTATATAAACTATTTTTAGTTCATTCTCTGGGGTTCTCTAAGTCAGTAATTTTTTTTTACTTACATATTTAATCATTTTTGTTACCTATTTGTTAATTTTTCTCTCAATTTCTTTTTTAATACTATTGATATTATTCTTGGCAGTCAACCAAATAATATTAGTAGTGACAATGTACACGTTATTTTATCTCTGATCTTACTGGAAAGTTATTTAGTTAATGTTCATTACATAGAATAATGATTCGACATGTGGAATGGAATTCTAGGGATGCTCATATCCCCAGAAATCACTCCAATTAGCAGAGAGGAGACTTGATAAGATGCTGGAAGAGGAAAGCTGTTTTATTCGGAGAAAACAGTGGACAGCAGGGAGGGGGAAAATGGAAAAAAAAGGGGAGGAAAAGAAATTCTGCCCACACAAGAGACTTGCTCAGAGCAAAAAATGTCCTCTCTTCTTCTAGGAACAATCAGAGATTTTATAACAATCCTAATGCAATATTCTCCTCCTCCCCTCTGTCCAATCTCATAGAAGGGGTGACTGTGAGATTTACAGTCTTGAGCACATGCTTTTCAGCATTACGCTCCCCTAAAGACCACCATAATCCAGAAAACCTGTGACTATCATGGGATTCCCAGGCAGGGACCATAATGATACTTTTTTGAAACTCACTGCATTTTCCCTCATTCAGTTTATCTTATAGTTGCCTTTCTTCCCAGGGTACAGATAAACTCTTCTCAAGGTTTTTGAAAATGAGTCAGGAAAACAAGTAGATTTTTGGGGTGGTGGGGAGCAGCCTAAGGAATAGTAACACTAAAGGGTCTTGAGAATTGGGATCACAAGCTAAATACTACTCTGAGATACTAAATACTTTCTTCTCCATTGAATCGACCTCACTGGCTTCCTTTAAGTCTACTAAAATTTTATCTTTCATAGTAAGATTTTCCCAACCTTCTTACTTCCTTCTAGTGCCTTCCTTCATTTTCATATTTATCCTAATATAGATTTTTGTATATGTGTTTGCATAAAGTGTCCTCCTTTAACTTGTGAGTCCCTCAAGGGTCTTTCTTTTTCCTCTTTTTCTGTCCTCACAACATAGCAATGCATGTCCTTAATCAATATTTATTCTCTCTCTTTTTTTAATCTTTCAGGAATTCTATCTGAACATGTGATCAACCTGTCCTCCTTTTATAAATTTTTTTAAACCCTTCCCTTCTGTCTTAGGAGAATACTGTGTATTTGTTCCAAGGCAGGAACATGGGAAGGGCTAGGCAAGTGACTTGCCCAAGGAAGCTAGGAAATGTCTGAGGCCAGATTTGAACCCTGACAACATACACTCTTTGAGACCTTGTTGGTAGATGTTTTGAAGTCATTCCCTTTTTCTGGATTGGTGCCTCTGGCAAATCTTTCTCTATAATAGCTCTTTACTGTTGGTATATTTTTGTTTGTTTGTAGCTTCTTCCAGCCTTACATCCTGAATTTGGATTTTCTATTAGGTCCAAACTCTGTGCTTTTATGAAGGGAATGTTTTGGTCTTGTTTTGTATTATGTAGATGTTTCCTCTGGGTTTGAGGTGTTGTTATTTAAAGATATCAGGGTTGTCTCAATTTAGGGAATTACAATATTTCATTATAATAAATTGTAGTAGGTGGGTTCATCTATCTAATTCTTCTAAGCCTGTGTTAAACTCAATAAGATGAAGAGGTTGAAAGTGTCAACTCATGAATAATTTGGCTGAGGGGGTATAAAATATACTGAAGGGCTATAAGGCTCAGAAATCTGCATGGAAGGGCAGGGGCTATTTTCTGTAGAGGTTAATGAATGCTGTTATTAAATGGTTAAGATTGTGTCTTCAAACAGCATGTTTCTTCTTCCACAAAGCCTTCTTTAGCCCTTTCCAAACACAAACAATTCCATCCTACACAAATCTTTCAGAATAATTTTGTTATTGTTATTGGGTTTGTTTGTTTGTTTGTATCTTCCCTTTACACTTTGATTCATCAAATCATTCTAAAGTAGAAGAGACAGAAGTTTCTATTAAAATCCTGAAGCATCTAGCTGTATTGAACTACAAGCTCCATTTGAGGACCAACAATGTATGACAACTGCCAAAAATCTAATGTGATCTAAGATGGAATCGTGAAGATTATTATATGAGACTAAGCATTTTAGTATATGTGGAATGATAGAATTAGGTCTGGAAGAAGTCTTCAGAGATCATCTAGTCCTACCCTCTAATTTAAAGGTAATTGAGACCCAGAAAAGTTGTGTGCTTCAGTTCACATGGAAAGTATCAGAGATAGGATTTGAATCAACATCCTCTGATTATAGTTACCACATGACTGAATTTCGTTATATATTGTAGAATCATTGTACCACACTGCCTTCCATGTATTCTCCCCTGTTCAAGCTGCATTCTCTTCCAATTGACAGTTTTACAAAGGATATTGAACTGGGGAGCATCAGCAATAATAATCAAAATGGTGAAGGGCTACAAGATTGCATCATATAATGATTAATGCAAGACATGATAGTAGTTTTTAAATATTTCAAAAACTGCCATGTGGAAGATGAGATTTACAACAGGTATGGGGACTCGTACTAAAGGCTACAATAATAAATGTACAATGTACATTAATTAGTACAATATAAAATTTAAAACAAATGCTGTCTAAAAATTATAGTTGGCCAAGAATTGAAATTTGAGCTTCATAATTAGTAATTTACTTTTTGTTGGAAGTCTATAAATCAAAACTAGAGGACTACCTTTCAAAAATATCATAGAATGGATTATTGTTCTGGGATTGATTAGATCACAGGACTTCTCTGAGGTCTACTCAATTCTTGTATTCTGTTTTTACACCATTTTTTTTACACCATTATTTTTTGTAGCCCCAACAAATTGAAACTATAATATTTAGATATGACAGATTGGCTTAAATTAGAGGCAATACTTAAAATGATGAATTTACAAACTTTTGAAGAACTGATATGTTAAAAGGAGAGATGGTGTACAATCATATTTTTAGAGCAAGTAGTTTTCATAGCACAAATGTACCTCTGATTCAAAAAGGAAAGTTTAAATTTGATTCTTTACTAAATGCCAGAGAGCTTTCAAATGACCTCAGCTGTTGAGAGGCTCCAAGTATTCTTTCATGAATTCTTCTGTTACTTCCAAGCTGTAGGAACACTGTATGGATAACCATCACAATAATGTCATTCTTTTTTTTTTTTTTTAAGCAACCCTGAATTAAGATGGAGGATCAATTCATGGAATTAACCCAACAGCAACAAGAGAAAGAACTGAACTTGGCCAATCGCTTGCTTCCAACATAGTCAGGAGAAATGATGATTACTATAGAACCTCCGGTAATATTGATTTTATCTCATGCCAAAAGAGTTTACATCTTGGGAAGTATTTTTCATTCCCTTAAACCTCAAGTGCCATTGTTAATATTAGATTTAGATGAGTATTTTCTGCCTTGGGGAAATTTTCAAAAATTAAGTCAGGTTCCTAAATTTCCTAATCATTCAGAAAGAAGATCTCCTTCCTCATCTCTTAATATCCAAACCTCAAAATTTGCTTAGAAAAAATAGTTTTCTTGATGTAACTAAAATAATAATAAAATGAAATTAATTAATTTTTGACTATTCTTAAAAATAAATGTATTACAGGAATCTAAAGGAAATCTGAAGCAGTGTGTTATTTGGAGCAGAAAATTGAGAATGAGATCATTTCATCTTGAATAAATGATGATTGTTGAAAATTCATGAAATTTCTTGAAATTATGCAAGAATTATTATTGAAAATACTAACTCATATTTCTCCATTATAAAGAAAAAATAAAGCACAATGAAATCAGAGAATTCAGTTGTGTGTGTGTGTGTGTGTGTGTGTGTGTGTGTGTGTGTGTGTCTGTTTGTAAATTCAGGTTTAAGTTTACTTCCATGTTTAGGCTCTGGTCACTTTCTAATGGATAGTACAACAGTACCACCAATGACCTCATTTCAACTTGCACCTGGAATCTACTTCATATCATTTGCTTTTGGTCACATTTACTCATTCCAAAGTGGAGTAGAATAAATCCGGGGAGTACCACAAAGAAATCAACAGAGTGATTTAACAGAATGGCTAAGCAATTTTTTGTATTACATAAACAATTCTATAGATGAGTTTGGGGGGGGTAAACTTTCATATCACAAGACCAACAAAATGGAGAACTGGGCATTTTCCTTTTTAACCATGAACTTTCAGAGTTCCCTAAAATAAGAAATATGTGTTGAGACAAAGTGATTTCAGCTTACTGCTCAGAACCAAATATCAGTGAGTCTAACAAAGCACCAATTAAATGAAGTGACAGGAGAAAAGACTAATAATAACTAATTCCCAACCTTTACTCAGCACCCTGGTAGGATTGTATACCCCAGTCTACCTGCTTATGCTCTGGATTACACTCAGCAATAGTCTTGCTGTCATTTCTTCCAATATACCCTGCCCCAGTCCTTAGACCATCTTTTAATGACAAGTTAACTCTAATGACCTTCTTCTGGAGAAGGTGGAGTTATAGGAAGATCAAAGCATATTCCACCTGGAGCAGCAGCTAACTATTCAGTCAAAGAACCAAACAGAGACAGTTCAATTTGGGAACCAGAAATTGTGCAGCTGAACCAGGCATGAAAGAAAGGGAACTTGCATGTAATTAAGACCAGTTCTGACCCCACAAAAATCTCTAAGGGTGAGGTTAAAGACCTGTGAAAGATAAATTCCTCAATATGTGAGGAGGCTGAGATTGCTCTGAAGCCCTGTCATTGGTATATCTGCCATCAGAGGGGGAGAAATTAAAATACACACAAAAAGGGAACATAATACCAAAAAAATTGAAGTTAAGATCTCAAGAACAAAATTTATTTCAAAACTTTAAGTACAGTTAGATAGATCAAAACTCACTAAAAATTCTGATTATAAGCAAATAGGTTAAGAAGGAAATAATTAAAACAGAAAGGAAGATGGGCATTCCCATCTAAATGAATCAAACTATCTTTAAATAATCATAGCAAGACAAAGAAAATTGAGGCAATATCTTATAAGAAATAGAACACTATGGATTCCTGAGAGAGAATGAAATTATGTAAAATTATTCCCAAATTGGTCAAGAGAAAAATAAAAATAAATCATTGTGAAGTAGGATTTATTACTTACACAGAAGTAATTGGCAGAATATGAAAAACTTGAATCTGGGATGGCAATTCTAACCAAAATAAAAAAGTGACAGTGTACTAGGAATACACATATAAAAGATCAAAAACTTCTCTCTAAGAGATAGATGGTCAAAAGATTAGATTAAATTATTCTCAAAAGAATTGTAAACTATCCGTAACCATATGAAAGAAATTTCCAAATCACTAAATACTACGAGAAATAGAAATCAAAATAGTACTGAGGTTTCATCTCAGCCTCCACATACACGTTGATAAAGCATGCAAATAGGCATTGTGGGAGGTTAATGATATTAGACGCTCTAAGACTGAGGGATGATATGAGAGCCCCATCAGAAGGCAAAGCAAGCTTATGAGACTACTAGAAATAGAATATGCTTTTTGTGTTTCAGCTCAGCATTGTCTGTTCCATACTCTCTTCTGGTGAAATGGACAGCCTTAGGTCAATGACAACCTTGTCATTCTCTCTAATGAAGAAGGCTCCTCTTTCATTGGCCACTACCTATAGGGCCAACACAGCTGCTCCTTTCAGAGTCCTCTCGTCACCATCCGATGGTTCAAGCTCAAAAGCTCACCTGCTACTCTGGACTTATCCATTAGGGGTACATATTTGCCAAAGATTAGGAAAGAATAAATATAAAAGAAGGCACATGTGACTGTGCACAGTCATGGGGGGGGTAGGAATAAAAATAATTTACTCTGTTTGTTCAGTTATTCAGTCATGTCTAACTCTTAAAAAATCCTGTGGACTATACTAGATCATGGTGTCTTCTTGGAAAAGATACTGGAGGGGCCATCTGGGTAGCTCAGTAGATTGAGAGCCAAGCCCAGAGATGGGAGGCCCTGAGTTCAAATCTGGCCTCAGACACTTCCTAGCTGTGTGACCATGGGCAAGTCACTTAACCCCCATTGCCTAGCTCTTACCACTCTTCTGCCTTGGAACCAATACCCAGTATTGATTCCAAGATGGAAAGGTAAGGGTTAAAAATAGAAAAGAAAAAAAAAGATACTGGAGTGGTTTGCCATTTCCTTTTCCAGTGGATTAAGGTAAACAGAGGTTAAGTGACTTGGCCAAGTTAAATATGTTAAATGCCTGAGGCCATATTTGAACAAGACCCTTCCCAACTCCAGACCCAGTGGATCAGCTAACAGCCCTGCAATTGTCCCTTTTCCACTCAAATGCTTGGTTTCTATTTCATAATATCTATGTTTGTTCTATCTATCCTTCCCAGCCCAGAGATCATTCTTCTTAAAATTGTAAAAATTAAAATTAATCTCAAATAATAAAATATTATATTTTAGGAGATTTATTAATGATCATTAGAAATTAAGTAATAAGGAGGATACAAAATAAAGAGCACGTGCCCATGGCTGATCAATCCATTTAAAATCCCATGATTAGCTTACCACAGCCACCAAGCTCAATGTCATCATGCTAAAGAGGCCCAAGAGGATCTCCCACTGGCTAATATCCTGTCTACAGGAAGTACATAATGACAGGAAGTCAGTGGGCTCCCAGGTAATGTAGTTCTTTTTTAGGGTAACAGATTTTCAATTTCACAATATATAGAATAAAAATAAATTGGGCATTCATATTATTGTTCTCTATTATCATTCTAGGTATCCTAAATAACCATCTTCATCTTTGAATCACCCTTAATGTAAATAGCTTTTTGTTGTCATTAGAACTAATTGCTAGTCTCGATTCCCATTCTTATTTAGTATCACTAATGCTATACCTACATCATGGAGGCTGGATGGTATAGAACATTGGACTAGTGTAAGGAAGGCCTCAGTTTAAATTCTGTCACAGATATGTATTATATTTATGATCCTGGATATGCCATTTTGCAGTTTCTAATTTCTTAGTAAAATGGTGGATAATTATATTTCCTCCCTTTTAGAGTTGCTGTCAAGTCAAGTAAGATAAAGTTTGTTTGTAAACTTTGGTATACTATGTATTTTTTTAAATGAACAGTTTTATTCTGCTTTAGAATAAAAACACTTTAGTGCTGCAAAGTACCCTGCAGGCTGTAGGTCTACCAATGCTGACAGTTATTAAAACACAAAAATACCCCCTGCTTTAACCCAAAGTCTAGGGAAATGCATCAGTTCATAGTTCACAACATGTTTTACTGATATGATTTATAATTTCTCTTGTTTTAATAATCCTGGGATATCTCAGACATTCTAAATGGTTTTTGCAACAGTATAGCATTTAACTATATGTTCAAAAACTCCAAAAAGTTGTTCAGTGTCATGATTTCCAGGTCCTCAAAAAAGGTTGTGTTGATGACATGCAAGCCAATAGTACTAAGCAATATTATCTGAACTATGGCTGCGAAATACTGTACCTTAATAAGGAAACCAAATTAAAAATACTTCCTTTGTAGTGTTATGAAAAAGATACAAAATTAAAATTAAGATAAGATTATCAGCCACCTGTAAACACTCCTGTTTTCTTTCCTGCAGTGCATTTCTCCACTTCTTCATTACTAATGAACATTTTGAAGATTTTGGTAAATGTGAAAAAAATCAAAACATTATTTAAGGGCAGTGTGGTATTTTTAGAATTCTTCTTAGTTATTTGTCCTTACTTCTGTTTTTATATATTTTCTTTCTTTTTTTAAAAAATCTGAGTTTGTTGAGGAATGTCTTGACTCTCATCTGTCTCTATTACCAGCTCCTCTCTTTTCCCTCTTAGATAAATTATTTTGGTATGGATCTTCAAAATTCTTTATTTGAGATCTCTTACACTGCCTTATGAGAAATATTACAACATTCTATCGTGTAATTTTTTAATGAATTCTTTGAAATTTCTATCCAAAATATATATGAGATTATATCTGTCTTTACTCTTTTCTGTTAGAATCTCTTTAATAGAAATGTCATTTATTCCCAAGATTCTATAATTTCTACTTCACTATCCTGCCTTGTCATCAGAATCATGTTCATAATAAAAGTTACTATTATTGCTTCCCCCCCACTTTTTCAAAAACTGAAATCATCTCTAAGACATATTAAAAATATTTAATCTGCAGGGTTTTGCCAAAAAAATAACTTCTAGTAATCACACAGATAATTGCCTTCTCTCTTCATTAAAATGCAAAACTTCTTCCATTATAGTTTTGCAATTTGTTTCCAAAACTCCTTATCTAATTTCTTCTTCTGGTCAGATAGTCTATAATATATCTTTATTATTACATAATTTATTCCTTACTCCATTCATGCTAACCCAAAGTCTCTCCTTAATACTGATTCTCTGTGTCTACTGTGTTGATTAACTTCTAGGAACACTAAATTCAGGAATGCGACGGTGCTAGTTCAAATGGCTCTCAAGAGCTGATTGTTAAATCTTCAATGAGTCAGTAAGTTGTAGAGCTCATGCCAGGAAGTCAATGAACAAACCTTTCCCCGGGGCTACATTACTTTTGAAGAACCAAAAGCTTGTAGCCACTCAGACTGAGCCATGGAAACAGCAGAAGGATATTAAAAAACCTGATCGTAAAGAGATGTTATGGTTACAAGGACCCTCAAGACAAATATAGAAGATGACAATGACAAAAAAGTTACAAGCAAACCCTCAAAAAGTGTAGATTGAATATAGGCCCAAAAATCATTCTTAGAAAAATTAGAATTTTTAAAAAGCAAAAATGTAATAACAATCATTCTTAGAAAAATTAGAATTTAAAAAAACAAAAAAATAATAAATTTAATTAAAAGCAATTAAGAATGGCAGAGGAGAGAAAGGGAAATACATGAGGACTGCATAATAAAAATATTTTTCCAGATTATGTGACAATACAGTTTTCAATGATCATTTTCTGACATTTTGTGGTCTGTATTCTTTCCCTCCTACCCTACCACCCCCCCTCCTCAAGAAAGGAGATAATGTGATTAAGGTTGTATATGATTTATCATATTTTATATTTCCATGTTCATCATATCATAAAATAAGACACCTATTGCTTACAATAGATAAAAATTAATGGAGAACATAAAATGAAGGATGTTATATTTCAATCTGCATTCAGACTCCATCAGTGCAAGTGATGCCTAGATTTTAGAAAATGTTAAAAAAGCACATAAAATTTAGAAGTGTTGTAAGACTACTTTTTTTTTCCATATTGGGATTTGGTAAGACTTAACCATTACAGCTTTTGCTGTTAAAAGATAACATTTGGGTAAAAGATAGATAGATAGATAGATAGATAGATAGATAGATAGATAGATGGATGGATGGATAGATAGATAGATAGATAGATAGATAGATAGATAGATAGATAGATAGATAATTAAATAATATAATAAAAAGGTCTATATATAATTCAATATATATATATATGTATATATATTCATTACTTTCTTAGAACCTGAAAATGTTTCATCTTCATAAGATAGTTTATCATCTATTAGCATAGTCTTGGAAAACCCAGAATTATCTCCATCTCAAAATGGAATATAAAAATAAAGCCTTAATAGAGATGTCTTCTCCATGTCCACTTAAAAATACAATTTAAATTTACTTGCCATATTAGAGTATGCTTTAACCTCACTGAAATGATATTTATTTTGCAGTGGGATTCAGATAAGACCAATGTATCATAGAAACCATTCAATGGAGCTTAAAACTATGCTCTAAGGAGACTAAGTTTTGATCCAGAACATGAAGTCCCTAAACAGTAGAGCCACGATATTCCAACCTAACCAGTGGCCTTAGTATAATCCTGGGGTTATTTTTCCTTAATATTTTGGAATAATGAACTGATCACATATTGCCTTGCAATAAGCAACTCTGCTTTTACTTGTGTGTGTTTTATCAGTTAAGCACTACAATCAATTAGCACTTTAGAGACTGCTGATTAGCATCGACTTTAGCAGAATTAAAATTAATCTATTGACTCACTCAGTTACCCCCTCTGCATTCTTAAAATATTGTTCCTCAACACCCATTCTGACCCATTGCTTCTGTACACTGTGCAAAAGAAAAGAAGAGCTCTTCACTGACCTTGAAAATCACTGCAGATAAGAAAGCTTAGGGAGGAACGAGTTGCACGTATTTATCCTTACACGTTTGATTTTGCTGCATAAAAGGAAGCTGTTCCCATTTTTACTCTGTTAAGTACTTACCATGGGGAACCTCTGAAACCTGAAATATCTTCGGAGAAAGGCCTTTAGGCTTCTCCTGACCTGCTCTTTGTGGCGGTCACTTACGTAAAAAATGGACCACATTTGTGAGGCTAGAGATAGAGGATGTCTAGTAATCAAGATGGCGAGTCTCCCTCTCCAGCTCCCATACTGGCCAAGCAATTCTAAAAAGAAATGCTTAAAAATTAATCTTTCCTTTAGTAACTGTCCGGAGATGCTCTGTTCTGTGAATTGCACACAAAGGGCAGGATTTGTCAAAGAGGCCTCCAGAAGAGCTGCCTTTTCCTTTCCAAATGTTAATGAGTAGGAGGCAGTCTGATTTGTTAAAGTATTTACACATTTCAAATTTTAGTGAACTACTCAGCAACAGTCACTAATTGTATTTAATTGTGTGTAATTTATGCATTCCACACTTACCTATTACTAAAAGGCATGACCTCTAAACAATTGGATTTCACCACTATCTGCATCAGGTCTTGTGGAGAATAGGGAAAGTCAGGGAATGGAAGTGGCTGGAATTTTCTATAAATGCAGATTTTTATAATATATATATATATATATATTTAATAATCTATAAATATAGATTTTTATAATTATTACAATTCAAGGAAGATAAGCTTTGGAGTGATTGTTGTTCAAATTCAAAAAGAAAGAAAGGTGCCTATTGTCTTAATTAAAATTGTCCCAATGGAAAAATTTTCTAAGATTATTCTACTGATAATCTATATTAGGCAAGGTTGCACTTGGTCTGGGCACTTTTGAAGTGCTCTCTAGTTGTTTTGTGCATTTATGTGTGCTTCATCTCTTCAATTAGATTATGGCTTTCTTGGTAAGGAATAATTATTTTCTCCTATTATGTTTTTTATGCTGCTCAAATAGATGAAGAGTAAAGGTTTTTAATAAATACATGTTGATATGTTCATTCCATTAATAATAATCTTAGCACCTAAAATATTCAGCCCCTACTTTATACCAGGCACTGTGCTAAACAATTTACAGTTATTATAGCTTTTGAACCTCAAAATAACCTGGGAGGTACACACTATTATTATCCCCCATTTTACAGGTAAAGAAACAGGTTAATTGACCTGCCCAGGGTCACAAAGCCAGAAAATAACCAAAGCCAAATTTGAATTCAGAACTTCCTGACTCCACACCCAATGCCCTATCCACTGTGCCATCTACCTACTCCAATTTTTTTTCTGTGAATATTTAGGATATATTTCATGGTTCATCCACAAAAAGCCTCTAGCAATGCAGACATAGAGATTATTCTGTATTCTCAAAGGCTAAGCAGCCAAGTAGCTTAGTGCCTAATGTGCTTAGAATTTCAGTCATGAAGATTTGGGTTGCGATTCTTCCTCAGACACTTAATTACTAGGTGAATCTGAGTACATAGCCTCAGTTTACACATTTGTTAAATGGAGACAATGTATGAAAAAAGCATTTACTAAGCTTATTATATCTAAAACACTGCATCTCTGATCTCAAAGACTTTACATTCTAATGGAAAAGACAACAGATGCAGAAATTTTCAGCTAGGAGTCTGATGGAAAGGTCTTATACTCCTTAGGGTAGAGGAGCATAGCAGGTGATAATAATCTTCTTTAATATTATTTCCATCTATTAAAATCATATTCATTTTTGAGGTTAAAGTCATTGATAGTGCCGAAAACTTATTGGGGAGGAAAGGGTTATTTTCTTTTCTGGGTCTTTAATAACTGCACCTGTAGCACTTGGAGTAATAATTGCTAGACTGCCTCTCTCTAAGGGTTACTTGCCAGGCTAATAGCTGGAAACTTGCTGTCTTAAAAGCTCTTAGGTTCAGGGTCCTAGGATGTCTCTGTTATAATCAAAGAACAATTAGTATTAAAGGGGGTAAAAGTGATAATGATGGTATTACTTCAACAGTCCTATTATATTCTATCTCCTACTTTATACTGACATGCTTTCTCTCTGAGAAATAATAATCATAGTGCAAAACTCCCAAAGTTTGCATGGGGAAGCAAATGAGATAGCATATAAATCACTTTGCAAAACTGAAATTTCTTCATAAATTTTAATTATTATTGTTGCTGTTACTATTATTAGACAAATTCTTACAAGTCCTACAAATCTGGAAATTCTTCAGTATGGGGCTGAGCTTGACTGTCATCTGAAGAGCGAGTTATTTTTGTAATGATAAATCACAAAACCTGCATATGTTGAAGTACATAACTTCTGGTTATACTTCAAATAATCATATTTTCTTTAAAAAATAATTTAAATATTCCTTCTTTTTATGTAGCAGGTATAAAGTAATAGGAAAATATAAATTTTCCTGTAAGGTTGTGGAGCTGAAATCCAAGCTCTGATTAGAAGACAAAGGGGACTAGACAATGCACCAATGGTATATACATGTTGGGTGCACTTAGATAAGGGAAATATATTGGTTTACCAAACTGTAGTCTTCCAAATTAACATTGGGATGCTAATATGTGTGAGGGAAGAATCTACTCACAGTTTTCTAAGAAATTTTCTTATATAGTAGAAGGGGTTCCACCTTTTGAGAAGAAAGAGTCTACTGCCATAATCATTCTCTTTCTAACTGGGTTACAACACCTTTCTCTTCTTTTCAAATGTGTGATACTTGTGTGTGTGTGTGTGTGTGTGTGTGTGTGTGTGTGTGTGAGAGAGAGAGAGAGAGAGAGAGAGATATCTAGAAATATGTAAAATTCTGATGCTTACAGAAATGATTTGTCCATATATCCATGGCTATACACAAGCTATAGACATGTTATCCTATATCAGAGTATTGTCACATGATATTGTTATATACATATATATAGTAACAGAGCATTGAGGCAATGAAAACCCAGTTCTCTGGAGCATGTCAAATATGTTCTGCTTTAGGCAATAATTCTCATGAAGGTTTGCCAAACCCATTTCTTTCTAGAAGTTGATGATGATACAGAATTGAGGGACTGAGATCTATTAGAGTATGTATAGGTATCTTGTGACTGATTCCTATCTTTTATTCATAGTAAATAAAAGTTTTTTTTCATTGATTACTGATCCTTAACTGAATGTGCATACAAAAGGTATTAATGGAACAAATCAGTCTTTCTGGAGGCAAGGGCTGCCATGAGAAGCAAAGAGAAGTGATATGAATGAGTGGTTTCAATAATCAGTTAAATGACAAAATTGGTATAAAATTCTCCTCTACTTCACATAGATAAGATAACACAACTCTTCTTCTCTCTGTGTTTTATCTATATTTTTTTCCCTAGAGATGGCTACAACTTTCTGAACTTCAAAAAGTCAAAGGATCAAGCTTGTGAAGGCCAGGAAGAATAACCCATACCAGAATTTCCTTGTGTGGCCCCAAATGATGTCCTCCTTCACGTAGGAGCTAGGGTGTTGTGTTTTATGGCAAAAAAAAAAAACTACTAATCAAACAGCGATGATATTTGAAAATTAACTTAAATGAGCCTAATACTTTGTAGAAACTGTCCTAAATTTGAATTCACTCTCCCCAAAGAGAGAGGTTTTGAGGAGGAAATTTGTCCTTGGTATTGGAAGAATGATTAGCTGTGTCTTCTCAGTAAATATTCTTTTGCAAAACCTAACTAATATTATTTGATTAAATTATATTGTGATATTAATCACTGAGTCAATTAATAATATGAAAGAGGTATTAAATGGAACTGATGATTGTTAATGGGAATATACAATAAAATGGCAGTTCAAAGAATAGTATTTGAAGAACACCAGTACCCACTAGTGATTCCTGTAATCCCTAAATACCTGACTCCATGAATCAAAACTTCTTGGGTTGCTGGGCAGAAAAATTCCAGTTAATATAAGTTGCATTAGAAAGGAGTTCCCAGAACTCAATCCATCCTGTCTTCAAAGGGATACTATGACTATTTTAGGAACTTCATTTTAATAAATGGGTAAAATGTATAATCAAATATTCTATTTACAGAATATCCAACTGCTTTATAACATTATAAAATTATATTTTTCTTCAAACTATCTGTTTGGTATTACAAGTTAAATTCTTAATGACAATAATAATATGGTATGAGTCTCTAAGAGAAAATAAATTTTCAAAATGAAATTTAAAGCATAATTTGATATGCTGGTGGTCATGAACATCCAACTTAGATTCAAGATATTAGTTATTTATGAGGGAGATTTACTTTGTTTCATGCCTAGAGATTCTGGATCTGAGAATTTTTACATCTTTAAGTTTGAGAACATTAAAATGTCATTCCTGACCTGCCTCAAGACCACATTTCATTTCACTCAAGATGAGCCAATGTAGTTTGATCTCATGTTGTCAGTGGCAAATAGAAATAAATCTATTTCCTTCCAGGGGTAGAGCCGAGACAATAGAGTAAGGCAGAGCAGCTCAAAGTAACCATCAGAATCCCCTCCAAACAATATTAAAAAAATACCACAAAATGAATATAGGAGAGAAAGAACCAGCAAGGAGACAGATGGAAACAACTTTCAAGAAAAAAAAGACTTAAAAGGTAGGCAAAGAACATCTGGTGCACTGGAATTAGAGGAAAGCATAGTCAGAAAGACTATAGCAAGGAGTGAAGAGCAAACCACACAATCCCACCCCATATAGGCTGTCCCAGGTTTCAAATCTAAACCTAAGCCAATATTCAGACCCTGAAACCCTGCCTGGCAAATAGAGGTCCAAGCCAACCCACACACCCCTTGAGGTGTCAAACCTGTGGTAAAGTCCAGAATCCCATGCCAGGGCAATCTGTGCAGAAATGGGTTGATCTGTGTGGACTCAGAGGAAGCTAGGAGTCCCAATATGAGCCTGTGTGGAAGACATAAACCCCAAATTGGGGTAGTTGGTTTAAACATCTTTTCCCCTAGAATGATTTAGGTTAAGATCCCTGCATACTAGTTCAGCAAATATATCCATGAACTGAGATGGTTTCACATTTTCACCTTGTTTCAAGTCTTTGAATTTAGTTCAGTTACTTAGTCTATCAGAACAAGTGATCATTCCTTTTAGAAATGCATTTCTAGCCTGACATAGATGTATATAATCTTTGGCAGAATTTGGGTCCCAATTAGGGTCTTCAGTGGGCCAGTGAATTGAACCCTCTCCCTGGTTGACAATAGAAAGAACTTTACATTTTTCTCATTCTGATAAGAAGGAATGTAACAATTCATTAATTTCAACCCAGTTGGGATAATAAATTTGATACTTTCAAACCTTTTAATAACCACTGTAGGTTCTTCATCAAAGGAAGGATTTTTTTCTCTGATTTCTCAGTGTCTTGTGGAGAAAAAGGTATATGATGTCTAATATTTACAAAGTTCCCTCATTTATTATAAGTGGGAACATCCCTTAGAGGGAACAGGCCTGTATATGAGTTGTCTCTGATTGCTACTGCCTGACTTATTCCTCTGGGACTGAATTCTTAGGGCTGAATGGGAAGGGGAAGCAGGAAGAGATGGGTCAGGCAGGGGAGGTAGGGGCTGGGGCAAGGGAGGAAGAGACAGGGTAAAGGGAAGTTGAGCAGGGGTCAGGGTGAGCAGGAGAGGAAGAGACTAAGTAGGTTGGGAGGGGTTGGTCATGATATGGGAAAGGATGTTGAGAAAAAGAGCAGGGAGTGGGAAGAGAAGGGAAGCATGGAGAGGAAAGGTGGGGGAGAAGAAGGAGATGAGGTGGAGCAGTAGGAGCAGGAGAAGTGGTGGGGGAGTCAGGGGGAGAATTTGAGCAAAGGAGATGAAAAGGTGGGTTTTTGCAGTAGAGAGAGAAAAGTTGGACAAAGCAAGAGAGAAAATAGACAGGGCATGAGCAAGGGTGAGAAGGGCAAGAGGAAGGCTGGGCAGGGTGACGTAGAGACTGGGTAGGCTAGGATGAAGGACTATGGTGAGAGGGGCATGGAAGGGAAAGGAATGGAGGGAGTCAAATCCTGGCCTGGATCAAGAGGAGGAGCCTTCTGGCAGGCAGGCTTGGAAGAAGGCAGGGTTTCTTTCTTGTTAGAGTTAGCCAAGGGTTTATAAGGAAAAGCTGAAGAAATCAAGCCAGAATGGCCTAGATCTAGAGAATGAATAAACTCCTAGGTAGAGGACAATGAAAGCATTTTGTCATGGTTTTCAGAGACAACCAAGGTACTTTAAGGGGTACTGTGTTTGGTTGAATTGTCAAGAAGATGAGTTCAGAGTAGCCAATATGAGTAGTCTTTAGAATTCTTATGGCCAATGGCCAGTTTTAGTTCTTTCAAAATTTTAAAGTCAAATGAACCATAACTTGACCAGTTAAAGGATTTTAGTGTCCAGGCTTTGCAAATTATTTTCATTTCCTTTTTGAAATCCAAACCTATTTAGGGAATCCTTGTTCATCTCAACTACATAGTACCTTATGGTACTATGGCAATGGAGAAATCTCAGGGCACTTTACTGGTTTTATTCTCTTTATTTCCCATAGTGTCTAGTCTTTTGACCCTGAACTTAAAAGAAAAATTCTATTCTTTCTTCCTAATTTGTTTAGGAAAATCCCTTTCCTCCCCTCCCCATCTGAGTGAGGCTCCTGCTGTAGCTACTAAGGAATTAAATCAAAGAATCCCAAAACTACACTACTAAAAAAATGAGACACAACTTCCTTTAATTTTATTGTAGAAAGCAACCCAAATAGAGTGGTGTTAAATAAGAAATCAATGTAAGGCAATAATAATTGGTGCAAAGCAATAGTACCAATAGTAACTATATTTTAATAATAATGATAATGAGTACTTTATTATAATAATTTAAAAACAATCATGTTTGATATAACAAATTACTAAATTATTATATTCAATGAATTACCATTGCATTGAATAAATTTGGCTTAATTTGATTTCATTCAATTTTATTCATTTTAATTCATTAATGATTATTTCACTTAATTTTATTCAGTTTTATTCAATTCAGTATGATTTATTCAATTATATTTAATTTTAACTTTTTTTAAAAATGCCTATAGTTTTACTTCTTATCTATAGATGGTACTACACTAATATATACTGGATAGGGAGTAGGGTCTCCCAGGGCTAGAGGCTGGGATATCTGAAGAATTAGGAAGGAAAAATGGTGTGGTCACAGAATTGCCCTAGTTTGTTAGCATTTGAGTGAAGGGGAAGAAATAACTTTACCTTGACCAAAAAGTGGTAAGGAATGCTTGGGAGAGAAAAAAAATGAGAAAAAGCAAAGGCTTTCTACTCAAGGCAAAACCGAACATATATACAAACAAACAAACAACAACAACAAGCCTTCCTTGAAGGCAAAGCCACCCCTCAAGGCATGGTCTGAGTTTTAGTTAAGAGTTGGGGAAGAACTCTCTCTCCCACCTCTTAGCCAGAGAAGAAGCTGGCTATAGGGGTAAAAAGCCAAGTGGGGGCTGGAGCACTAACTCTCAGGGGAGCCTGGACCCAGAGCTTTACTGGGGAGAGGCTTGACAGGGAACTGGCCTGTGAGAGCAAAAAAAAAAAAAGAAAGAAAGAAAGAAACTAGAGAAAACAGTCTGGGGATGGGAAAAGGCTTATGTGGAGAGCTCAGGCTGCAATCAGGCTCTCCTTCTGGGATTTTTCATCTAGTAGGCCATGAGATTTTCCATAGGGTCAAGGGAGGAGAAAATGAGATGGTAGAGGCCTGGAACCCCCATGGTAGTGAAGCAGCTTTGAGGATATTGTTGCTGCTCTCCCCAATGCCCCATTCCCCTTCCAAAGCTAATGCTAAAGGCACATGGGGGCTCAACAGGGGTCTTGGGGCCTAAAAAACTACAGAGGAGCAAGATAATCTGCTTTAAAAGGTGCACCTTCTTTGGGTCAGGGGTTCCACATCATCACTGACTGGCAATAAGTGAGTGTTAGTTCTCAAAACCTGGCTTCTTTGGGGAAAAAACAAAACAAAAACTAAGCTTACTACCCTCCCCCAATACTCAACAACTTCTCACCAATCCTTTTGGTTCAGAGCTCTGGGCCTTGAGGCAATATCTGTGGTTAGTCTTGATTGCTGGCTCTGGTTGGCATCTGGATATATTTTGGCTAATCTGAATTACTTTCAACAAAATGATTTAAGAATAATTCAGAGAGAGTTAAAAGTGAAAAAAGTGGAAAAAATTAGAGTCCTCATCAAACTTCCTGGTTAACCAATTGTAATATTAAAATTATGAGGCTAGTTGTAGCTTAATGACTTTATTAAATCAAAAATAGTAGGAGAAGGAGGAGCAAACTCAGGGAAAAGTGAGAGAGAGGTAGAGAGGTACTTAGCTTTCTAACCTATTGGCCAACATTAGAGGAGCTCCTTTCTTCACTCCTCCAGGACTCCAATCTGTTCTTCTACATGCCTGACAAAGACCTAGACTTCCTGCAGGTCTCAGCTTATCAACTCTTTTCTCCACCCACTAACTCTTATACATCACATCTCAGGAACCAATCATAATTTCTTAATTTGCCTAGGAAGTGCCTGTGCAATTATTATTTCCTGTCTCATTAGTTCATTGGTTCTTTAACATCCTTTATCTGAGGCTTGTCTATACCTGAATTTTCTTAGTGGTATTTGACCTCTAGGTTACTGGGAGATGATATTATAAAAAGGGACACTGGAGAGAGAAATTTGCTTTAGACACTCTCAACATAATGAATGCTATCTATCTCTATAATTCAAGATTCAGTTCCAAATGTTTTCATTTCCAGAGGGAAATAAATATCATGACTTTGAATTTATAAAACTAGGACAGTTTATGTGCAAACTAATATTTTAAGTAATCATGTCTTGTCTCCCTTATTACATTGTAAACTATTTCAAAGAAGAAATATCTTACTAAGTTTATATTCCATATAGCAATAGCACATACTGTGAACTTCAGATTACTCCACCCTACTTAGTCTAACAAAATCAGGTATGTCTACCCCCATACTTAAGTATACGAGGAGGATGGCCAATGATAGACATGTGCTAGCAAATGGCAAATCAGAAACAGCTAACAGACCCCTAGGCTGTCCTAAGTCAAGCTTAAGTTACCATTGATACAGGTGAGACACAGGAAAATGATGTAAAACCGTCTATATATTTAGCATCACTACCTCTCTCCAGCCTCTTTTGTGGTAGAGAGGTGGCTGGTGGCAGCCTGCTGAGCATGCTAAGCATTCCAGCATCTTGACATGGCAGCAGTTATTGTCAGGTTTGGAGGTAAGTTTTCCTTGATACTATACTGGGAGAAGCAGAGTAGCCTAGTTCAGGTGAGGCATCTAACTCAGCTCTATCAGAGTTTAGGCTGATTCTTTCTCCTTTACCTTCCAAACACTACCCTCTTAGAAAGGCACTAATCTTTAGAGACCTTGTGGCAGAGGACTTTGAACTTCCCCTGACACAGACCAGGAGGGAGAAATCCTACACCCTTTCTCTCTCCCTTCTCCTTAATCCCTTTCCTCTATATTAATTAAACCACCATAAATTCACTAACTGACTTTTTTTTTTATTTGTGATATTCCCTGGCGACCAAAATTAATTTAGATTAGGTCACAACCCTAAAATTATCCTTACAATACTAGATGTTCAATCCTAATTTGTATGTGTAGTTAATATATAAATATATTTGCATGCATATTGTATATATATATATACATATTTGTATGTATATGGGATATATACATATATTTGTATATATGCATCAAGTATATGTATATATATACATATATATATAAAATATATATATAAAGAACTAATGGCTTTGAGAAACACTATTTAATTCAGCAATTATATAATTTTAAAATATTTTAGTGATATGTATCTTACTTTCACATAGTGGAATTCCATTGAAATGCATGTGTATATACATCCACAAATGTAACTGTCAATATAGTCCTCCTCTAATACTTTTTCATGTCATGGAAATAATTTTAGCTCCTCAAAATCTGTGATAGTGATGATTGAAAGTTAAACTCTTTTAAATCCAACCAAGCTGAGAAAAATGTCATGTAGGAAATTGTCCTTCAGCTGAGTCTTTGTGGAACTCATAGATTCAAAGGGAAGGAAGGGAGCAGAGAGTGAGTTCCAGGCATTCAGGAAAACAAATTCAAAGGAACTGAAATAGAAGATGCAACATTTTAGGCAGGGAAAAGTGAGCTGGTTAGTATGACTAGATGTCAGACTATAAGGAAAATTAAAAATGTGAGAAAGAGTTAGGTTGTAAAAAGATTTAAATGCCAAGCAAAATTTATATTTGATCCTAGAGTAATAGGAAACTACTAGTTTCCATTGGATATGTATCTATATCTATCTATCTATCTATCTATCTATATGCATATATATATATAATTATCAGGCTTAAGTTTTAGAAAAGTCACTTTGACTGTCAAATGGATGTCGGATTAGAATGTGGAGAAGCTTAAGGTAAGAACAAATCAGATGCTATTAAAATAATTCAGGAAAAAGGTGGTCAGGCCTTAGATTAGAATGGTGTCTATCTCAGTTGAGAGAAAGGAACCTATGTGAGCAATATAAAGATATAAGTGGCAAGATGTGGAAAAATAATTTTTTAATGAAATTAGCAAGGAGTTTGGAATTATATTGAGCTTATGAGTCAGAGTAACCGGAAGCATAGTGCTGCCCTTGACAGTAACAGGGTAGTTCAGAAGAGGGATGGGCTTGAGGGAAAAGACAATGAGTTCTTCTTATGATATACAGAGTTCAAAATTTACAGTATGTGCTCTTACATGTGGGACTATATAGCTCAATAGAGTAACCACGACTGACTATACAGGTAAGGAGTCATCTTTATAGAAATAGTTATTAAATTCATGAGAACTGCTTGGTTTTCCAAAATATTTATTGATGAAAGTGTAGAGTGAAAAGATTTCCCAGAAGAGAGCTGTGGTATATATCTGCATGATATAAATAAGAAATCAGTAAAGGAGTCTGAGGACACTCAACTAAGTATGAGGAGATTCATGAGAAAGGAGTGTCACAAAAACTCAAAGAGAAAATATCCAGGAGGATCAAATAGTCCAGTTTCAAATGCTACACAGAGTTAAAAGAGATGAAGACAGAGAAAAGGCCATTCAACTTAAAAAAATTAAAATTAAAAGAGTGCCTTTGGATAGGCTAGTTACAATTGGATAGTGAAATAGATTTCAAGTATTTTTTTCTTTTACAAGGGATTTTAATCTACATATTTACACATACACACACATAATCTGAATCATATTATCGTATTGTGTGACTACACATGCTTTTTTAAGCCTATTAGGTCATTCTTAAAATGACTCTAATACAATACTGAAAGAACTTAAATCTACTACCAATCATGTGGGAGAGGAAACAAAAGTTGCAAATCAAAATTCAACATCTTCTCATCATTGTTAAATGACTGCTATATGAGTTGATATTGAGCCATATAAGAAAATTTCAGTCTTGCATAGAATTATATCCAAATTCATCCTTTACTGTATTTGATTTGTCTAAAATATTTTCCTTTAAGTAGATCCTTAAATTATATAAATGAACAATGCTTGATAATTTTATAAATAAAAATATTTAATGATTCTTATTAATAATAGTAGAAATAATTGTTGAATTTGAAACAACTTGTCTTTTCTTTTTTTTCCATTTGAATAAGTTTATTTAGTCAGTTTAGAACATTATTTCTTGGTTACAATAATCACATTATTTCGCTCCCTCCCTTCCACCCACTCTTCCCGCAGCCAACGCCAAATTTCCTTGGGTATTACTTGTGTCCTTGATCAGAACCTATTTCCATGTTGTTGTTTACACTAGGATATTCATTTAGAGTCTACATCCCCAACCATATCCCTTCAACCCATGTATTCAAGCAGTTGTTTTTCTTCATTGTTTTCGCTCCCGCAGTGTTTCCTCTGAATGTGGATAGTGGTTTTTCTCCTAGATTCCTCAGAGTTGTTCAGGGAAATTGCTGTGACACTAATGGAGAGTTCCATTACGTTCAGTTGTACCACAGTGTATCAGTCTCTGTGTACAATGTTTTCCTGATTCTGCTCCTCTCACTCTGCATCAAAACCTGGGGGTTGTTCCAGTCCCCATAGAATTCCTCCACTTTATTATTCCTTTGAACATAATAGTATTCCATCACCAACAAATACCACAATTTATTCAGCCATTCTCCAATTGAAGGGCATCCCCTCATTTTACAAGTTTTTGCTACCAAAAAGAGCACAGGTATGAATATATTTGTACATTTTTTTCCTTATTAACTCTTTGGGATACAAACCCAGCAGTGCTATGGCTGGATCAAAGGGCAGACAGTCTTATTGCCCTTTCGGAACAGTTTCAAATTGCTCTCCAGAATGGTTGGATCAATTCACAACTCCACCAGCAATGAATTAATGACCCAATTTTGCCACATTCCCTCCAGCATTCATTACTTTCCTTTACTGTCATATTAGCCAATCTACTAGGCATGAGGTAATACCTCAGAGTTGTTTTGATTTGCATTTCTATGATTATAAGAGATTTAGAACACTTTTTCATGTGTTTATAGTTTTGATTTCTTTAACTGAAAACGGCCTATTCATGTCCCTTGCCCATTTTTCAATTGAAAAATGGCTTGATTTTTTGTACAACTGGTTTGGCTCTTAATAAATTTCAGTAATTAGACCTTTCTTAGAGGTTTTTGTAATGAAGATTGTTTCCCAATTTGTTACTTCCCTTCTAATTCTGTATGCATTAGTTTTGTTTGTACAAAACCTTTTTAATTTGATGTAATCAAAATTATTGATTTTATATTTTGTGGGTTTTCCTAGCTCTTACTTGGTTTTAAAATCTTTCCTTTCCCAAAAATCTGACAAGTATATTATTCTATGTTCACCTAATTTGCTTATAGTTTCCTTCTTTATATTCAGGTCATTCACCCATTCTGAGTTTATCTTGGTGTAGGGTGTGAGATCTTGATCCAAACCTAATCTCTCCCATAATGTCTTCCAATTTTCTCAACAGTTTTTATCAAAAAGTGGGTTTTGGTCCCAAAAACTGGGATCTTTGGGTTTATCATAGACTGTCTTGCTGAGGTCATTTACCCCAAGTATATTACAATGATACTCTTTTCTGTCTCTTAGCCAGTACATAATTGCTTTGATAGCCACTGCTTTATAGTATAGTTTGAGATCTGGGACTGCTAGTCCTCCTTCCTTTGCATTTTTTTCATTATTTCCCTGGATATCCTTGATCTTTTGTTCTTCCAAATGAACTTTATGTTTTTTTCTAATTCAGAAAAAAAAAAAAGTTTTTTGTCAGTTCAATGGGTATGGCACTAAATAAGTAGATTAATTTGAGTAGGATTGTAATTTTTATTATGTTACCTCGTCCCACCCAAGAGCAATCAATGTTTTTCCAATTGTTTAGATCTAGTTTTAATTGTGTGGAGAGTGGCCAACACCTCCTGTAAGGTTGGAGTAAATATGGAGGATCTACACAGCTCTGGCCAGGCTGCCAGCTCTATGCTCCCTCTCTAGCTCCTTCTTTACCATCTGTGTTCGATGCTTTGAGCTTAGCACAGCCCTGGCCACAAGGCACACCCTCCAGACCAGTACCTTTGCCTGCCCAGAAGTTCCTGCTGCTGCTGGAGTCTCAGCACTCTAGGTGGGCGGGGGGAATGGTCCTGGGACCTTCCTTATGCCTTCCCCTTAAACCTGAGTATTCTCGGATCCCGGCTTTTAGGGGGAGAGGTGGGCATACTTTTGAATTGAGTCCAGCTCCTGGGTTCCTTGGCTCTGTCTTGTTGTTAGGTTTGATTTTCAGTCCCCCAGCAGCATTCAGTTTGTGATCTGTAAGGAAGGGTATTCAGGTCTGAACATCTGCTCTTTCTAGGCTTCCACCTTGACTCCCACAACTTGTCTGTCCAATGAAACCAATAAAAGTCTCAACTTAATACAAATTATGTGAATGAACTTAATATGCAAAAAAGTCAGATCAATTCAGGAAAAATATTAGAGTTAATAGAAAGAGCGAGGCTATAGTAGTAGAGAAGAACTAATGTTTTTCCACCCACAATTTCTACATTGTATCATAATTATTTTAGCATAATTTCTTCTGGTTTGTCATTAAGTAAAATAGATTCAAGCTAAATGATAGTCACAAATTGCTAAGAATGAAAAAGTGATGAAGCCCTTAATTTAGAGGGTAAGTTTATTTTCAGTCTTGTCTGCATCCACTAACAATAATTCACTATATTTAAAAAGTAAGTCGATTTGCCCAATTTACTTCTCATGCCTCCATTCCTGTACTTCAGTCACCTTTGGGAGTAGATCCCTATTCCATTCAACTAATTTTGAATTGATCAAAAGGTATAGGCAATACAAAAGCAGTTGTGATGGGAGATATGGAACAAACAACCACTATGCAAAGAGGACACAATGAAGACTTCTTTACAGATAATTGTGGTGATGTGTTAGGGAAGTGCTTTGCCAAAACTGTGGAAAATGAATAGATATTTTAAAAAAATTTCCAGCTGACTAATCACAGGGTGACAGGAAGGCTCTTTGACCTGCAGGTATCCTTAAAGACCTGTGAGCACCAGTCTTGAACTCTTATCTAAGCCACTAGAGAGAAATATTGATGAACCTTCTATTCACAGAAATCCACGTAAAATGGAGTGTAGTCTCCAACTCTGGGAATATTGAAACATCAGAAGAATAAGCCCTAAGAATTCAAGAATCTTAATCCAGGCTATGTTTCACCATTAGGGCAGTCCTGATTTCCTTAGCAGCAAGAAGCAACTTTTGGGAGTGACATTTCCTCAGCCCAAAGATAGCTGTGACAAGGTTTAATTTGTCAGAAATGAGATCTTTAGGTATGAAATTAGACCAGTAAGAAATGAGCTAAGTAATTTTAAGCCTATTTTTCTAAAGACAATGATGATGTGAAGGAGTTTGTACCCTCTGAAATGTTTGGTTTGTTGTTTTGTTTTGTTTTTTGTATGGGGGAGAGTTCATACAACATGAGTATCAAAAGGGAAAATATGTGAACCTTTATTTATTTATTTATTTATTTATTATATTTTATTTGATCATTTCCAAGCATTATTCGTTAAAGACATAGATCATTTTCTTTTCCTCCCCCCACCCCCCATAGCCAACGCGTAAATCCACTGGGCATTACATGTTTTCTTGATTTGAACCCATTGCTATGTTGATAATATTTGCATTAGAGTGTGAACCTTTATTTTTACTATTATATTTCAATCAAATACTGATTGCTAAAAACTATTTGATATTAAGTAATTAAATAGAAATGAGCTAATAATTATCAAACTCTAATAATGGGGAAAATAGTAAGTGGCAGAAATGAGATATTTCCTTCCTCAAGAAACTTTAGAATCCTAAAAGAGAGATAGATTTAAGCACGCCTCTAGGGGAGTTAGATAGACAATATAAGTCATACAAACATTAATTAAACTTTAACCAGAGACCTTTTCTCTGTAAGACTTATGTTAAGCATAAGTTGGTTGTTTTCATTGGCAAAGCATAAATCTATTATGGGAGTTACACACACAAGTGTGTAAAGTCACAGATCTGGATTTATTTGTGCATATGTGTACTCTGAGAGTGACCCCTCTGGCATAAAAAAATAATAGACCACATCTATACAAATGCAAAATATTTATATTATATAACTAAATTATTAATTCATAATTAACTAGTGATTATGTTAATATATCATTTAATTCTCAAAACCACCATGTAGGCACTATTATTATTTCAATTTTACAAATGAGTGAATAAGTGTTAAGGTCAATTTTGAACTCAGGTCTTCCTGACTTTAAAACCAGTCAAATAAATTAAGTGGGTCTAGATTGGTGACATGGAGTTATTCTACAAAACTGTCCTTTAGATATTTGTCTTGAAATAATTTTATAGATGAAGGTGGAATAATATATACTATGTGATGCTTACAATAATAAATAATAAATCCCCTTGAATAAAATTTGAGATAGTCTGATTTCATGCCAAATTCCCTGCTATATCAGTAGAATGAGATGCCCCAACTATCCAATTAGATTAAATTTTACATTCAAATGTATGATGTACCACAAATACTAGACAGAAATATAGTAACTATAAAATTCTCTGCCATTTTAATGGGTAACATATCACTGCATAATGAAATAATGTACCAAAAGAAGCCACATTATTCAGGGTGGTAGGGAGGAAGAAGGGCAATCAACAACCACCAAAAAAGATTATTAATTATTATTATTATTAATATCTATGCAAATTTATGACTTCCTTCTAATTCCATGTCCGCAGATAGTTCAGCAGCATTGATTGTCTTAGGCTATTTGCTATTTCTTCTGGAGATTTTCCATAATAGAAGAATGTTTTAATCAGACAGGTCTCTTCTTCTTATTTCTTTTCCACACATCATTTTGAAAATGTTAAAATAGCGAGTCAATTGTCTTCTCCCTAGTGTCCTGTGTATTTGTGGACTACGTGGAGATTAATAGCAGACTGCAATAATCTGTTGTCCTTTGTGGGAAAAAGCTGTGCTGCTGTTTCTGGGAAGAAATAATTGGTACGTAGCTTATAGAGTCAACGTCTGAATTTAATGGAGCATAAAGGGGGTGGTATTTCTCATGAAGGAGGCATATTATCCATTTAAACAGCTTTCAGTCTTGCACATAAATTAGGCCTTAGACAAGCCTTTGAAAAAGAGAAGCCACATGGTAATGAATTAACATCACTTGCATATTTCTAACAAAGAAACCAACTCCTTATAAAAGGAGGAAAGAGCTCCAATTTCTCTACTGTATTAGGAAGTCTGAAATTAATTATTGACTTTTCCACATTGTTTGAAGATATTCTAACCATTTATTATAGAATATATACATTTGTAGTAATTGTTTTATTGGAGATCATAAAACTCACAAATGAGATAATGTACGACCCATTTATTATATATACCCTTCCATTTTAAAGATATATTTGGCATAAACATATACTTTTTATAAAGTATCCATAAATGTGATTACAAGGTATGTTTTTGAATTTCTCTAGAATCTGCAAGTGAAGATCATGTTGAATTCTTTTTCCAAGGAATTTTTAGCACCATTTAAAAGTTCTGAGACTGTTGTTTAATATATCATTATATCTGTTATGAAAAATTCTTTATACAACATATATTTGTTTAAATGTTTATATTTTTCAGAACATGGGGCTTGCTTGACATGTTAAATGCTTTCCTACAAACTTATCTATAATAATTGAAAGGTCTAACAAAAAGTGGAAAATATGTAATAAATGTAGAAATAGATATGTAATATGTATATACATTTATGCTTATGTAAATCTTATAGCCAGTTTAAAGAAAATATTATCCAGTACATATATTTTCCAACGTAATGTCGTCTATTTATCACATCAAAGAAGGGAACTCCAAAAGCATTTTGAGTAATTTTCTTACCTTTAGTATGAACCTCAACTTTACCACTTTACAGATGTTGTTGCTCATTTCATTCCTCTTTTAAAAACTTCCAGTGGTAAATGATCCACTTGGGTTAAGAAGGTCTTCTTTCTCTATTAAAAGTGAAATGCTCCCACCTTAATTTCAGCAATAGTCTTATTTTGTTTTTTGGAAAAACAAAATTATTTTAAAACACCAAGAGTATAGTAAGAAAAACTGGACACCAAATAGCAAGCAAGGTCATGACCTATTTTTCAGAAGTCTGCAAGTACAATAGAATTTGATTAAACTGCCAATGAACTGATCAATAATCCAACACTTCCCACAAATTAGATTCATTTTCTTAAGGGCAAGGAAAAAATAACAAACAGCAAGCCTCATTTTATAGGATAGGTGGCATAAATACTTAGCCTACAACTGAAAACAATGACCTTTAAAAAAAGCCATGTTGACCTGGGATAGAGGGTGGAGAAATAATCTGACTGAAAATAACAACCACACCACTGCACAAAAATCCAAACAAATTAAACATTTCAATGCAGGGCCCTAGGAAAGAGAGGAAACATTGTATTAAAGGAAAGCATTTTCAATCGACAGGCATGTGTTCTCTTAAATTGGGTGCACAGGTTTTCTTTCAAAGTCCAATATGTGTAAATGTGAGGTCAACAGGAAAATGGAGAATTCAAAGAGAAATGTTGAGATGTGCTTGTGATATCCGGGCTTCTTCTTAGAATCAAAACTGATGGAGTATATGGCTAGTTCACCTCATTTGTAGACAACCAACTACATGAACATCTTTCTTCAAAAGTTATTTTCATTGCTAAATGGTGTCTATGAAATTGTACTCAAAATAAGTGACCTCTTGTCTCTTTGCTCTCCAAGTCTCTCCTTAACCTCTATATCTCTCCTTGGAGGAGAAATTGTTTCCAGTAGTGACTAAGCTGGAACAGAGTGACTAACTAAATATAGTTACAACATGATAGAGAACACAATCTTTCCTCGTATTTGTTCAGTTTACAGTAATATGTCAAGTTATTCAGGCTATCTTGATGTATTATGGATTCAACCCCCAGAAAGTCAGTAGAAAAGCTAGGAATAAAATTATAAATCCTGAGTTTCAGGAATAGCCCAAGATTGGTGTGTAGTGGATTTCCAAAAGATAACATCCCCTTTCCCTTTCTATTCAGAACAAGGATATTTCTCTATTGTAAACAGAAGTACAATTTACTTTTTAAAGAACTAAGAAGTTTAACTGATTTTTGTTTGATGTATAGGGCATCACTTAAGTGGGAGTGTGCATAGTGTTAATGGAAATTGCATTTTTATTCTCAATAATATTCAGAGGTTTTTTTGTTGTTTAAACAAAGGGGTATCCTAAGAGAAATAGGATTAGCTGCTTTGAGGCTCAGACTTTCTTTTAAAAAAGAAAACTTATGGGAAGGAAGTGAGAATAATTTATCTTTTTCTCTTTTAATGGAGCCATTTCTTGAAGGCCCATTTCATCATTCCTTTGAGTCAATGATCATGCCACACTGTTAATTCCATAAGACCCAGTGAACCTAATAGACACATAGAACACAACAACACAACTAGGAGTCAGATGGTGTCTGCCTAACCTCTTTCTAGTATTAGAAAAGGGGCTAAAAGGTTTTCCTCAATAGAATCACTACCAGAGGTATCTGGACATTCATCTCAAAGTCTACGAGGGAATTTTTTTAAGTGAGGAAGATGGGAGGAAATGTATCTGGGCTCATCTGGAGTAATTTCCCATCAGAAAGGACTATAAGAAGACCAAGCTTTTGAGATTTGTTATCTTTAGGTCAGGATAGAACTGGAAACTAGATCTTGCATGGAATGATAAGAAGCCTTTTTGCTTTTCTTTACTGAATTATTTCTAACTTTTTGTGTCTCAACCAACTTATAAGAACAGAGGGGAAATATATATACATCTATATCATATCATATTTTCATATTTTCTAAAGTATTAGCAAAACTGAAAGACAATATGTTGTAGTAGATAGAGAACTAGTTTCAGAGTAGGGAAAATATGAATTCAATTCCTCTTTCTGATGGATATTTTAAAATGGTAATGCAATATTAAATTATTTAGGGAAATATAGATTTACATCATGAGAAATGCATTATATCATAGCTAAGATAAGATAAAATGGCATGGAATAATAAAATAAAACATACATGACTTAGGTATGTGAATTTTAAAACTATTCCACCCTAATCAGACCATTCTTTAGAAGATCTGATTTAGCTACTTCCTGATCAATAACAATGGAGATGCTTGGAATAACAAAATCAGGTCTTGGAAAACCCACATTCTCCACCCTACTCAGTTTAACAAGATTTTGAAAGGTCTGCATCAAACTCAAGATTTAATTATCTGAGGAGATGGCCTTCAACAGACATGTGCAAAAAAAGGACAGACCTCTGGGATGTCTTAAGTCAAGCTAAGTCCTCATTGGTACAGATGAGATGCAGAAAAGTGATGTAAAAACATCCATATAAGGCATATCAGTTTCTGCCTCTCTCTTTTTCCCTGGAGAGACAACTCTGGCTGGCAGCGTGCTAAGCATTCCAACACCTTGGAGTGTTGGATGGTGAGTTTTCCCTGGAGCTGATTTCAGGTTCAGGTATCTTAGCTAAGCCTCTTTGGAGGTCAAGCTGATTCTTTCCTCTTCACCCTCAAATCCTTACTTTCTAGATCTCCTATCTTCCTGCCCGGTATTAGCTCCCTTCTTTCCTCCTTCTTCTTAAAATCTTCTCTACTATATAAATTAAATCACCATAAAATTTGGCAGCTGACTTGGGTATTTTATTATTTGGGATTCACCCTTTAGAGGTGCCACTACCTGATACCATATAACTATCCTATAACAATACCAAACTAATCCAGTCTCCTCTTCCATACCTAATATTCAGATGAAAGCCATAATAATAGCAGCTACCATTTATGTAGTGTTTACTATGTGTCAGGCATAAGTGATTTATAATTACTCTTTTTTATTATTCTTATAACTCTGGGAGGTAATGCTATTATTATTCTTATTTTTCAGATAAGGAAACTGAAACAAATAGAGGTAAAGTAATGTACCCAGGGTCATATAAGTAGTAAAGGCCTGCAACTAGATTTTAACTCTAAACTTCTTGACTCAAGGCCATGAACAGTATTTTATCCATTTTGTCATCCAGCTATCCCATAAGGCAGTTCTATAAGGCAGTTCTGAATATATACTATAACCTAGTATTCCACTTGGCCTAAACTCAGATTTGAGTTGTCAGTTTAAGAGTTCTTCTTTGCCCATGTTCCTGTCAATAGCCTCACCTTCTAAGTTTCTTGATGGAGCAGAACAGTTAAATATTCGCTACATATATTTGACTTAATTCAATAGCCCTTTCCAAGTGCCAACATGTTCTGCTCTCAACCTATAACCAAACTTTCCAAAAATGTTGTCAGTATTAATTTTCCTTTCTAAATTTAAGAAGTTGTCTTATCATCTAGTATCTACTTCTTACGAAGAGTTCATCCTATCCCTAAGTCTGGTCATTACCCTGCTGGGTAGTTCTAGTTCCTCTTGTCTCAGACTAGATTTCATTTATCTTCATTAATATTATTGAGTTTTTTTAAATACAGAATTAAAGGAAAGAAAATCCTTTTACAACTGGACTGAGATCTGGGTTAACATCTCAGCTCTGCCACTTACTGGCTGTGACAAGTAATTTACCGCCCTGAGCTTCAGTTTCCTTATCTCTAAAGTGAGATGGTTGGACTAAATCATCTCCAAGTTCTTCTCAAGGTCTAACTCTTTGATCCTATGGCTTATGGCTATTCTGAGATTCTTAGAAGCTCCTAGTTGGAGCAGAAGACAACAAAGTTGACAAAATATGATGATACTTTTGCTGATATCGTCTTTCCACATTTCTTAACCTCATCCAACTCTGCCCTATAGTACAGTCTTAATAGTAACTTGACTTATTTAAGTCCACCTTTTATCCCCAACTTCACCAAGGTATTCCTGATTTGATTCCTGATTGATTATTGTTTCCTGTTGAATACAATTCATTTCACTTTCTGTTCTAGCCTCTTATGATACAAGGGGACAAGGAAAGAATAACAGCCATGGGAAGTGTTTGCATTACTTTTTTCTTTTAGTCTTTCATCAAGAATTAAAAGGTTGAATTGAGAAAGAAGGCTGTGAAAGCATTTGTCTAGGGCTGGAAAGAGGAAACAAAATAATTTTTCTGGAGAATCAAAAGTTTATATTGCCTGGTAAGAATAGACTTTTACACACCCAAACTGAGAATTTTCTCTCCTTACTCTGATCTTAGCCCACTCTCCCTCAACCCTCCTCATACATTCTACACATAGAACTCAGGCACCTGTTTCCCCATTATTAAGTCATTCTTTCAGAATGAGATTGCAGGGTTTAAAAAAATGAGTAAACATTCTCTAAGCAAAGTCTTTTGGGGGATTGAGACTGTCTAGAGGGAATAGAATTGAGGCTACCAGGAAGAAGGTTTTCATTCTTATGCTGTGGGAGAGAATGAACTTAAGGAATGCATTGACAAGATAACATGTTATTTGGGAGGCAGGGGAAGGAAATGAGACCTCAGTGGTTACTTTTATTCTTCTTACTCATGGAAATTAAGGGAATAAGGAGTTGTCTTGAATGTGATCCCAAATACTTTAAGGATGTGATATGGCTACTGGATGGCTTGGTGCCCCAAAATACTCCTTCACGAAAAATGTTCCTTGACCGACAGCTCCAGGAGCTGAGGAGTGTAAGCACCAGGGTCCACCAGGGGAAGAAGAGACTACGGTTGTTGGGTAAGGGATGACTGGGGTAATAATGGAAATGAGATGGAAATGATAGGTTGGGTGGAGAGGGCATCAAACATCTGGGTCTTAAATATTTCATCAGAAGTGGGATCACTCCCCCTCCTACCCACCTCCCAGATGTCCGCCAAACTATCCAAGTGAGAGAATGGTTGAAAGAGAAGCTCAGCAACCTAAAACAGAAGCCTTGGAAAGGTGAGATAGTAAGGAAAGAGAAAGCCATGGAAAGGTGAGGTACAATTGGGTAAAGGTTGAAGGGATAATTTTTAGTACTGCCCTTATTTCTGCAGGGGTCTTCATATTCCAGGGCCAGCTTCTTGAACTTCGTCAGGACCTTGAATTCCATCTGACAGAAACTTTAAAGACCTTCTCTGATCTTGGTAATGGGAGGAATCTGTTGAGAAACCCTAAAACAATAGGAATTTGGGTGGGAATCCTTGAAAATGTTCTATGTGGGTAAGAAGTATGGGTTTTACCATGCATGAATCAGGCCTGGGTGGAATGGGAATTGAAGGGAAAAATTTGGGGTACCTGCAAAAAAAAAAGAAAATATGTATAATCGAGTAATTATATAAAGTGGTATTTATGAATGTTTCTTCTACAGCTTGTTCTGAAGATTGCAGTAAGTATGAACTCATCCAGAATACTAAAGTGCCCTATATCCCTTATCTTTCCCCCCATACCCTCCTTGGTGTCCCACCCGGACTAAGAAGAAAGATCTTATCTCCTTTTGGGTCTTGCATGTTATGAAGTGATTCTCCATAAAACCAGGTCCTTATCAAAGTTTACTGAAGCTTTAGGTGTCCCTATAGTCTTTGACATTACTGTCACACCTCAAATTGGTGATTTTTCTACCAGAATCCTTATTAGAGCTGGATATTCACTTTTCCCACCATAATCTGAGTTCCCACAGAAAACATAACAGCATATATCTTCAGCCACCATTCTTACTAGGAGACCCAAGTGGAAGTGGCCCTTTCCTATTCTTCCTCCTCAGTGATGACTGAGGGTCCTGTTCTTGACTGCTGGAACTGTCTACGGATCACTACACCATGCTTCAGAGGAGAACTTTGTGGCGGTATTGGGGTAGTGTTAGAGCATTTGGGTGATACAGAAATTGTGAAAATTGATGGTTAGAAAAATAAGGAGGCAGATAAAAGGGTCTGGCAAAGGTTGAGGTAATGGGAACATTTGTATATTGGAAGAGTTTTACAAAAATAAATGAAAGAACTGGGGAGCAGTGAGGAGGGTGATGAAATTGTGGAACTGTGCTCTAAGCATTTGGGAATTTAGTAGTCAAAAGATATGGGCCAGGTTTGAGGTTAAGAGTAATAGGGAAAAACCAAGATGTAGGGATACAGTCATCAATAGCCTGAGGGGGGGTGGTTTTGAAGAAAATAGTAGAAGGATGTAAAGTAGAATCATATAGATATTATGTCTTTCTTTTCTTTAAGATGATGACCCAATGATAGCTCAGCAACGAGAAATTTCATTGTTTTTAGCACTGATGATGGAGGCAGTAGGGTTGGGATCTATTGCTTTACTGTGAGTCTTACCACTTAATTGACACAACCTTTGGAGGGAGGGTTTCATCTGATAAAACATAAAGTTAAGAGGCTAAAGAGTAAAGGTGGCTGAGAAATGAGGATACTATTTTAAATACAGTTTGATTCCATTTGGGAAAGTACAAATAAATAGAAGGTATTGTTTTGAATGAAGAGATCACTGTGGTTCAATGGGGAATATGCCTCATTTCCACTGTAGGTATTACTTTTGCATCATTCACCGGAAAAAGATGAAAGTAAAGCTAGAAGAATTGAAGAAAAATCCACAGACAAAAATGATAAAAGCAAAAAAATAGAAGAAAAAGGAGGAAGAAAAAAAATACAACAGCAAGAAGCAAGATAAGAAAATAAATTAATAAGAAATATTAAGTTGTGTATATCTCTCTGTGGGGTGAATAGGCTGTCATGTAGCCAAAGGGAAATTGTGGAAAGTCAAATTGTTTCATAATTGAAACTCAGATATGACCATTGGGACTGGGTCGAGACTTCATTATATATATTATAGAGCACTACTTTGTTCTGGAATGATATGTCTGGCATAGTAGATGGCAGGCTGAACTTAGAGGAGGAAAGACACAAGTTCAAATTCTTCCTCTAACACCTAACTAATTATATGATGCCAAACAAGTCATTTAACCTTTCCTGAAGTTTCTTTATCTGCAAAATGAGAAAAATAATAGTTCCTACCTCACAGAGTTGTGAAAATCATGAGATAGCATCTGTAACATACTTTATTAACTTTACCATGCTATATCAATGATAGCCATTATCATATGGCTACTTGATCTAAAATAATCTAGGAGAATAGACGTCTCAAAAGTCAGTAGATAAGATTTCCAGGGCTTTTCTGTGACCTTATATGGCATCTTCTAATGTGCTTATAATTTCTATTCAAGTTGAGACATGTATGGCTAAGCAAGAGTAGGATATTAAAGAGTAACTGGCCCTTTGGAAAAAATCCCTCAAATTCCATAGTCCTTACAAGATCCACAGCTCTTGTTTCTCATTTGCTTATTATATACAGTAGACAGCATCAAGGTCCTTTATTAGGGAGAATCTAGAGTGCCTAAAAGAATTTTCGATGTTAAAAGTCCAATTGTCATATGGCAACCTCAAGAGAAGCTCTTAAATGTTTGTTGAAAAAGATGCGTACCTCCCGTGTCTTTGGGCAGTCAGTGATTTACTGCTGAAATATTTATGGGTCTTTATCTGAGTAAAAGTGCGAAGAAATGTAATATTTAAAGAGTGTCATGGTCACTACTCCCTCTTCCATGACCAACCATTTATTGGACTATAAGACAATGCTCTTAGGATGCCTTGACAGATCATTAGAACAGATAAGATAGTGTCATTGATAAAGTGCTTGATTTGGAATAAAAAAGATTTAAATTCAACTTCAGACACTAGGAAGAAAGGGGGAAAGAGATAAAGTGCCTACTGTGTGACAGGAATTATGGTAAGAGCTTTATAAATGTTATCTTATTTGATTCTCAAAACAACTTTGTGAAGTGACTACTATTATTATCCCCATTTTATAAATGATGCATCCAAGGTAGAAAGAGGTCAAGTGATTTATCCAGAGCTGCATAGCCATTAAGTACCTGAGGCCAGATTAGAACATAGGATGTCTTGACCAAAGGCCCAGCACTGTATTCATTTTACCACTTAACTGGCCCTGGGTAAGTCACCTAACTTCTCTTTGCCTCAGGATTCTACTTAATGATCTGTAGGAACACTTCTAAATCATAAAATCTATGATCCTCTATCCTTATTCTTTATTATTTCAGTAATGAAGGAAGGAGAAATTCATATAAGAAGAGAATGAAGGAAGAATCACAGTGTGTCCTCTGGATAATAACTTTCCAACAAATGGTGCAGACACTTTATTGAACCACTTAACTTCCATTTGTCTCCTTTTCCTTGTCTTTAAAATTAAGGGGTTGTACAAATGGCCATTGAGGTCCATTTCAGGTCTAGATCTAGAATGCTACCATCCTTTGTGAGATATCTGTGCCCCTGTTACCTAAGGAAAGGAGAGAGACCACTCACATCTGAAGATTAACCGATAATATTCATAAATATGGAAGGCATGAATAAATGAAAGTGAAAGCATGAAATTACCTTTTTGGGGATGTGTCTAGCTTCTTGTCAGGATAATATCTGTCTAGTGATGGGAGAACAAGCCCAGTTAGAATTTGATCATTTTCTTTTTATATTTCTTTCCCCACCCCAGAGAATCATGTGAGTGACTTAAGTTTATGTTTTCAATTATTTTGTTTTAATTGACAAAGATTTTTTTTTCTCTCCCATATCTGGTCTCTTCTCATTAAGAGTTAAAAAAATCTGGGTCAAGAAATACACTTAGTCAAGCAAAATAAATTCCTACATTGGCTATTTTCAAAAAAAGATGAGTCTTTCTAGATCTCAAGTCTGTTGCCTCTCTGTTAGGAGATAGGGAATATTCTTCATCATTGGTGTAATTATGATTGATCATTGTTTTGATCAGAGTTCTTAAACTTTTCAAAATCATAATGGTATAAATTCTCATAGTTCTGCTGGAGTCACTCTGCATCAGTTCACACTTTTCTCTGAAACTTTCCTTTTCGTCATTTCAATATGTACAAGCATATTCCATTCACTCATAGAGCATATTTTCCAGCAAATTTTTATTTAATATAGAGTGGTTTGGCTTTTAAAGACATTGTCTTTCATAGACAAATTCACTGGTTTCTTTGAATAATGAGTGGAGTAAGGCTAAAATGACCATATCCATTGACCAAGGTATGTATCCTAAAAAGTGGATGGATATAAGATAGGTTCTTCAATTTATTTTGCAACTCCCAAATCAACTCTGTAACCCTCTTTCTGTAAAAGAAGCCATTTATTTTTCCTATACTCCAGTTGCTATGGTAACCTCCTCTTGTGGAGGCATATATGAAAATGTTGGCTGGGAGACAGACTAACTGATGATGACAGCCAAGAAAGAAGGGCCCTATGGAACAAATCTTTTAAAAATAAATATTTCTATGTAGTATAGACATTAGACTTGCTGTTTCATCAGTATAGTGTCATCTAGGGTGAGGAAGCTCTCTCTGCCAATATAATGTGTTTTCTCCAAATTACAGACTGGAGTGGAGAGAGTCCTAAAGCAAGCACAACCACCAGTAAAGAAAGCTCTTCCAGTAATTAAGGTGCAAGGTGATGAGAACCTGCACTAGAACAGAGGAAATGTCAGAGGAGAGAAAGGATCATATTCAGGAGATGATGCAATGATATTTAGGATACCTTAGCAAGAGGCTGATGTGTGGGAGTTAATAAGAAGTTGAGAATGATTCCTAGTTTTTGAGCCTGAGGGTCTATGAATATGGTGCTGCTTTCTACAGTAAGAGGGAAGGTAGAGGGCAGGTTTAGGGGGAAGGTAATTTTTCTTTCAGACATGCTGACTTTTAGATGTCTATGGGACCCTTGGTTTGAGATATCTAAAAGATTGTTGGAGAATTATAATTGGAAGTCAGCAGAGAAACTAGGGTATAATAGGTAGATTTTAAAATCATGAGCATGAAGATGATAACCTGGTGATTAGCTTATCAGCTGATGAGATCAGCTAGGGAAAAGAGAGGTCTTAGAATAGAATGCCAAGGAACACGTAGGGTTGGCTAGATGGTATGATTGTGATGATGATCCAGGAAAAGAACTTAAGATGGAGCAAACAGGAAAGAGAGAAGAGTATCTAGAAAAAAAAAAAGCAGAAAGAAGAAAACATCAAGGGGTGATTAACTGTCAAAATCTGCAAAGAAGTCAAGAAGAACCATGATTAAGGAAAGACTGTTGAATATCACAATTATAAGACCATTAAGAACTTTAGGGAGAGCAGTCTTGGTGAAAATGAAAAGGGTTGGGAGCCATAGTGTAAGGGGTTAAAAAGGAAGTGAGGAGAGGAAGTGGAGACATCTTATTGTAGGAAGCTCTTTTGAAGTGGTTTTAGCTACAAAAAGCAGGAAATGTACAGGGCAATAGTTAATGGGTATGGAAAACAATTTTGTTTTGTTTTTTTCAGGATAAGGTGACAAGAACATGGCCATAAAAATGGGCCACTATACAAGAAGACAATGAAAATAAGTGATAGTCATGATGACTGAGGGGCAATCTGTTGGAAAATATGGGATGAAATTGGATGCCTTGAACAAGTAGAAGGGTTAGTAAATAAAATCATATCATGTGAGATAAGATTGAAGGAGGAGATAGGAGGAAGAAGTTATCTGAAACATGGGATATGAAGAGAGAGAGCATGGTGAATGGCCTCCATTTTTTTTCTGTAAAATAAAAGGCAAAGTTTAAGCTGAAAGAATAGTGAAGGAGGGGGAAACCATGGGATATTTGAGAAGGGATAAAAAGGTTTGGAAGAATCATCCTGGAAAATATGATAAAGAGTTGATTACAATAATAGGATTACCTAGCAGCAGTGAAGGCACAGATGAAATTATATAAAATAAATTTGTAGTGGACCCAGCCAGGACCCTGCCAGAAATATTGCTTGATTTTCTCCATCTTTGTTCAGCAACAATTATGCAAGAGAGAGTGAAGACAGTGAGTGACTCAAGGCTGAGACCTGGCAGGATATAATCATATGATAACAGGAAAACAGAGACAACAGCTGCCAGAATTTTGACGTCATCATGTCCTCTTGGTTTCTAGGATGGCTCTCTATCCATAATACCACATTCCCTCTCATGTCTACATAACATTAACACAAATAAAATGAAAGGATTAATGTATAAATAAATGAGTAAAATTCAATTTAAAATGACTACCACAAGCTCAGGAGATAAAGGTGTCTGAGAATTAAACTATCCAGTCCCATGCAAGATTTATATAAATACAAAATCAGAAAAAAATACAACAAGTAAAGGAAGAAAAATAATTAGAATAAAATCCACTAATCATGTTTGATTTGTACAAATATAATAAGAAGATATATTACCTAAATTTACAGTTAGTGATAAATCAATTAACTTGCAAGGCAGATATTTTGTAGAATGAGACAAAACAATGATAAAATTCATTTAAAGAAACAAAAAAGCAAAATTTCAAGGGAAATAAAGAGAAAATTATCAATGAAAGTGGCATAAGATTACCAGACTTCAAATTACTATAAAGATTTCATTAAAAAAAAACTATTTGTAACTAGTTTTAAGAGAAATAGGTATGTAGCTTAAGCCATTCTAATAGAAAGATAAGTAAAAAGCAAATAATAAAAATAAAAACTGGTAGCTTAATGTTTGAGAAATCCAACATTAACTAGGTGGCCCATTTAAATATTTTATTATTTTTTTTTTAATTTGGTCAATTTTGAACATTTCCCCCCATTACAAAAATAATTTTCTATTACTCCCTCCCCTCCCATAGCCAATGCACAATTCCACATGTGTCCTTTATCAGAATCCATTTCCATATTGTTGGTATTTGCACTAGGGTGTTCATTTAGAGTCTACATCCCCAGTCATATCCCCTTCGACCCATGTAGTCAAGCAGTTGTTTTTCTTTGGTGTTTTCACTCCCACAGTTTTTCCTCTGAATGTGGATAGTGTTTTTTTTTTCTCCTATATCCCTCTGGGTTGTTCAGGACCAATGCATTAGGTGGCTCATTTAAATAGAGCACAGGGCTTGGACTCAGGAAGACATGAGTGCAAATCTAGACTCCAAAATGTACAGGATTACTTGCATAATCCTGGATGAGTCAATTAATCTTTCACTAATTCAGTCCCCTTCCTGTAAAATGGAGGTAATAAGAGCACCTATATCACATGATTTTTGTAAGGATAAAGTGAGATAAATTTGTAAAGCACCTTAGTACAGTACCTGGAACTTAATAGACATCATATAAATGCTTATTCTCTTCTCTTTCCTCTCCTTTTCCTGTAGATATAGATATACATGGAAGGGGACAATACCTACACACATATAATAAAAATGTGTTGACTTGAATATATATGTGTGCACATAGATAGTTAAAATTCAATATATCCAAAACTGTACTAATTATCTTTCTCCAAAAATAGACCTGCATTCTGAACTTCCCTACTCCTCCTGATGTCCTTTCAGTTTCTCATATTTAGAACCCTAACTTTATCTTTGGTATTTTTTACTCTCTCTTACTTGGCATAGACAATCAGTTGCCAAATCCTGTTTCTACATCCCTATCGTCTCTCTTGGATTTCTGTTTTGTTCTCACGGCTCCCAACCCAGTTTAGGTTCTCATCATTTCCTGTCTGAACGACTGCAAGGGCCTCTTAAGAGCTCTTGGTCACAAGTCTCTCCCTTCCCCCATATAACCTATCTTAAAAAATAACTGCTAAAGGAATTTTCCTAACAGTCTAGATCAAACTCTTCCATATCCCTTTTTAATAAAATCCAATGATCCCATAATTACTTCCAGAATCAAATATAAATGTAATTGTTCAAGCCTTTAAATCCTTTCCAACTTGACTTCAAACTATCAGTGCCCTTATTTTACCTTACTCTGCTTCATATATTCTATGATCCAGTCAAACTTGCTTAATTTGGGGTCCATAAATAAGATACTCAATATTTGACTTTCATACTAATTCTCTGCTGGAATGCTTCTCCCCTCTGCTGCTTGGAATCTTTGGTTTCCTTCAAAACTCAAATATAAAATATTTCCTCAACTTTTCATGCACTACTTAATTATATATATATATATATATATATGTGTGTGTGTGTGTGTGTGTGTGTGTGTGTGTGTAATTGTCATCTCCCCAATAGAATGTAAGCTCCTTGAGACCAGAGGACATTATTTTTGACTTTACAACCCCAACATCTGCCTAAGTGCTTGAAACATGAAAGGTGTTTAATGAGTATGTGTTGATTGAATGATGTAAGTCCTAGCTATTAAGGGCAGATCTATGTTAAGAGCATCCTCTGGACCATGCTCTATGCAAACAGCACAGAGGGGTCAAATACAACTGTACCAGATATACTATGAAGCCTGCCCATTTCCCTAAATCTCTGGGTATTTGTGGAGAAGGATAAGATGGGTGTTGTATGGGAGGGGCTTTTGTTCCAATGAGGAAATCCATTGCTTATGCCATGGATCAAATAAGCAATTTTTAAACCTCATTACATCCCTAGAGCCATATATCCTTTCTTTGTGTCCTAAATCAATAAAACAACTGTCAAAGACAACTGTACCTAACTATACCTTTTCTCCTCTGCCACTAATAAACTGTAAGGAGTATGAGGACAGAAATTTGTTTTCATCTTTATATTCTCAGTCCACTTAATATTATAGATGTTTGTTGAAATGAATTATAAATATCAAAGCCCCCACACCTGTCTCAATAATTATCAGAACCTAATCTTAGATTACATTTTTAAAGTGATGCTGTAAATGTTAAGAATGAAATGGGTTTTTGAAAAAATGTTCATTTCTCAAAAGTGCATAAGAACTTTAGACATCATTATGACTTTCCTCATGAGGTTAATTGTTTAAGAAAGCTACTTATTTATCAAAATAAAATGAATAAAAATATGTGACTCTGGGAAAGTAAAGTCATAATTTATACTGTTTTTTTTTTCCAGAGATCATCTATCACATTTACTTTCATTGACATAAGAAATACAATATGACAATAAGAACAAATACAATATGACAATAGTAAATTTGCTTGTAATTTTCTCTCTCTGAGTCAAACACCTTTTGTCTCACCCCATCTTTGGACTACTGGAAAACTGAGGAACTCTTACATAATTTCCTTGGGGATGTTGGATTATCCTTGGAGTATCATAGGTCACATATTCTTTCAGGATTGCAAAACCACTCTGAACTCCTAACGACATTACTTTATAATTGAAACCTTCAGTTTTGCCTTTATAACAGGAAAATCTGCTTGTGTGAGTGTGTATGTGTGTGTGTCTCTTTTAACACAACACTAGGGAGATTCTGTTTTGAACCAATTGAATCATGAGTTGATCTACAAGAAAAGGTCCTGTGATAATTCCATGTCTTTCAAGCATAAACATGATGTAAAATTAATTGCTCATCATTTTTGATTCTAACTTGAATTAACATAAAGCACAATGGTGCTGTCTGTAAAGATTTTCTCCCAACATTCTGCCTATATAAAAAGCTAATTTATATCAATGAGTAATTGACAGCCTTTTTAGTATTAAACTGAATATACTGCAAGAACCAGTGAATAAACCACTGTCCTAATGACTCATATCAAGTTCATTTCTAAAATTCATCAGAGAATATGAATTATTAGTTATAGGTGAATTCTTTTCTCTGATGACCTGAGACCTTGAAAATGGTGGAAGGTCTCATGACCCTTTAGTTACTGTAGCTGAGAAGCTCATAGTCCTCCTGGGGTCTCCCATGGCAAATAGACATGCAAGTTCAGATGAAATGAGCCAAAACAGAGTAATTAAATTTCTGCTGTGTAGGATGTTTTTGAAGTACCAATAAAATCTATTACAAAGAGACAACAATAATAGTCTTATTAGCTGTTTGTTCTTTGGAACATAAGTTAATATTGAGCTTCTGTTTTATCTATAAAATGGGGATAAGAGCACCCACCTCACTGTGTTGCTGTCTTATTGAGTGATCAAATGAGAAAATGTATGACAAGTGCTTTATACACTCTCTAGATACAAGTTTTTTTTTAAATCAGTTCTAAATATTAGTGACCCTTCAATTTATGACCCTACCATATTTTATGATTTTGTTGTTAGTGGTGATATTTTTCCTTTGCTTTTCACTGTTGACTCACTTAACTAGATTTGGTAGAAGATCTGAATAAAAATAAGATGAGCAAAGTTCAAACCAGTTAGCCTGAAATGGATACCATGAAAATATCAGAAGAATGTTGGGATGAGACAAAAGTAAGAAAAGTTGATTTCTTTCCCTCAAATTCCCAACTCTACATCTTCCATGAATACTACAAAATTCTTTCTAAGAGGCTTAAAGAATATTTTGAGATTACATAATAAAGAATAAAATGGACTGATTCGTGAGGTGCCAGGTCATGATTCCTACTAAAATTAATTACAAGTACTATTGGTTTGGATTTCAGAATTCTTTTTTTTCTTCTTTCATCAATATTTTCTTTTACCTCATATGGCACAATATTAAGCCAGGTTTCTCCATGAATAATGCAAAGGCAACATTTAATGTTCTGCCATTTCTTTCACAAGGTACAATAGTTTTGCAAAGGAAACAGGGAAATGTGGAATGTTATTAAGAATGTAAGACAATGTTAAATTTTAAAAATGTTTCAGTGGTCATAATTTGGGCTATTGAGAAAAAGGAATCGAAACTGGGAAAGATCCATTATCGCCATTGAGAAAATAATTTAGAACTAGAATTTGAGCAAGTATTGGCAATAGCATCTTCCTCATATGTGAAGCATAGTTCATTGATTGGGGAAAACAATACATTGTGTACTTAAAAGGAAGAGAACAATGATTAGAAAAGAAAGATATTTATAAATAACTGATACATAGTGATTAAAACTTTGTGACATGCTTTACATGCATTGATAACTGTAATCTCTTTGATAACCACTACAAAGTAGGTATTACAAGTATCATTATATCTATTTTACAGGTGAGGAAACTGAAGCTCAGAGAGATTGAGCTATTCAACATTGTGTAGATAGTAAATTTCAGACTGGATTTGGCATCCTAGCTAGATGATGAAATGATTAGAATGCCAGACAAAGAGGAAGACTCTGAGTTCAAATCTGTCATCAGACACTTACTAGTTAAGTATTCCTGGGCAAGTCACTTCACTCTGTTTGCCTCAGTTTCATCATCTATAAAATGAGATGGAGAATTAAATAATAAACCACTCCAGAACCTCTGTCAAGAAAACCCCAAAGTAAAAACAGGATTAGTCACACACATGACTCAAAAACAACTGAACAATTTGTCTACTCTAAATGCAGCACTTTGTTGCTATTAATAAAGACCAAATACAAATTAGGGACTATGTGGTTGAATTTGGGATATGAATTTTTTCTGGTAATGAAATATGATTTAGTGTCTTCATGATTCTTTAATGCTATAAAAAAACACTAACGTGGAAAATTCTGTGTTCATATTGACTGAATCTACAAGGTATTTGCTTTCGAGACTTGTATTCTTCTCTGTTAGTTTTTACTTCGTTTTTCCTTTAATCCATTGACTCTAATTAGATATATGTTTGTGCAAACTTATGTGGATATATATATATATATATATATATATATATATATATATATATATATATATATATATATATAGAGAGAGAGAGAGAGAGAGAGAGAGAAATACTGCACATTGATATGTTTAAGAACACTTGCGTCTTTTTCCTTTTATTGAAAAAAACAAAAACCAGAGGGATGTAGTGCCAGAATTTGAGCTTACTAGTTAAAATAATTAGGCAGGGAAAATAGGCAAGAATTCTCAATAGGAAACTTGAAGGTATATTAAATATTTTTGTACTAATATAAGTAATCATGATGAGACTTTTTAAATCTGTGTATTTTCCACTTATCTGTATCTCATAATATGCATTTAATGAATTTTTATTGAATGAATGAATATATATATATACATATATATATATATATATTTATGCCCTAAAATGTTGATAATGGCATCTGCCACTCAGGGTTGTTGCAATAATAAAATAATTTTAAAGTACTTTGCAAATTTTAAAGCAATATAAGTGCTAGCTATTTATTATTTTGTTATCATCTTAGCTGGTTTTATTGAAATGGTTTGCCTAACTTAATATCATAAACAAAATGATATTCATTTTAGAAATGAAATGGAGAACAAAAATGCTTTTCTTTGTTTTAGCTTTTTTAGTGTCGTCTTCATAGAAATAGATGATAAACAGAGATAATATGTATATATGTATGCAAATATATAACCTTTTAACAAGTATTTCTTTTTCTATCCTTTTCTAATGCAAATGGAAATTATGAGATTATTTCAGCAATATTCCCAAACTTTTTGACTGTGTATATTCCCATGCCTAACTGAGTAATAAAAATTCTTTGCTCAAAATTATATAATCTTCATTATGAGACTTTCAATTGTACTACACTTTAAAAAAAAATGTCATTGATTGCAAACAGAATGTTTTCAGAGTCTCTGCCACCTCAATTTTAATCTTTCCAAAGTACTATGAGGAAAATGTAAATAGATTAAAAAAGAATTAGCTAAAATCTATCTATCTATCTATCTATCTATCTATCTATCTATCTATCTCTCCATATATATCAATCTATCTATCATCTATGTATCTATATATGTCTATGTTATGTAAATTTTTTCAATCTTTAAATTGTTTTGTAACTGTTTACTAAAATAAGATTCAAGGAGAAAAATGATTTAATTCATTTCTGGTAAGAGGAGGAGGAAATTTGAAGTAGAAGTGTTGAGAATGCAGGAAGATAGGGAGTAAACTAGAAAATGTTATATTAAGGTGAATATATTGCATATGTAAGTGCATATCTATAATTTATTTATATAGTAATTATATGGAAAAAGCTAATGGAGTTGGGGATACCTTTATAATACTTGTTTAACAAGTCTCATTTCCAAGATATAGAGAGTATACTAAAATTATTAATGAAGTTTTAAGTATTAAAAATGATATGTGCATGTGCACTATATGTGTGAACCTGCATATGCATTTTATGTATTTGCATGCCACATGTCAAATATCATATATCCATATAGTTTGTGACATATTGCATAATACATATATGTGTTACACATAATGTATGTGCACACATATAAATTATATGTGTATATTGTGTTATATGGACATGTGTCTATGTGTATATATTTATCACTTTCTTACATTAATGTTATTAGCAAACTTGAAAGCACCGAAATTCAATGTATGAAGTTGAATATCTTCAGACATTTTAATCTGGTCCTTGAAATTATATTATTTTTGCATAATTACCTGTCAACAAATTATTCTCTTTTCTTAAACATTTTAAAAGAATTGTAGATCTCTTGAGCTACTTTAGGAAACTGACTGAAGTGTTATTATGACACAGGTGAAAAGTGAAAAATGTTAACTTCAACATCACCCTTTCTTTTATTCAGATGTATGGTTTTTGTTCTGGCATTGAAAAATCTTCAGCATTAATCTCTGTAATTTAAAGAATAATCTTATTATACAATACACAGTTCAAAAAGAATTGGATATGCTGCAGAACTATTTGCAAAGAGAATATATCCACAAGCTATTATAATGTCATGCATTGGTGCACTTGTCTGCCTATGCAATATTTTCCTGAATGTTCAATGGTGCATATCAAGTTAACAACCACAATTTATTATCTAATGGATTGTGTGATTAATGAGATATCTCATATTTTAATCAGCCATAGATTTCTTCTCAATGAGATCTGCTTGCCTCAAGCATAATATGGTCATAGATTTTTAAAACTTTTTAACACATTTCACTATCTTGTCTTCCATTTACATTTTAAAAGACCTAGTCAGACCACTTACGAATAAAATTAAGGAAGTTTCTTATTCTTTCCTCTTGTTAAGAGGGTGTAAATTGTACTCTGCAATATTGAGTTGGGTGTCAGATGAATAAAGGTTTCAAATTTTACGCCATGTTCTAGTTATGGATTCCTGCTTGCTGAGGGATAGTCTACCTAGGCTGGAAATAATTAAATTTGGAATCAGAAAATGTGGGTTTAAATCTCAACTCTGTGACTTTACTATTCATATGACCTTTAGTTAAATATGTGTCCTCTCAATTTCCTCATTTATAAAATGATACAGAATATTGTTTTTAGATGTCTTCTCTAAATTTGATGATAATGGGATAATGGGATTAATGATGTAAAGTTGGAAGAGACATCTAGTGCAATCATCTCATTTTATAGATTATAAAATTGGGAAACCAAAAGGTAAATGGATTTGCTCAAGATCACAGAGGTAGTAAGTAGAAGAACGGAGATAATTAAACTTCACTATATCTCTTTGCTAAGTTTTTCATATATTCAGAGTTATGCATATGGACATTTTTGATAACTTCTGAAACAGCAAGTACCAATGATAAAATAGTCAAATGATGTTATTACTCCATCAAATATAATATTAAAATGCCTTGAAACAGACATGATGCTATTATATTTATCCACCCTCTTTTGATCAATGGTTCTCATGTGCAAGATATCTGGACTTGGTTAGGGATGTATAATATGGTCATGGAAGGATGAAACTTTTTTTGCATTCTTTTTATTACTTTTCAAATCATTGTATAATTTACAATGAGTTTCTTTTCCTTTAATTTCTCTCCTTTGCTATTCATTCCTTACTCCCCTGCAAAGATAAATCTTTAAAAGCCTATTTCTAATCATTCATCTTCTCAAAAATCTTCAGATACTTACCCAACATCAACAGAATAAAATTGAAATATTTTGCTTCCTTGGCTGCTGTCCTCTGTACTTGAAGAAAATCAAAATGTTATCACTAAGTGATATGATTTGACCTGTGCATAAATTAGATTTAAGTGAGGTAGAGAGGCACAAAGTCTTACTTTCTCTTCCAGAGTCATCAGTCTAGTGGCAAGACAAAAGTCAAGACAATTGATTATGGTTTGGGATGCTTTGGATAACATTGGGTTCTTCAAAGATTCTGAGCACTTCACCATGCCTGTTTCTGTTGCTTTCATGGCCTTTCGAACAAATTATTCATATCATCCTCTTCAACTTGAGAAAGACTATATGTGCCTGAGGTATACACTGTGCCATTTATTGATGGGTTTGTGACTTATGGCTACCCTCGACCTGGTTTAGCCTTCTTTTCAAGTCAGTTACACCAGATGTGGCTGCTGTGCATGCCAAGGATTCCTCGAGCCAAAGATGAGAACTGATTGCCAAGTGGACTCCAAAAAAGGAAAACAGCTCTGCACAGCATATTCAAGGGAAGACCAGTACCATTTCATGCACTGCCTAGTTTGATGTTGACTTTCCTTTTCAAATACTACTATTTTCTTCAGAAACTTTATACTACAGGAAAATTAAAAAGCTTAATATTGCTTTTTCATACCTCATACTTTATTCTATGTCCATTTCCTTGTCTTTCCACTTAAAATGCTTTCACCTTTCAATACAATGAATGTTATCCATATTTCAAGATTCAATTCAAAATGTTATTATTTCAAAAGGAAAATAAATATACCTACCTTAGAATTCCTTAAAACTAAGAAGTTTTACATATATTACCTAATTACACTGTAAACTCTTCAAAGGAAGAAATGATGTTTTATTAAGTTAATATTCCTACAACACATACACACATAATTGGTCAACATCAACACTTACATATATATGATATCTATAAATGTATAGTTGTATGTATGCATGATATAAATGTTTTGTGTATATGTAGTATATATACATATTTTATGTATATGTAACATTCACATATATTTGTATCTGTGTACATAAACATTAAGTACACACATATACACACATATATAATATTCTAAGACACTGAGCTAATGTTGAGGAATAATTCAGTAATTTAATAATTCAAAATACTTTATGGATCTGTATCCTACATTCACACAATAGGATTCTATTGAAAAACACACCTATGTGGAAGAGGCGTGAAGAGAGAAAGGTTTTGAAGGACAAGCCAAGATGCAAGAGACTAAGCTGGGGACCTGTCTTGTCAATCAAGATGAAGAATCTAAAAGGGAATGTCCCTAGGAGGAGGGGCAGTTGAGTGGACGAGGAGGAGGGCACTGGGAGGGTCACTCTCTCTCTGGCAGTTGAGGCTGGCTGAAGACTCTGATTGTTCTTTTTTTTTTGTTTTGTTTTGTTTTTTAAATATATTTTATTTGATCATTTCCAAGCATTATTCGTTAAAGACATAGATCATTTTCTTTTCCTCCCCCCCCCACCCCCCATAGCCGACGCGTAAGTCCACTGGGCATTAGATGTTTTCTTGATTTGAACCCATTGCTTTGTTGATAGTATTTGCATTAGAGTGTTCATTTAGAGTCTATCCTCTGTCATGTCCCCTCAACCTCTGTATTCAGGCAGTTGCTTTTTCTCGGTGTTTCCACTCCCATAGTTTATCCTTTGCTTATGAATGGTGTTTTATTCTCCTGGATCCCTGTAAGTTGTTCAGGGACATTACACCGCCACTAATAGAGAAGTCCATTACGTTCGATTATACCACAGTGTATTAGTCTCTGTGTACAATGTTCTCCTGGTTCTGCTCCTCTCGCTCTGCATCACTTCCTGGAGGTTGTTCCAGTCTCCATGGAACTTCTCCACTTTATTATTCCTTTTAGCACAATAGTACTCCATCACCAACATATACCACAGTTTGTTCAGCCATTCCCCAATTGATGGGCATCCCCTCATTTTCCAGTTTTGGGCCACCACAAAGAGCGCAGCTATGAATATTTTTGTACAAGTCTTTGTGTCCATTATCTCTTTGGGGTACAGACCCAGCAGTGCTATGGCTGGGTCAAAGGGTAGATATTCTTTTAGCACCCTTTGGGCATAGTTCCAAATTGCCCTCCAGAATGGTTGGATCAGTTCACAGCTCCACCAGCAATGAATTAATGTCCCTATTTTGCCACATCCCCTCCAGCATTCATTACTTTCCTTTGCTGTTATGTTAGCCAATCTGCTAGGTGTGAGGTGATACCTCAGAGTTGTTTTGATTTGCATCTCTCTGATTATAAGAGATGTAGAACACTTCTTCATGTGCTTGTTAATAGTTTTGATTTCTTTATCTGAGAACTGCCTATCCATTTCCCTTGCCCATTTATCAATTGGAGAATGGCTTGATTTTTTGTACAATTGATTTAGCTCATTATAAATATGAGTAATTAAACCTTTGTCAGAGGTTTCTATGAAGATTTTTTCCCAATTTGTTGTTTCCCTTCTGATTTTAGTTATATTGGTTTTGTTTGTACAAAAGCTTTTTAGTTTGATGTAGTCAAAATTATTTATTTTACATTTTGTGATTCTTTCTATATCTTGCTTGGTTTTAAAGCCTTTCCCCTCCCAAAGGTCTGACATGTATACTATTCTGTGTTTACCCAATTTACTTATGGTTTCCTTCTTTATGTTTAAGTCACTCACCCATTTTGAATTTATCTTGGTGTAGGGTGTGAGGTGTTGATCTATTCCTAGTCTCTCCCACACTGTCTTCCAATTTTCCCAGCAGTTTTTATCGAATAGTGGATTTTTGTCCCAAAAGCTGGGATCTTTGGGTTTATCGTATACTGTCTTGCTGAGGTCGCTTTCCCCCAGTCTATTCCACTGATCTTCCTTTCTGTTTCTTAGCCAGTACCAAATTGTTTTGATGACTGCTGCTTTGTAATATAGTTTTAGGTCAGGGACTGCAAGGCCCCCATCATATGTGTTTTTTTTTTCATTATTTCCCTGGATATCCTTGATCTTTTGTTCTTCCAAATGAACTTTGTTATGGTTTTTTCTAAATCAGTGAAGAAGTATTTTGGTAGTTCAATGGGTATGGCACTAAATAGATAAATAAGTTTGGGTAGGATGGTCATTTTTATTATATTGGCTCGTCCTATCCATGAGCAGTTAATGTTTTTCCATTTGTTCAAGTCTAGTTTTAGTTGTGTGGCGAGTGTTTTGTAGTTGTGTTCATATAGTTCCTGTGTTTGTCTTGGGAGGTAGATTCCTAGGTATTTTATTTTGTCTAAGGTGATTTTGAATGGGATTGCTCTTTCTAGTTCTTGCTGCTGAGCTGTGTTGGAGATATATAGAAAAGCTGATGATTTATGTGGGTTTATTTTGTATCCTGCAACTTTGCTAAAGTTGTTGATTATTTCAATTAGCTTTTTGGTTGAATCTCTAGGATTCTTTAAGTAGACCATCATGTCATCCGCAAAGAGTGATAACTTGGTCTCCTCCTTGCCTATTTTGATGCCTTCAATTCCTTTATCTTCTCTAATTGCTACTGCTAGTGTTTCTAGTACAATGTCAAATAGTAGAGGTGATAATGGGCATCCTTGTTTCACTCCTGATCTTATTGGGAATGCATCTAGTTTATCCCCATTGCAGATGATATTAGCTGTTGGTTTTAGATATATACTGTTTATTATTTTTAGGAATGACCCTTCTATTCCTATGCTTTCTAGTGTTTTTAATAGGAATGGGTGTTGTATTTTATCAAAGGCTTTTTCTGCATCTATTGAAATAATCATGTGATTCTTGCTAGTTTGCTTGTTGATGTGGTCAATTATGTGGATGGTTTTCCTAATGTTGAACCAGCCCTGCATCCCTGGAATGAATCCTACTTGATCATGGTGAATGATCCTTCTGATCACTTGCTGGAGTCTTTTTGCTAGTATCCTATTTAAGATTTTTGCATCTATATTCATTAGGGAGATTGGCCTATAGTTTTCTTTCTCTGTTTTTGACCTGCCTGGTTTTGGAATCAGTACCATGTTTGTGTCGTAAAAGGAGTTTGGTAGAACTCCCTCTTTGCTTATTATGTCAAATAGTTTGTATAGTATTGGGATTAACTGTTCTCTGAATGTTTGATAGAATTCACAGGTGAATCCATCACGCCCTGGGGACTTTTTCTTAGGAAGTTCTTTGATGGCTTGTTGGATTTCAATTTCTGATATGGGATTATTTAGGAATTCTATTTCCTCTTCTGTTAGTCTAGGCAGTTTATATTTTTGTATATATTCATCCATTTCTCCTAAATTGGTGTATTTATTGCCATATAATTGGGCAAAGTAATTTCTAATGATTGCCTTAATTTCCTCCTCATTGGAGGTGCTGTCCCCCTTTTCATCTTTAATGCTGTGAATTTGCTTTTCTTCCTTCCTTTTTTTAACTAGATTGACCAGTACCTTGTCTACTTTGTTTGTTTTTTCAAAGTACCAGCTTCTTGTCTCATTTATTAAATCAATAGTTCTATCACTTTCGATTTTATTAATTTCTCCCTTAATTTTTAGGATTTCTAATTTGGTTTTCTGCTGGGGGTTTTTAATTTGATCGCTTTTTTCATTTGCATTTCCAATTGATTGACCTCTGCTCTCCCTTGTTTGTTAATATAAGCATTCAGGGATATGAATTTACCTTTGATTACCGCTTTGGCTGCATCCCAAAAGGTTTGAAAGGATGTTTCGCCATTGTCATTTTCCTCGATGAAATTATTAATTGTTTCTATGATTTCTTCTTTAACTAAACGGTTTTGGAGTATCATATTGTTTAATTTCCAATTGGTTTTAGATTTGGTTTTAAGACTCTGATTGTTCTGGCTTGTTTTTGGGGGGCTTTCTGATCAAGGGGAGACCCCTGTGCTCTCTGAGATTTTGGCTGACCAAGATTCGGGGTTTTTCTGGCCACAGAGAGAAGAAGGAGAAACTTGGCTTTTGAGTTGGTTTTCTCTTTCTGAGAGTTTAAGCTGGCCAGGAGAAACTGAGACCTTGATAGTGTTGTAAAAGAAGAAAGAAGATCTTAGCTGTTGTCCTCCATTTATCTAACTGTTCCTCTTCTAACCTTTGTTACTGGACTGTTTCCATAAACTTCTCAAATTCCTCTTATAGATTAAGGAAACCTTCATCCCACTTTCCTCAGTTTCCCATCCTGTTATCCCAATAAACCCCTACTTGAAAAAGAAAAGGAAAGAAGATTTTTATAGTTCACTTATGGGGAGGGAGGAAGCCAAAATCTTCAAGAAGAATTGGGAGGTGAAGGGGGGGGGGCAGGGAGCAGAGGGTTTGGAAAAGGGAGGGAGTGAAGGGGGGAAAGATATACTGATCTATCAGCCATCACTAGGGATAAGTAGGCAAACACTAGAGCATTCCCCAGAGCAGTTCCCCTGTGTAGCAGTTCCCTTGTGGGGTAGCATCAGGTTCCCTATAGCAGCTGCTCTCTAGTCTCAAACCAGAGCATTCAGTCATTGAAACAAGTAAAAGGGACACACAGATTTACACCTAAAAAAATAATAAAAACACACAAGCATATTTGAGGGTACAGACATGCATACACACAAACGGAACTGACAGTGTAATCCACTTCTGATACTTTTTCATGGTTTGGAAATAACTTTAGTTTCTCAAAGTCTTTGATAGTAATAAGTACAAGAGAAACTCTTTCAGTTCCAACCAAATGAAGAAAGTTTCATGTAAGAAGTGGTCCTTCAGCTGAGTTTGAAGGAACTCTGATTGAAAGGAGCAAAGGAGAGAAGAGAGTGCATTCCAAGATTGGAGGAAACCTAATAAAAAGGAACTGAGAGAGAAGATACAGTATTCTACATAGGGAAAAGTGAATAGATCAGTATGGCTGGATCGCAGAGTGTAATGACGATTATAAATGTAAGATTCAAGTTTTGTATAGATTTAAATGTCCAAACATATTTGATCCTTGAGTAAAAAGAAAATGCTGCTTTTTACTGGCTGAGTATGCATGCAGATACATGATATGATCACATCTACATTTTAGAAAAGTCATTTTGGCAGACAATTGGAGATTGGATTAGAATGTGGAGAGTCTTGAGGTAAAGAGAACAAATAGGATGCTATTAAAATAGTTCAAATGAAATGATCAGGGCCAGGTTAGAGTGCTGAATATGTGAGATGAGAGAAAAGAACTTATATGAATATAAGGATAGAAATGTCAAGATGTGGCAAGTGAATTTTTTTAATGTGTTGAGAAAGAGGTTGGGAATGACAAAAAGCTTATGAGACAGAGTAACTGGAAGCATAGTGGTGTCCTTGACAGTAACAGGGAAATTCAGACGAGAGATGGTCTTGAGAAGAAAGACAGTGAATTCTTCTTTGAATATACAGAGTTCAAAATATATAATATGGGCTTGTACATATGGACTAAAGCTCAAGAGAGTAGCCAAGGTTAAGAATATAGCACAAGAAGTCATCTTCATAGAAATAGGCGTTGAATTCATGGGAACTGATTGGTTTTCCAAAATATTTATTGATTTGGCCTGAATTATAAGGTGAGTGAGAGAATGTAGAGTGAAAGGAGGAGTTCCCAGAAGACAGTTGTGGTAGACACCTGCATGATATGAATAAGAAATCAATAAAGTAGACTGAAGATAGTTAAATAATTATGAGGAGATTCAGGAGAGAGGAGTTACACAAAAATCCAGAGAAGGAGAATATCCAGGAGGATCAAGTAGCCACAGTGCCAAGGAGGCAAAGTCTGAGAAAAGTCATTCAATTTTAAAAGAAATTAGTGGTGATTACTTTGGGGTACTACTTTCAGATAGATTTTAATAGGTTAAGAGAATGATAAGAGAGATATGTAGAGACACATATGTAGAGAGAGATAAGAGAGAATGTAGAGACACAAAATGAAGGCATCTTGTCAAAGAATTTGGTTGAGAAGAGGAGTCATATAGAATTATATTCATCAGGGAAGAAGAGAACTAATGAGAGATTATTAGTATTAATATTATTTTAATTACTATTATTTTAAGATTGATAAGACATAAACATGTTTATGGGCAAAAATGCAGCTAACAAGGAAAGACTAATGGCAGAGTGGGCATGAAAGTGTGAGCTATGTTGCTGGAGGAAAAAGGCGGGCATGCAATTAGATGTAAACATAAAGGTGTTTCGTCCAACAGAAATTTGAGCAAAGGAGAAAATGGTGGAACATTGTCAAGATGTAAGATAATGAGGGGAAATGAGAGTGTTCTTAATGCATTCTATGGTTGAGCAACATTGGTGGTCTTTTTATTCTAGTCATTATCGAGAATAACCCTATTGATCAATAATGATTGTTAGTATTTATACAGTCTTAATGTTTGCAAAACAGTTTAAATATATCATATTTGATTTTCACAACCTCATATATCTCATTTGATCCTAATGACCTTTCTGAGTTGAGTGCTATTTTTATTTCCATTTCCCAGATGATGAAACAGAGGCTGAGAGAGGTAGAGATTTGCCAGGTTCACACTGATGATTAGTGACTAAGACAGAATTCAAATTCAGGTCTTCTTGGCAAGCTATTTTAATTCACAGCGCCATCAAAAATGTATTATTGTCACAGGCTCTTCAATATTGACTGTTCTTACTTCACCATTTTAAAGGTATAAGACAAAACCTCAGAGCATTTTTTTTCTCTATTTGTCATTTGGAGTTTGTTTTCCTTGATCATTTATCTTTTTAATTCTTCTTTTGAAATTATGTGTAATAACAAAGGAATAGAAACAAAACAGGTTTCTCCAAGTAGGGAAAGGCTTACTGAGTTGTGGTTGATATATGCACATAATGGAGTATGATTGTGCCATAAGAAATAATTAATATAAACAGAATCAGAGAAACGTGGACTTGAACAAACTGATGCAGAGAGAAATAAGTGGGACCAGGAAGGCGATGTACAGAATGGCAACAATAATATAAAGGTAAATAACTTTAAAAAACCTCAAACTCTGATCAAAGAAATGAAAAAGGGAGGAACCAGGATTCCTCCTTGTTCTTGACAAAATATTACAGTAATGATCTTAAGATATAGAATGGTATGCATTCTCAAACAAGATCAATATGTTGGTTCCCTCCCTTCCTCCCTCTATCCCTACAGCCCTACCTTCCTCCCTCCTTTCCTTCTTTCCTTCCTTCATTCTTTCTTTCTTTCATTATTTCTTGCAAAAAAAGACAAATTTTTATTATTGAACAGAAGGAAAAAGTGTTTGGAAGAGACAAAATAAATGGAACAGTTTTATTACTAACCTGTTAAATTTATCTGTCTAATGATTTGTTATTAATCCATCGAATTACATGTCAGATATTCATTGTTTTTGTCCAAGTTTCTTTCTTATTCTTTCTAATATGCTGGAGATATTTAATAAATGAATTAGTATAATGAATATATAGTGTAATCTAGATGTTAGTATAGTATATTGAAGTGTTTGTTATTGTTAAAGATTATGTTCACTATGAACAAAAAAACTTCTTGCCTTTGATCATTTGTTGAGATATATTTCTTATTATTCATTTGTCCCAATTTGCTTTATAGTTTTATATCAGTCTATTACCAATGATATTTGGTACAAATATTGTTGCATTATTCTAAATATGTTATTACTGAAAAAATTGGGATGGTAATTTCCATAATTCTAATTTAAAATATATAAACCACAATTCTGATATGTAATTAAAATTCTTCCCCTCTAATGGCTAAATAAATTTTGGTACATAAATTAAATGGAATACTAATACATCATCACTAGAATTCAGGAAAGGTGGAAAGACTTTAATGAATTTAGGTGGGAATATACAAGTAGATCCAAGAAGTCCAATACATAAGGGCAATAAAAATATAATGCCTATGACAACAATAAGAACAAGAAAAAAAATACCAAGTTTATTCAATTCTGATCACCAATATTGACTCCAGAGAGGTTAAGAAAATGTCCATCCTTTTTGCAAAATATAGTCATGTGATATTGCCAAATTATTGAAATAGTTTACATATATTAGTTTTGATAAACTATTATTTGTGGATTAAAAGTAGACAGAACATAATTAGAAAGTAAGAAAATGTAAAAACCATATTTCTGAAAAAGAAAAATATTCTCCTAACCATAATTGTTAATGTATCACTCTCTTCAAATTCATAAATACACACATATGAATGAAGGGGGATGGAGAGGATGCTGATTGGGAGTGTGTTTTTTCTAGTTACAAGGAGTGATTGAAGGATCATTATAAATGGAAACTACAGGGCTGAAAAAAACCCAGAGCTTTTGCTTTCTATAGAGAGAAGAGAGAGGCAGGGAAGACTCAAACCAACAGTGGGCCAATAGCAAAGAAGGATGTTGCCACTTAAAACTATTTACTATATGTTTGAATGCACCTCCTTGCTTTGCTCTGAGACATGCTGATTTATATATACCCTTTGAACTTTGTCTTAATTTCATTGATGCTTAGCCAACTGTCATAGCTGCCCCATGATTTCTAACATATCTAGAATCCTTGTTATTTTACTGTTTATTTTTTGTAATAATATTTTTTCTCTAAAAATTAATTTGTTTCTTTCAGAATGTGGGTTTGATATAACAAAGTTTCCCTGCTAGAAAGGAAAAAAAATCTAAAGGAAATCTGAGAGTAATTGCTTTAGACTTGACAACAAGCTCCAGAGAGACTTGCTAAATTCATCTGGTATCTTTAACTTTCTTAGGGATTTTTACTTGATTTTCTTTTGATTTGAAGTATTTATCCTGTGAGTCAATTCTTTTAGTGTTTGTTCTTTTCTGCTTTGTTGCATTTATGATCTCTTTCCTCCTACACAATCATGCTACTTAACATCTATATTCTACTGAAGTTTTCCCTTTTCTTTTTTCTCAAACTTTTAAGGGAATCTGATTCATCATCCTCAACACATCATGGCAGTTCTCTTAGGAAATTCTAGGAATTGGGATGTATGAAGTGTTCAGGAAAGCCTAGTTCTTCTGATATGAAGGCTTGCCTAGCACTTTACAAGGCAAATTTATTCCTTTGGTGTCCACCTAGCCACATAGATTCCACATAGCTTTCATCTATGACTCCAAGAAGCTATAGCATGCACAGTGGCCATACTCTGGTTAACCATCTCAGCAAGTAGGATAAACCATGTTAAGAGTAACCAACAGGCCACAAGACCATTAGTAAATTAGGGAGGTGTTTATGACTTCCCCCAGCAGAAAGGATGGATAAGAACAATTTGTTCTAGTGGCTATGAAGGTCACATAAGGAGATGCTGTGGAAATCCTAGAGTTTGGTTAGACATCACAGAAGCCAAAATATCCACTGCAGCCTGAACTATCAGCAGTTTTCTTGACTTTTGTCTAATCACTTAAATTTCAATGATTCTGGAAGAAAAACAAGGAAGACATCTGTGTATAACTGCCCAACTTAAATCCAATTTATGTAAGAGTTAAAATATATCCCACATTGCTATCATTTTGGTTCTCTTCAACAAACAAGGAGTTAATCACAAAAATGTCACCCCAATTTTTCTTAGCCACATAGGTTATGAATCTGTCCTGGTTTAGCATATGGGGGGAGCAGAAGAATATTTGACAACACTTGGAACATCAGAGTTATCCAGGCCCTGGGAATGAACCTCCCCAGATCACTTCAAAAGAGATACCTCCAATTGACATTGAATAAAATCATTGCAGCATGATGACTGGGGTATTGGAGTTTCCTGAGAGCTAAATTTGAAGCTAAGGCACCTGGTTCAGTCAGTGTGTTTCATTATTTTTTCCTATGAAATAGTGTGACAAGTTCTTTCACTCTCAATAACACTGAGTTTTCTATGATGTTTTGGACATATATTATTTGGTTTGATGAGGTTAAAATGATCCCTTAGAATACTTTTTTTCTCTGCTATCTTCTGGGATTCTACTGCTATTTATTCTTGATTTTTCAAAGGTCTCATTAATTCTTTCCAATCAAATTTGAACTGTGAAATTTTTAAATATTTCAGTTTAGAAAAGAAAAAAATTAGACTTCTGAGTAAGCAAAGTGACAGTCTAGACACGGGACGCTTCCTCTCCTCAGCACCCACCAATATAGTCTACCTCAAAAGACCAAAAAAAAAAACATTTTCATGAGAATGAAGGGACTTTACAGTAGGGCACAGCATTGAAGGTACATGGGATTTGCACATGTCCACACTATAAGGGGGTGAAAAAGCTGCCACCCAAACTTGAGTTGATCTATCCTCCCTCACCCCACCTAAGGAGTCACAGTTAGAGCCAGCGTGTGCCAGAATCAGAGAGTGAGTGAGGGGACCCTCTAGAGCGAGCAAGGGGAACCTCTAGGTCCTTGGGAGCTGACTAAGACCACCAAAGACCTACCCCTGAGAGCAACCACACTGAAAGCCCAGCTGGCGAGGGAGCTCAGACCATAGGCTCTCCAGGGAAGGTAGTGCAGAGAAAAGCCAATAACAATGGAGGCTTGGAGATTCAAGAGCTTACCTCAGGCAAAATCCTTGCTCCTTAACTCCATAAACAGAGAACCTGCCCATTTCACTCAGATTTCTGACTAAAAATGGAAGGGAAAACCTCCACAGTGATGACAACTTGTGCACAGGACCAACAAACACCCTCCAAGGGAAAAAAAAAAAGCAGTGACCCTCAAAAATTCTTAGGAAGGAAAAACCCAGGCTACAGATGAAAAGAGGAAGAAACTCAAACAAAGAAAAAACCTTCTCAAATGGAAATTGTCCACAAACTCTGGAAAAATTTAAATTGGAGCTTATCAAAAAGATGGAAGCCTTTTGGCAAGAAAAGTGGGAAATGGTTCAAAGAAAAAATCAAAAAATTATAGCAGAAAATCAAAACATTAAAGCAGAAAACCAGGCCTTAAGAACCAGAATTGGGCAAGTAGAAACCAATGATCTTGCAAAACAGCAAGAATTAATGAAGCAAAGTGAAAAGACTGACAAAATAGAAGAAAACATAAAATATCTCACTGACAAGGTGACAGATCAGGAAAAAAAAGGAAGGAGAGACAATTTGAGAATCATTGGTCTACCTGAAAAGCCACAAATAAACAGAAATCTTAACATCATATTACAAGAAATAATCCAAGAAAACTGCCCTAATGTTCTTGAACAAGGGGGCAAAATAGACATTGAAAGAGTTCATAGGACACCCTCTACACTAAATCCCCAAAAGACAACTTCCAGGAATGCAATTGCCAAATTCCAGAGCTTTCAAGCTAAGAAGAAAATTCTACAATAAATCAAAAAGATACAATTCAGATACCAAGGAGTACCAATCAGGATCACACAAAATCTGGCAGCTTCCACACTAAAGGACTGCAAGGCCTGGAACATGATATTCAGGAAGGCAAGAGAATTGGGTCTTCAACCAAGAATCACCTACCCATCAAAACTGACAATATATTTTCAGGGGAAAGTATGGGCACTCAACAAAATAGAATATTTCCAAGTATTTGAAAAGAAAAGACCAGAAGTAGGTGGAAAGTTTGATATCCAAACATGAAAAGTTAAATAAGAAAGAGAGAGAAAAGGGGGGAAATTTTTTTAATACAAACTCTCTTCTTTAAGGGCTACAATTATATCAAATTATATATATATATATATATATATATATATATATATATATATATACATATAAGGGGAAAATCATTAAAACTATTTTGCCCAATTATATGGCAATAAATATGTCAATCTAGGTGATATGAATGAATATTTATAAAAATATAAATTGCCTAGATTGACAGAAGAAGAAACAGAATTCTTAAATAATCCCATATCAGAAAAAGAACTTGAACAGGCCATCAAAGAACTCCCTAAGAAAAAAGTCCAGATGGATTCATAAGTGAATTCTATCAAACATTCAAAGAACAGCTAATCCCAATACTCTACAAACTATTTGACATAATAAGCAAAGAGAGAGTTCGACCAAATTTGTTTTATGACACAAATATGGTACTGATTCCAAAGCCAGGCAGACCAATCTCCTTAATGTACATAAATGCAAAAATTGTAAATAAGATACTAGCAAAAAGACTCCAGCAAGTAATAAGGAGGGTTATTCACTATGATCAGGTAGGATTTATACCAGGAATGCAAGGATGGTTCAATATCAGGAAAACCAACCACATAATTGACCATATCAACAAACAAACCAACAAAAATCACATGATTATCTGAATAGACACAGAAAAAGTCTTTGACAAATTACAACACTCATTCCTATTGAAAACACTAGAAAGCATAGGAATAGAAGGGTCTTTCCTAAAAATAATAAACAGTATCTATCTAAAACCATCAGCCAACATCATCTACAATGAGGATAAACTAGATGCATTCCCAATAAGATCAGGAGTGAAACAAGGATGCCCATTATCACCTCTATTATTTAACATTGTACTAGAAACACTAGCAATAGCAAAAAGAGAAGAAAAAGAAATTAAAGGTATTAAAATTGGCAATGAAGGGATCAAGCTATCACTCTTTGCAGATGATATGATGGTTTACTTAAAGAATCCTGGAGAATCAACTAAAAAGCTAGGGGGGGTGCCCAAGGAATATCCCAAACATAATGATGGTGTCGGGGGGGGGGGGGGGCTGGGGCACAGGAATCAGAGGATACAACCTTTGATTTCCCGGACCCTGATGTCCTACTACCCGTTGTCCCTATCCACTGCCCTCCCCATACTAATGAACCCCATGTTACCTTAAAGGTGGGTGACTCCTATTATGATTGTCTATTAGACACCAGAGCTTCCTGGTCTGTATTAAAGAGAACACCTGATTTATAATGTTATTCTGTTGGCTCAGAGAATGTAATGGGAGTATCAGGAATAACCCAAAGAGTTAAAAGACTTCCTCCTAGAATGATGTCTGTAGGACCCTTAGAGGTACAACATTCCTTTCTTTTGATGCCTGACTCCCATTTAAATTTGCTGGGGAGGGACCTTCTATGCAAACTCAGAGCCACAATAACCTGCTCCCCAGATGGCTCATTATCATTAGAAGTACCAGAGGAATCTTTAAATTTACTCCCTGTACTTCTCTCGGAAAACCAGGAGGCAAAAGAGCCTTCCACTTTTGAAATACCTAAAGATATACCAGAGTCTCTTTGGGCCACATCTTCTTCTGATGTAGGCTTACTTAAATCTGCTGTTCCTGTGCAGATAAAAACTAAATCTAGCCCACCTCCTTCTATCCCTCAGTATCCCCTCTCAAAGGAGGCAATTGAGGGTATTACACCAGTTATTAACTCATTAATAGAACAGGGAATAATAATCCCTTGCAAATCTGAATACAACACGCCCATCCTGCCAATTAAAAAACCAAAAAAAAGGGCCCAATGGCAGGCACATCTATAGATTCGTACAGGATCTAAGGGCAGTAAATAATCACGTTATAAAGAGACACTCCGTAGTTTCTAATATACATACTATTATTTCATCTATTCCTAGCAGAGCTACATACTTTACTTCTCCATTAGTGGCAATGCAGTGATCATGAACCACTCAGAGGCATCTATGAGAAAGAACACTGTCCACATCCAGAGGGAAAACTATGGGAGTAGAAACACCAAAGAAAAACAACTGCTTAACCACATGGGTCAAAGGGATATGGTTGGGGATGTAGACTCTAAATGAACATCCTAATGCAAACACCAACAACATGGAAATGGGTTCTGATCAAGACATATGTAATACCCAATGGAATTGAATGGGAGGGGTAGGGATAAGGGGAGGGAGGAATAGAAAATGATTTTTGTAACCAAGGAATAATGTTTGAAATTGACCAAATAAAAAATAATATTAAAAAGGAAAAAAGGAAAAGAAAAAAATTTAACCGTTTTGATATCTGTCTCTTTATATGTTGTCAATTCCAAATAAAGCAAGCACTTTCTCAGAACAAGCTGAAAGGGAATTGACTATGGGAACGCAGACAACTTTCTATCTTACCTTTCTACTATAAGCAGAAGAGTCAAATGGTTATGGTTTATAAGTAAAAAAAAAAAAGTGGCTCATTTGCCAAAATTCACATTTCTGTAACAATAAGCCTTCTTATCAAACTTTAACCAAGTTGCAAAGAAAAAGAAAGCAATTCCATTATATAGATAAATATATAGATGGATAATTTCCAAGTGATTAAGATATGCGCATCATTGGTAATTCTAAAATACTGTTCATATGTAGAGGCAGGGTAGAATTAGAAATATATGGTGGATTTTAAATTGAAAAGATGTGAGTTCATCTCCAAACTCTGACACTTAGTGGCTCTACAATCCTAAAAGGTCATTTAACTTTTATATCTTAGACAACTCCATGTGATTACAGATTTTGAGTGGGAACTGACATTTGGGGTCATTTTGTATAACTGACTCATTTAATGGATGAAGAAATTGAACTGTAGCCAAGAGAGAATAAGTACTTCATCCAAAATCTGTTAATCAAGAGGCATTTATTGACTACTTTCTTATTTGACACATACATGGTAGACAATATAAAAAGAAAGGGGAATCACATTTTCCCCTCACAAAATTCTAATTCTAATGGGGAAGAGAGAATATGTAGTCTGGGCACAGACTACATATGTATTATGGAAAATAATCTTGGAGAGCAGGCACTAGTAGATGGGGAGACCAGGAGAGACTTTCCACAGGACATGAGATTTGAGCTGGGTCATAAAGGAATCCTAGGAAGCTAAAGGCAGTGTGAGGATGGAAAATGGTTCCAAACATGAGGAACAGCTGGCATAAAGAACTGGAAAGGAAAATGAAATGTATATAGGAGGAAAAAAATCAGCCAATGTAACTAGATTGTCAGATGTATAAAAAAAATAAGGAAACTGGAAGGATAGGAAGGACTTTAAATGTCAAAAATGAGGATTTACGTTTGATCTAGCAGGTATTAGGACCTACTGGAACTTATTGAGTGGGGTAGGGAGGACAGCATGGACAGCCAAGCTTTAGTAATATCAGTTTGATAACTAATTGGACAATTCAGGGAAATCCATCAAAAGACTATTATAATAATTCAAGCAAGAAGTAATGAGGATTTGAACTATGGTGATGGGCTGTATGAATGGAGATTAGGTTGGACATGAGACATATGATAAAGGTAAAAATGGAAAGATTTGTTAACAGTTCATGAATGTAGAGTGAGTGAATTTGAAGATTCCAGGATGATATTCAAATGACTGACCAGTCATGACCTCGAGAGTAATAAGAAAACTCAAGAGTAGAGAGGATAGGGTTGAGGCTAAATATAATGAGTTTTTGTCTTGTTTAGGATGTTTTTCATGTGTAGACTATGGAATCCAAGTTCAAATGTCCAAAAGGATGTTGGTGATTCAGAATTATAACTCAGAAAACAAATTAGAGCTGGAGATATACATCTGAGAATAAGGGCTAAAGATAAGAGGATCTGGGTTCAAATTTGTTCTCAGATGTTTCCTAGCTGTGTGACCCTAAGCAAGTCACTTAACCCCCATGTCCTCATCCTTACGATTCTTCTGCCTTGGAATCTATGCACAATATTGATTCTGAGATGGAAGGTAAGGTTTTAAAAAGGAATTTAATTTTTTCTTGTACTCTCAGGATTTCCTATTTTGGAAACATCTAATTTATAATATTTCACTCTCCATACCCTCTTTATTATGCCATTGTCACATTATGTCAGTAATCTTTTCAAAACTAGTAAATAACGGGAATTTGGGGAATAATGCAATCCTACAGAATGCTCACCATTATTTTTCATTTCTTCTTCTTTAGGAAAAAAAATTATTTCAAAACAACAATTCTACCTTAATGTACTTTTTTCTTCAAATCATCTATATTCACAGTCTACACACACTTACACAGGCATCCATGCCCCTTCACTTGCATGCAAAGGCACACAAGCTCACATATACAAATATCTCTAGTTTTTAAAGTGTCCTTGAAGGTTATGGCAAGAGAAGCACTTTGATTTACCACTCACTTTGAAACCAACCAAACTCTAAATATGTACCTTCTAACTCTATTATAGAGCTCCATCACAGAAAACAAATTTAATTTATGGCTGCTTGGTCCTTTCTATTGTTTTAGATCAACTGTTCCATATTAGATTGCACAAGTGGTGTGAGGACACTCCACAATCTCTATGCAATTGCAGATTGACCTCCAGGAACTAACACAGAAATAAGATGATCCTTTCAACTCAAAATGGCTTGTTTCATTTCCTAAAGGCTAGATGTATTTTGGTAAAATGAGGGAAATAATCCTGAAGAAAATGCATACTCACACACACACACACACACACACACACACACACAATCACTTAATCTGAATTCTAAGGTTGTGAGTAGTTCAAACAGCTAATAAAATTGGAAGAATACAATTTGCAGCACTTTTGAAAATGAAAAAAAAAAGCATCTTTACAAATAGCTTTGGTTTTATATCTAGCCAAGCAAGTAGCAAGGCAGAGGCAGATAATAATGTGATTACTTTGGTAATGATATGCATTAGATACATTATGGGAAACAATAATGCTCCCTACTGAATGCAGTCAATCCAGTTATTGATTTTTCTTAATGTTAAAAGCGCTACTCCAAAACTGAAAAGAGATATCCTTTATTTATTCTGTTTCCCTCTCTGTCTCCATCTCCATAGATCCTTTGATGCAGAGTAGTATACCACGATAATGGAGTAATGTATATCTAATCTGACACCTACTGGGCCAGGCTAATGTTTTAGATAAAAATGGCTTGGATCACTGCTGCTTCTTGGGGAGACAGGGAGAGAGAATAAAAAATCTATCTGAACTTTTCTTTCATTTTTGTATGAGTTTCTTTTCTAAACCTTTCCTGCAGATCAGGCATATTTGTTTTGCAAATCAGCCTTGCAATATATTGATTATAGGCTGGGCCTAGCTGTTGGGTTACATTAATGTCCTTCTTTCCATTGAATACATGTTTAATCCATCCACACTTCCAATAAATTGACATTGTAAAGGATACAGATATACAATGACCTAAATTCCTTTTATTTTCCTTTTCCCACTCTCTTTATGTATACTTTATATATATATATATATATAATATATATATATATAAAATAAATAAATATATACATATATATGTATACTTTCCCCCATAACCAATTGTGTGTGCTTTATTCAATTATAGGAAATACTAAATCTTCAGATCCACATTTAAAATTTATTTTAAATGAATATAGAAACAAATAACAATAAATCTTTTTCTTTTACTTTTCAGGGCTGGAGGTGAGTACACTGCCCCACTTCCAAAACATTCTCAACCAGCTTTCCTAAATGTTATTCCAACAGTCACTGTTAGATAAATAATTAAACAAAGAAAATAAAATGATGCTATAAATTCCTTGTATGACTAATCTTCAACATCAGGAAAATTAAACAAAGTTTTATAGGAACCATTTGGCTGATGCCTGATACTCATTTTTGCTCATTCACTTTTAAGTTCCTCTTTTTCTGATTAAAATGTTTATAGATAAAATAAAGTCTGTTTCTTCTAATCATTTTCACTTGGAAATTTTTCAATTAGACTTCCTTTAGTAAAGTCTCTAAAAAAGAATATCTAAAGCAATGGATCCAGGGAGAATACACAGCAACTTCATCATCTCATTCCCTGTTGAAATTAGTCAACAGAAATAGCATGTACATTTCTAATGTACCTTCCCATATCCAAATGCTGGAAAGTCAACATGAGAATGTAATTCAGTTCTATTTTTACCAGAATATAAAACAGAAATTCATTTCAAGGTCAGTTACATTAAATAGAATTATTTTAATTGCTTAATATAAAATTTTAAAATAGCAATTTTAAAAAATTAGCCAAAATTGTATTTCTTCGCCAGCTTTTAAAAGCTATTTAGGTGGACCAAATATACTAATTGATCTGAAAGAGAACAAGCAAACAATAATGGAAATTAATTATTCAATTTGCCTAAATGGATTTAGTCTCTGCTTCAAAAAATAAATAAGAAAATATGAAGATTTATGCACCTAGAAATAAAAGCAATAGATATTTCTAGCTAGATGGTTGACTGAAAGGTATGTGCATGTATGTGAAGGTAGGCAGGATGGGTGGGTGGGGGCTAAGTCAGCTGAGCTCTCCCATTTCCACACCAGTAAGTACCTATAAAAAGCACCAGATCGAATAAGAATAAAAAAGTCCAAGCAGCACCTATGATTATTTCTTCTACCTCTAAATTATACATAGTGGGACAGAAGGCCTTGGGCAATAATTGGAAAGTTGGCCCACCAGAAAAATCAGTCCTGATGCTTCGGTAAACAAATTTGCAGCTTCCCAGGCTACGAGAGACAGTCCAGACATAATGCTGTCCAGTCATAAGTACAAATTTCAGGAACCTTATATTATCAACTTAATAAAATTTCTTAGTATGAAAGTAAACAAATGTGGAAAATGCATATTATGATCTTATAAAAATTGAATTTTACTACATTTGTCCAATAATAAAAATAGAAGAAAAAAATGGTCTTTGATTGCTCTTATGACTACAATGATGAACCATGAGCCCTTTCAAGAATATAATTCTGATATTTTGTAAAGCCACCCATCCTATAATTTTGTGTTCGTGTAAATGTTTTCTTTTTTATAGTAGTAGGAGTAGTAGCTTACCTCAAACATCTTTCTTAAGCTCTGAAAGGCTAAAAGAGATTCAGAAAAATTTTCATGGTGGTTCTGAATTGCTTAAAAGGGCTTGGTTTTATATGTTACATCTTATTAAACAAGAAAACAATATGATGAACTTCAAAATAGGCATCATAAGCACTTCTGCAATCATATAACCCAAACTAGTTTTTCTTGAATGAATTTATTCAGCATTGAATAATATTATTAGCCAATTATTTCTTAATCATATTAAAACCCATCGAAGCCAACATTTTCTCTGGTTTGTTTTACAAAATTATTTCACCTATTTGATTCCATTTAATTCAGGCTTTAGACCTAAAACAGTCAGGGGCAATACTAATCACTATTTTACAGTTTAGAGTATTGAGCTGCAGGAAGATTTTAAGTAATTCAAAGGGTAGCTAGTGAGTTTTTAATGCAGTCATGATTAGAACCAAAGACTTTGGGTTTCTAATATAGTAGACTCAGGATTTTATCACAATGTTGCCCAAATTCACTAAATAAAGCAAGAATTTTTGTGGGATTTTTTGTTTTGTTTTGTTTTGGTTTTATCTTTCATCTTGGAATCAACCCTGTGTATTGGTTCCAAGGAAGAAGAGCAGTAATATCTAGTCAATGGGAGTTAAGTGACTTGCCCAGGGTCATGCAGCAAGGAAGTGGTTTAGGCCATATTTGAAACCAGAAGCTTCCATCTCTAGTCCTGGCTCTCAATCCACTGAGCCACCCAGTTGTACTGAGTTTCAAGTTTCTTAATGAACTGGAAAGATGAGTAGAACAAAGAAACTTTAGGGAAATAAAGAAAAAGCTGAAGCCTTCACTGCTTCACGCATCTATAGTGATGCCCTCTGCTACAATAATTTTTCTTGTCTATTTCTTGACTTTTGACTTCATGTTAAAGTTGAACTCTACTCTTGGTAATGTGGAGACACTGTGCCAAGCTTTGGATCTTGTTTATTGCTGTTTTCAGATCTAACCCCTGCAGTCTATAATTTTTTGGTAACATCTAAGGACAGGCATGACTTCTCTTATCCAGAAGTGTGTTCTGGTGTTTCACCTAGGAAGACACTATCTTCCCCTAGAGTTACTAGCTCTAACACTCCTCCTGCTTGGCCAGGTCCCAAGAGCTATAGCAACCATAATAAGTGCTCCCAAAGATGGTGGCTTAGATGCAGCAAAAGTTCAGACCTCTAAAACCCTTCCATACCAATAAAAAACAAAATGGTTCTAAGAGACAGAAAACCAAATCTAACAAGTCAGAGATGGTGGACCCTCCAGTGGTATTCAACTTAAAAGATACACCAAAAAAAAGCCTGAATTCTTGAACTCTCAGGCTCAAGGGAAAGGAAGAAGGAAGGTCCAAGGACCTGCCCCCCAACTACAGTGCTCAGTCTTCAGCAAAGGCTGAAAAGTGGGCCAGGGCACTAGTCTGGGGGGAGTACCTTGCTGGCACAGCTGATCCAGGCTCAGGGAATTGAACACAGGAGGCAGGGAAGCAGTTTGAGGAGAAGTAGAGAGAGAGAGCAGCCTAGACACAGCCAAAAGACTCCATCTTGCACCCCCCCTTTTTCTGGAGGTTTTGGCCTCAGGGTACATCCAACTTGGCTGATCAACTACATTCTGGCTTAATCTTATCAAAATGGCAGATAGAAACCCTCAGAGGGCAGGGAAACTCAAGCTCCAAAACCCCTTGACCATATTTGTGCTGAGATTAGATGTAAGAATCCAGCTGACAAGAAAGAAGAAAAACAAATTAACAGCATCAAAGATGAAAAGGGGGATAGCACCTCTGATGAAGAGGAAATTAAGGCAATCATTAAAAATTACTTTGCCCAGTTATATGGCAATAAATACACCAATTTAGGTGATATTGATGATTATATACAAAAATGCAAACTGCCCAGACTAACAGAAGAAGAAATAGAATTCTTAAATAATCCCATATCAGAAAATGAAATCCAACAGGCCATCAAAGAACTCCCTAAGAAAAAATCTCCAGGGCTGGACAGATTCACAAGTGAATTCTATCAAACATTCAGAGAACAGATAATCCCAATACAATACAAACTATTTGACTTAATAAGCAAAGAGGGAGTTCTACCAAACTCCTTTTATGACACAAACATGGTTCTGATTCCAAAACCAGGCAGGTCAAAAATGGAGAAAGAAAATTATAGACCAATTTCCCTAATGAATATAAATGCAAAAATCTTAAATAGGATACTAGCAAAAAAAAAGACTCCAGCAAGTGATCAGAAGGGTCATCCACCATGATCAAGTAGGATTTATACCAGGGATGCAGGGCTGGTTCAATATTAGGAAAACCATCCACATAATTGACCACATCAACAAGCAAACCAACAAGAATCACACAATTATCTCAATAGACTCAGAAAAAGCCTTTGATAAAATACAACACCCATTCCTATTAAAAACACTAGAAAGCATAGGAATAGAAGGATCATTCCTAAAAATAATAAACAGTATATATCTAAAACCATCAGCTAATATCATCTGCAATGTAGATAAACTAGATGCATTCCCAATAAGATCAGGAGTGAAACAAGGATGCCCATTATCACCTCTACTATTTGACATTGTACTAGAAACACTAGCAGTAGCAATTAGAGAAGAAAAGGAAATTGAAGACATCAAAATAGGCAAGGAGGAGACCAAGTAATCACTCTTTGCAGATAACATCATGGTCTACTTAAAGAATCCTAGAGATTCAACAAAAAAGCTAATTGAAATAATCAACAACTTTAGCAAAGTTGCAGGATACAAAATAAACCCACATAAATCATCAGCTTTTCTATATATCTCCAACACAGCTCAGCAGCAAAAACTAGAAAGAGAAATCCCATTCAAAATCACCTTAGACAAAATAAAATACCTAGGAATCTACCTCCCAAGACAAACACAGATACTATATGAACACAACTACAAAACACTCACCACACAACTAAAACTAGACTTGAGCAATTGGAAAAACATTAACTGCTCATGGAAAGGATGAGCCAATATAATAAAAATGACCATCCTACCCAAAATTATTTATCTATTTAGTGCCATACCTATTGAACTCCCAAAAAATGTCTTTACTGATTTAGAAAAAACCATAACAAAGTTCATTTGGAATAACAAAGGATCAAAGATATCCAGAGAAATAATGAAAAAAAAGCACAAATAATGGGGGCCTAGCAGTCCCAGACCTCAAACTATATTACAAAGCAGCAGTCATCAAAACAATTTGATACTGGATAAGAGACATAAAGGAGGATCAGTAGAATAGACTGGGGACAAGTGACCTCAGCAAGACAATATACGATAAACCCAAAGATCCCAACTTTTGGGACAAAAATCCACTATTTGATAAAAACTGCTGGGAAAATTGGAAGACAGTGTGGGAGAGATTAGGAATTGATCAACACCTCACACCCTACACCAAGATAAATTCAAAATGGGTGAATGACTTAAACATAAAGAAGGAAACCATAAGTAAATTGGGTAATCACAGAATAGTATACATGTCAGACCTTTGGGAGAGGAAAGACTTTAAAACCAAGCAAGACATAGAAAGAATCACAAAATCATAAAATAAATAATTTTGACTACATCAAAGTAAAAAGCTTTTGTACAAACAAAACCAATGTAACTAAAATCAGAAGGGAAACAACAAATTGGGAAAAAATCTCCATAGAAACCTCTGACAAAAGTTTAATTACTCAAATTTATAAAGAGCTAAATCACTTGTACAATAAACCAAGCCATTATCCAATTGATAAATGGGCAAGGGACATGGATAGGCAGTTTTCAGATAAAGAAATCAAAACTATTAATAAGCACATGAAGAAGTGTTCTAAATCTCTTATAATCAGAGAGATGCAAATCAAAACAACTCTGAGGTATCACCTCACACCTAGCAGATTGGCTAACATGACAGCAGAGGAAAGCAGTGAATGCTGGAGGGGATGTGGCAAAATAGGGACATTAATGCATTGCTGGTGGAGTTGTGAACTGATCCAACCATTCTGGAGGGCAATTTGGAACTATGCCCAAAGGGTGATAAAAGACTGTCTGCCCTTTGATCCAGCCATAGCACTGCTGGGTTTGTACCCCAAAGAGATAATCGGGAAAAAGACTTATACAAGAATATTCACAGCTGCGCACTTTGTGGTGGCCAAAAATTGGAAAATGAGGGGATGCCCTTCAATTGGGGAATGGCTGAACAAATTGTGGTATATGTTGGTGATGGAATACTATTGTGCTAAAAGGAATAATAAAGTGGAGGAAATCCATGGAGACTGGAACAACCTCCAGGAAGTGATGCAGAGCGAGAGGAGCAGAACCAGGAGAACATTGTATACAGAGACTAATACACTGTTGTATAATCGAATGTAATGGACTTCTCCATTAGTGGCAGTGTAATGTCCCTGAACAATCTGCAGGGATCTAGGAGAAAAACACTATCCATAAGCAGAGGACAAACTGTGGGAGTAGAAACACCTAGGAAAAGCAACTGCCTGACTACAGTGGTTGAGGAGACATGACAGAGGAGAGACTCTAAACGAACACTCTAATACAAATACTAACAACATGGCAATGGGTTTGAATCAAGAATACATGTGATACCCAGTGGAATCACTAGTCGGCTATGGGGAGCAGGGGGAGGAGGAAAAGAAAATGATCTTTTACTTTAATGAATAATGCTTGGAAATGATCAAATAAAATATTATTTAAAAAAATCAAGAATCCAGCTGACTTTGATCCCAAGGCAAAGGCTGTAACCACTACAGAATACTTTGCTAACAGGGCTGGAAGCATAGCTCCATTCACCTACACCTTCAGCTTCTGCTGCCAGCTGGGGAAGATCTGACCTCAATGCTCATCTTTACCATCAGCCTAACCTAGTCAATTAGCAGAGCAGTAAAGATGCACCTTCAGGACAGAATAGCCCAAACCCACAAATCCAGCAAATAATCGAGCAAGATTACAGTCAATTAAGGGGGTTGGGGGTGGGAGAAAAAAATATGAATAAGCGAAAGAAAAAAAAAAGAAATTACAATTTAAAGCTTCTATCCTGGTAATGAACAAAGAGCAAATGGATTAGAGGTGGGCCATGAAACACCAAGCAAAAACACAGAAACTCCAGCTAATTGGATACAAGCTTTGGAAGAACTCAAAACACAATTAAAAAACAATTTTAAAAAAAGCTGAAGACAATTGGGAAAATAACTTACAAAAGCAAAATAAGTTATCTAGAAATAGAAAATATTATCTTGAAAGCCAAAATTAACCAGCTAGAAAATGAGACAAAGAAGATGAAAGATGATCTACAAAGAAAATCAGACCAGAAGTAGAAAAATGACAAAAATCCAGGGATTAAATTCAGTCTTTAAAAATTAGAATCCAACAACTAGAACCAAATGACTTCACAAGGCAGAAAGAATCTATAAAACAAAATCAAAAGAATGATGAAATTGAGGAAAATATGAAACACCTCATTCACAAAATGTCAGACTTTGAAAACAGATTGAGGAGAGACAATTTAAGAATTATTAGACTAACAGAAGATCATGACAAAAGAAAAAAGTCTGGACATGATTCTACAGGAAGTTATCCTAGAAAACTGCCCCCAACATTCTGAAGCAAGAGGGAAATGTAGAGATTGAAAGAATCCACAGATCACCTCCTGTATTTAATTACCAAGTGATAATGCCCAGGAATGTTATAGCCAAATTCAAGAACTACCAGACAAAGGAAAAAATATTACAAGCTGCTAAGAAGAAATCATTTGGATAGCATGGAACCACATTTAGGATAACTGTAAGGATAATTTATGGATCAAAACAGATCTAATTTAGGGGATGAGTTTTAATGGTATTAAGGAGCTAGTTGAAAAGGAGGAAGGTGTTGAATGGTAGGAGCCTTGATGAGGTGACTCCTACTCTCTCTCTCTCTTCCACTCCTCCTGGGCTGTGCTAACAGTGGGTGTTACTCAACAAACTGGGGGTCCCCTATTATAAGAGGGTGATGGGGAGATGAAGGAAAGGCTCCCCTATTTTGTTTAAAAAGGGGTACCCCAAATTCCCATGCACAAAATGGTCCAAAGGACAAACCTCCAACCCCCCCCCATGTCTTCTGAATGAGTGGGGGAGGGGTTTTGATTTGAACTCTGTTATGGTTGATTTGAGCCTCAACAAGTTGCCTTCCTCTAGCTCCTTGAATAAGCCACTTGAATATATCTGAGTGTGAGGGTTATTATTTTATAGTCAGTGAATATAAGGAAAAATGGGGAGTTGGGTTGTGGGAATCAGAGTCCTTGATTTTTAATCTCAGAGGTCCTTGGCTCTGGCAGCTGTCAAACAAAGCCAGAGTTTCATCTTCCTTTCCCACTAACTCTCATTCTTAATATAACACTGGAAAATGTCAGGGAATAAACAGAGCAGGTGAAGTAGGCTTAGAGAGAGAGGGCCTTACTCTCTTGCAAGAGTACAAGACCCTCACAAGATTGAAGAGACTTGACATTTTTGATAGATGTTCATGATACCAAGATGTTGAAATATTCTTCAGGAGAAACCCTTGAGGTGAACACTTGGGAGACTTTGATAAGACTCTTGGCAGATCCCTGATAAGATTAGACTCTACCACCCAACTGGAGATCCCAACATCCAAAAGACCCAAAGTTTCTCTTCCAGGTTCCTCACTCTCATGATCCTTTGTTACCAACCATCATTTGTTGACCATCATCCTTTTTCCAATGTTCAATCTTTTACTTTGCAACCTGCCCTTATAATAACACAGGATCTGGTTGCATCTACATTGAAGGAGCAGAAAGCAAGAGAGCTGGGTCTATAACCAGCAAATATTACCCAGAAAAACTAATTATATGCATGGAGGGCAAAGTATGGTCATTTAATAAAATAGAAGACTTCCAAGCAGTAATAAAGAAAAGACAGGACTTAAACAGAAAATATGATGCCCAAACACAGAATTCAAGAGAATCCCCAAAAGAATCACAAAAAAGAGGATCACCAAAATTAAGAAAGGTAGAAAAAACTTTTTTTAAAGGGACCCAATAAGCTCAAATGATTTATATTCCTATAAGAAAAGATGATATTGGTAACTCTTAAAAATTATTATTAGCACCTTGGTAGCTAAAGAATTATACTTAGAGGGAACAGTAACAAACTGTATAGGTTAAAATGTTAAGATATAGATATATATATATATATATATATATATATATATATAAATCAAGCAAAAAGTGTTTAATACTAAGAGAAATGGGAAAAGAGACAAAATGGGTAAATTTATATTTCATAACTAAGCTCAAGACAGGAGAGGGGAAGAATACAATTACACAGGAAGGGTTAAGAGGTTGGAAACAGGAAATAATTAAAACTTACCTGCATTGAAATTGACTCAAAGAGGGAAGAACCATAAGATCCATTAGGGCAGAGAATTGATTTCTTCCCTATAGATAAGTAGAAAGATAACAAACAGACTGGTGGAGAGGGAAGCAATACAGAGGAAGGAGATGGTGGAGAGTAGTTTAAATAGACCTTAAAGAAAAATAAGAGGGGAACAAAATGGAGGGGGAAGAAAGGAAAGTAAAATAAGGGACGAGATTAGGGGGGCTGATTAAAATTGAAACATGGTTATAGAAGAAAATAGTGAAAGAAGTAAGGGCAGGACTAGGTGAGGAAATCAAAATGTTGGGGAATACACAGGTGGTAATCATAATTCTGAATGTGAATGGGATGAACTTGCCAATAAAATGCAAGTAAATAGCAGAGTAGATTAGAAACCAAAATTCTACCATTTGTTGTCTACAAAAAACACACATGAGGCAGGTAGACACACACAGGGTAAAGGTAAAAGGTTAGAAAAAATCTATTGGGCATCAACTGAGAAAAAGAAGGCAGGAGTCATAATCATAATATCTAACAAAGCCAAAGTAAAAATAGGGATTTTTAAAAGAAAGGCAATTACATAATAATAAAAGGCAGTATAGACAATGAAGAAATAGCAGAACTCAACATGTATGCACCAAATAGAAGAGTATCCAGATTTTTAAAGGAGAAACTATTGGAGCTTAAGAAGGAAATAGATAGTATAACTAAACTAGTGGGAGACCTGAACCTTCCTCTATCAGAACTAGATAAATAAAAAAACCCTAAATAATAAAGAGATAAGAAAAGTGAATGAAATATTGGAAAAATTAGAGTTAATAATTATGTGGAGAAAAATAAATAGGGACAAAAAAGGAATACACCTTCTTTTCAGGAGCACTTGGTAAATTCACAAAGACTGCCCGTGCACTAGGGCATAAAAACATAGCCAACAAATGCAAAAGAGCAGAAATAATAAATGCAAACTTTTCATATCATAATACAATAAAATTAATAATTAGTAAGGTTGCTTGGAGAGGCAAATCAAAAATTAATTGGAAAATCATAATATGATTCTCCAGAATAGGTTAAAGAACCAGTCATAGAAACAATTAATAATTTAATTGAATTATGAAAAATGACTATGATGAGACATCCTATCAAAATCTATGGGATGCAGCCAAAGCAGTACTCAGGGGAAAATTTATATCCTTGAGTGCATATATCAACAAATTAGGGAGGGCAGAGGTCAATGAATTGGGCATTCAAATTAAAAAAAAAAAACTAGAAAGTGAACAAATTAAAAATACCCAGGTGAAAACTAAGTTAGAGGTCCTAAAAATTAATGAAGAATTTAATAAAATTGAAAGTAAAAGAACTATTGATTTAATAAATAAGACTAGAAGCTGTTATTTTGAAAAAACAAGTAGAATAGACAAAGGTCTGGTCAATCTAAAAAAAAGGAAAGAAGAAAAACAAATTGTCAGTATCCAAGATGAAAATGGAGACCTCACCTCTAATGAAGAGGAAATTAATGCAAACACTAAAAACTATTTTACCCAAGCAATAAATATGGCTATCTGGTAATATTGATGAACATTTACAAAAATATAAATGGGCTAGATTAATAGAAGAAGAAATGGAATATGTAAATAATCCCACACCAGAAAAATGAATTGAAGAAGCCATCAAAGAACTCCTTAAGAAAAAATCCCCAGGAACAGATGGATTCACAAATAAATTCTATCAAACATTCAGAGAACAATTAATCCTAATAATATGCAAACTATTTGACATAGTAAGTAAAGAAGTTCTACCAAATTTCTTTCATGACAAAAATATAATACTCATTCCAAAGCCAGGCAGGTCAAAAACAAAAAGAAAACTACAAACTAATCTCCTTAATAAACATAAATGAAAAAAAAAACTTAAATAGAATTTATAGAAAAATAGAACTACTAAAAAGTAAGTCATCAAAAGGGTTATTCATTATGATCAGGTGGGATTTATACCAGGAATGCAAGGATGGTTCAATATTAGGAAAACCATTCACATAATTGACAATATCAACAAACAAACCAACAAAAATCACATGATTATCTCAATAGATGCAAAATATCCCTTTGACAAAATACAACTCACTCCTATTGAAAACACTAGAAAGTATAGAAATAGAAGGGCCATTCCTAAAAATAATAAACAGCATATATCTAAAACCATTAGCAAGCATCATCTACAAAGGGGACAAATTAGAAACATTCCCAATAAGATCATGAGTGAAATAATGATGCCCATTATCACCTCTATCATTTAACATTGTACTAGAAACACTAGCAGTAGCAATCAGAGAATAAATAGAAATTGAAGATATTAAAATTGGTAATGAGGAACCCAAGTTATCACTCTTTGCAGATTATATGATGGTCTACTTAAAAAATCCTAGAGAATCAACTAAAAAGCTAGTAGAAATAATCAACTACTTCAGCAAAGTTGCAGGATACAAAATAAACCCACAAATCATCAACATTTCTATATGTTTCTAACACATATAGGCAGCAATTGTTAGAAAGAGAGATCCCATTTAAAATCACCCTAGACAATATAAAATACTTGGGAATGTATCTGCCAAGACAAATACAGGAACTATATAAACACAACTACAAAGCACTCTCCACACAATTAAAATTAGATCTAAATAATTGTAAAAACATTAATTGCTCATGGGTAGGACAAGCTAACATAATAAAAATGACAATCCTACCCAAGTTAATTTACTTATTTAGTGCCATGCCCATCAAACTTCCAAGAAACACTTTTTTGCTGAAATAGAAAAAAAACATAACAAAGTTCAATTTGAAGAACAAAAGATTGAGGATATCCAGGGAAATAATGAAAAAAAAAACATGAAGGAAGTTGGCCTAGTAGTACCATATCTTAAAGTGTACTATAAAGCAGTAATCATCAAAACAATATAGTACTGGCTAAGAGACAGAAGGAAGGATCAATCGAATAGACTTGGAGTAAATGACCTCAGCAAGACAGTCTATGATAAATCTAAATATCTCAGCTTTTGGGATAAAAATTCACTATTTGACAAAAACAGCTGGGAAATTTGAAAAACAATATGGGTGAGATTAGGTTTAGATCAACATCTCACAACCTGCACTAGGATGAACTCAGAATGGGTGAATGACTTGAATATAAAAAAGGAAACTATAAGTAAATTAGGTGAACACAGAATAGTATACTTGTCAGATCTTTGGGAAAGAAAAGATTTTAAGACCCAGCAATAGTTAGAAAAAAATTACAAAATGTAAAGTACATAATTTTGATTATATTAAATTAAAACATTTTTTGGACAAAAAAAACCAATGCAACCAAAATTAGAAAGGAAGCAACAAATTGGGAAACAATCTTCATAACAAAAACCTCTGACAAAGGTCTAATTACTCAAATTTACAAAGAGCTAAATCAATTGTAAAAAAAAATCAAGCCATTCTCCAATTGATAAATGGGCAAGGGACATGAATAGGCAATTTTCCATAAAGCAATCAAAACTATAAATAAGCACATGAAAAAGTGTTCTAAATCTCTTATAATCAGAGAAATTCAAATCAAAACAACTCTGAGGTATCACCTCATACCTAGCAGATTGCATGATAGCAAAGGAAAGTAATGAATGCTGGAGGTGATGTGGCAAAGTCAGGACATTAATGCATTGCTGGTAGGGTTGTGAATTGATCCAACCATTCTGTCAGGCAATTTAGAACTATGCCCAAAGAGTTCTAAAAGACTGTCTGCCCTTCGATCCAGCCATAGCACTGCTGTGTTTATGCCCCAAAGAGATCATAAGGAAAAAGACATGTACAAGAATATTCATAGCTGCTTTCTTTGTTGTGGCAAAAAAAATTGAAAATGAGGAGATGCCCTTCAATTGAGGAATGACTAAACAAATTGTTGTGTTTGTTGGTTATGGAATACTGTTGTGCTGAAAGGAATAAAGAAATGGAGGAATTCTATGAGAACTAGAATGACCTCCAGTAATTGATGCAGAGTGAAAGGAGCAGAACCAGAACATTACACACAGAGACTAATATACTATGCTACCATCGATTGTAATGGACTTCTCTACTAGCAGCAATGGCATTCTCTAGGACAATTCTGAGGGACTTAAGAGAAAGAACACCTTCCACATTCAGAGGAAGAACTGTGGGAATAGAAACACAGAAGAAAAACAATTGCTTCATCACATGGGTCGATGGAGATATGATTGCGGATGTAGACTCTAAATGATCACTCTAGTGCAAATATCAGTAATATGGAAATAGGTCTTGATCAGTGACTCATGTAAAACCCACTGAAATTGCATGTCAGCTATGGGAGGGGGTTGGGGAAAGGGTGGGTAAAGAATATGAGTATTGTAACCATGGAAAAATCTTCTAAATTAATTAAATTAAATGTTGCAACTGGAAAAAAAAAAACACAAGTGCTCCCCTCTCTTTGAATTGAGACCAGATTCCCTATTTCCACAAGTACTCCTGTCTGCCTTTATACCACAACCAGAGCCCTTCTCCCTCTACAGCAAGAAGTCCTATACACTCCTTTTCATCCTGTGACTGTGACCTGTAATAGCATATGGTTAATGCAAGAGTCTTGAACCCAGCACCAACAACATGTACCATATAATATTTATATAATGCAATCACAGTTTGCATCACTAAAAGCACTGGGAAAATATCTCCTCCTCCCTATGTGGTTAGCCGACTAAAAACAGTAACACAATATTTTTACTTGCTCCAAAACACTTACATTATAGAGCATCAGAGCTTCCAAACCAGGGTCTTATCCTCTCCATGTGGAAAAGTTTTATCAGTCAAGCACGACTCCCATCACACTAGAAATTGCTAGAAGATCAGGGGGTTGACTCATGCATTTATTTAGTCAACAGATCCTTATACTACAAATATAAACTTCAAAATATCTTTGAGAATTTAATAAATACCTTGTGTTGGAATTAAAGGAGCATTTCAAATAAAATTATTATCCCAAATCACCTAGACATCATACCAATCCATAAAATTTATAAATAATATTTTAATAGATGTCATATAATCCTTCTCTCTGATGCATAAAATAAAGGTATTGGACTCAATGACCTCTGAGGTCTTTCTAAATCAATAATCTTATGAATATTCAGAATCTCTAAGATACATAGGATGAAGTTTTCAAAATATAAAGATGCAAAATATTAACGATTTGGGAAAATAATATGAGTTGCATGAACATCTCAGTATTCTTTTTTTATATTATAGCAATTCCAAATATGAGTTTACATTCCAATACTTTAATTTCTCTACATAAGAAGTCATTTTGTCCATCTATTAATTAATCTGTAGAATCTGAAATGTTAAAAAGACAAAAACAAATAACTACTACAGGTGCTGTACCCTTAAATCATTTTCAATCTGAATCAAAACAAAAAGTTTGAAAACAATGAGATAACAGTGAATGTAAAAATAATAACAAAGACAGCTGACATTTTTACAAAACAAGACTTGAAGTTTAAGAAAGCATTTTCCATAAATTATCTCATTTGGCCATCACCACAACCTTATGAGGTAGATGCTATTATCTTTTTTTAGTGATAAGAAAACTGGGTTTCAGACAAGTTAAGTCACCTGAACAGGATCACATAGTAACTGAATTTCTTGATCAGAGATTCAACATAGGACTACTCAACTTCAAATATAGCACTCCATCCATTCCATCTTTGTAAGTTTGAATTCTCATGTATCATGTTTACTTATAATATTGATTATAGCTGTATACATCCCAAATCACTGAACATTTTATTCTAACTAGTCTTCTAGTTACCTTCATCTTCATAAACTCAACATCATCGTTTTGGGGTTCAATGAATTGCTGACCTGTACCTAATTAATAGAATAGGAAGATAGAAAAAAATTAGTACATAAATTTAAAAAAAAAACTTAGGTAGAAAAAATAACAGTGACATCCCATAGACATTTTGTTTAAAATGGAATATCTACTCAAGTTTTCTGTGTAGCAAAAATGGTCTATACTTTCTCACCATGACACAGCACAAGAAAACCTACATGACTAATGTGCCAGAAATACTAATTCACTTGATGGGAGCTTCCATTGCCCTTTTTAATTCAATTTTCTTATGAAATGTGGTATCAGAAAAATAGCAATTTAAGCTTTCTATAATCCTTGTCCTGGATCAATTTGAACCCTATCTGAAGGAGTCCTTTATCAGGATAATGAGATTTATCTTTCTTTGAACAGTTTTCCTTCAAGAGAAAGAACCATTATAACAAGGAAATTTTGATACTATGACTAATAGCACAAATCATGGCTGTAGTAGGGTGAGGCAGAGTTATACTGCTAAATGTTTAACAATTGGCTTCTGCATGTGGGGCTGTCCATAGGCATACTTTTAAGTTTATTCTACATTATTGAGATTTTCTCCATACTCTAAACAGTTAACAGAACACCAAATTAAGTTCTCATTTGTAATATTTGCGAATTTCCAAGTTGTAAATGCTCATACTGAAAATTTTAACTTTTGGCTCTTTTAAATCAGTTTGAACTGCTTCCAGTATAATTTTGACAGGAAGAAGAAGCAGTAAAATGCAGGAAAATATTTTACCTCAGTCTATTGTCTCATAGCTTTTTATATGAATGAATTATTTTTGCCAGTTACTAACCACTTTTATTTTTCATTTGCTGTGTGACTGTTTTCAATGTCCTCTAACTGTAATGTCCTCTAAAACTGGTGAGACAAGAGGGAAGCTGGGTAGCTCAGTGGATTGAGAGCCAGGCCTACATATGGCAAGTCCTAAATTCAAATCTGGTCTCAGATATTTCTTAGCTGTGTGACCCTGGGCAAGTCACCTAACCCCCACTGCCTAATCCTTACTACTCTTTTGCCTTGGAACCAATACATACTGCTGGTTCTCAGACAGAAGGTAAAAGTTTTTAAAGAAAAATAAAGGAATAAAATAAATTTGGTGAGACAAATCCATTAACAGGATCTGAAAGCCCCTTACTTTGACCACCAAGTATGATAGATTGATGATTTGGAAAGGGAGTAGAAAATGGAGTATATCATAGAACTGAAATGCCTAATTAAATAATTGAAACTTAGAAGGGAAAATAAAGGAAAGTCAGAGGGCAGGTGATGAACTATGACTATACTGAAAAGTAGATGAGTTGTATTCCCTGCTCAGACCACAACACTTGCAGACCAGACTCTCTTTCTCTTTGATTAGTTGACAAAGGCAAAACCAAGATACCTTGACATTAGCTACCTGTTATCCTTTTTAGACACTTTGTCCTTGCAAGTTTTTTCCCTAGTGACTACCTATTCTGAGAATTATTCTTTGGATTCCATTGATCTATTGTGCTTTTGATGTTCTTATAAATGAGTAGTAGTCATTTGTAGTTATTGGGTATTTATCATAACTATAAACAATTAAAGTTTACTAATTATATTTTTTATAAAAGCAGATTAAAAACATTTCCCTTAAATTTGGTAAAATTAAAAACTTATGCTTTCATATTTTCAAATATCTTTTATTTCCTTGATATATATATATATGCCTACATGTAGGCATTTGAGTATGTATAAATAATTCACATTTTTTTTCTTTTTGAAATGTTTTATTTTTTTCAAGTTATATATAAAAATCTTTTTAATTTTTTTTTATTTTAGTTCCAATTTCTCTCCCTCCCTACAAGATACCTTTCCTGACACAGTAAGCAATAAAATATAGATGATAAATATTCAAATATGCAAAATATAAAGTTTTAAAACTATGATTTATTTATTTGTTCAAAGATTTTCTTACTTTCAATTCAACTAAATTATTGACTTCTACTTAAATTTAGGGTTTAATTGGGGAATTTTAACTTGTTTATCTTTTTTTTTAGTTGCATGTTCATTGATCAGCTTGTTCTCTATTGTAGTAATATAAGCATTTAAAGATAAAAAAAACATCTCTCAAGAACTGGTTTGGCTATATCCCATAATTTTTGGTGTGTTGTCTCATTGTTGTTGTTCTCTTTAATTAAATTATATATTGTTTCTATTATTTGTTCTTTGACCCACCCACTTTGTATTTAATCCATTTCCATAGCCCCTCATTGACAATAATTTTTATTGTATTATGGTCTGAAAAGGATGCATTAATATTTCTACTTTTTGACAATTCGTTGTTAGGTTCTTAGGCTCTAATACATGATGAGTTTTTATGAGAGTATCATATACCACTGGAACAAAGGTACTTTTCTTTTTATTTCCATTCAGTTTTCTCCAAAGCACTATTATATCTGACTTATATAAAATACTATTCATCTCTGTTACTTCTTTGTTTTTTAAATTTCTCTAACTCTAAGAGGGGAAAGTTGAAGTCACCCACTAATACAATTTTATTATATATTTCTTCATCTAATCCATTTAATTTTTCATGTCAGAATGTTTATGTTATACAATTTGGTACATATATGTTTAACATTGATATTTCTGGGGTCAGCTAGATGACTCAGTGGATTGAGAGCGGGGCCCAGAGACAGAATATCCTGGGTTCAAATTTGACCTCAGACATGTTCTAGCTGTGTGACCCTGAGCAAATAATTTAACTCCCATTGCCTAGCCTTTCTCACTCTTCTGCCTTGGAATCAATACAGTAGTATTGATTCTAAGATGGAAGGTAAGGGTTTAATTTTTTTTAAAGAAGAAGGGAAATAATATTGGTATTGCTACATTATCTATGCTACCATTCAGCAAAATGCATTTTCCCTGATTATCTCTTTTAAATAAGTCTACTTTTGCTTGTTTTTGTTTTGTTTGCCATCCTTGCCTTTTTGTACATCAACTGAAGTGTAATAGATCCTGGTCTATCCTCTTACTTTTACTATGTGTATTTCTGTTTCAAGTGTATTTCTTATAAATGACATATTGTCAGATTTTGGATTTTAATGCACTCTGCTTCCATTTTATAGGTAAGTTCATCCCATTCACATTCACTGTTATTATTGCTAAATATGTATTTCTCTCTAATTTTTACCTCTTTATCCTTCTCTCTGCTTTCATTCTTTCTACCTCAAAAGTTTTTTGCCAATTGAAACTCTCTATTATCAACTCCACTTTTTTTCATACCCCCTGCCTTTCTACTTCTCTGTATGACAAAATAGATTTCTATAACCAACTAAGTAGTTTTTGTTATATCCTCTTTGAGCCAGTTACATTGAGAGTAAAACTCAACCTTTTCCACCATGCTCTCATCTTCACTTCCAATGTAAAATCTCTTCCCTTCATGCCTCTTTTATGTGAGATAATTTATCCCATTCTTCCTCTCCCTTCCCTTTTCTCCCAGGACATTCCTCTTTCTCCCCCCTTAATTTATTTTTAAAGCATCCAATCATAGTGTACTCACATTTGTGCCCTCCATTGTCTCATCATTCTTGACCATCATACTAGCCACTCTGAACTCAGAAATAACAATCATCTAATTATCATAGCCTCTGAAGAAAGAACTGGAAAAAAAATCTGGGCACTAGTATGCTTTTTTTTCATTTTTATAACCCTTACCTTCTATCTAGAATCAATACTATGTATTATTTCTATAGAAAAAGAGTGACAAAGACTAGTCAATGGTAGTTAAGTGACTTACCCATGGTTACACAGTTAGAGAGTGTCCAAGGCAGATTTGAACCATGGACCTTCTATCTCTGGGCTTGACTTTCTATCTACTGATCCACCTAGCTTCTGCTAGTATTTTTCTTTCTTTTTTCTTTCTGTCTATCTATCCACATATCTTTATTTATTCATGTACCCATCTATCCTCTGCTGCTCTTCACTCTTAAAATCTCTGGCCCAGAAATTTTTGTGAAGTCCTAGATACTTTCACAAAGTAAGGCCATAGTTTCTGCTCAAAAATATTTATTGTTGGAAGATTATAGAATGGTTGTTTATCACAGGCAGGGCTATAGGCTTTTTAATAAATGCCTGTTGTTTTATTGTTCCACATTCCTAATAGCATTGTCCATAATTGTAGTTCCTTTTGCTGTTGGATGTGAAATATAAAGGGGACTGTGGGTCCCTATTGCCCAAGTGATATGCCAGTAAAGACTAAAGAAGGTAATGTGGGGAACATGATAAGTGATGGCCATTAGTAGAAAGAGAAAAGAAGAGCAGGGTTGGACTTTTAATGGGAGTTGACCTAATCATTCTCCATACTGCTCAAACCACTTTTAGTTATTAACTATGGTTCTAGGCTTGTGAGTCAATAAACACTATTGACTGCCTGTTATTTCCCAGACACTATAGGAACTACTGAAGACACAAAAGTAAGTAAAATATGGTTCTCTTCTCAAGGAGTTCACAGCCTAATCAAGGAGCCAAGATGACAAAAAAAAAACCCTCTATGTACAAACTAGCTACACATAGAATAGATTAAAAACAACAGAAAGTAGGCATTACAAAGAATTAAAGAGAAATTTGAGGAAACTTTTCATAAAAGATTATAGTGGGATGGGGCCAATGTTGAAGGGAGTCTTTCCAGGAGGGTTCATGGCTCTGGACTCCTGTCTTCTATATTCAGTCCTATGGGAGTGACCACTATAAAAAGAGAGAAGGCATTTTCCCCTTCTTTTTGTTTGTTCCTTCACTTATTAGGCTCCCACCTGGAATTAGTCCAGTAAAACTTCCTTAAATAAATCTTAGGCTTAGGTTATATATAGGGTAACCCTCTGAAAAAGAATTAACTTGTGTCCCTTTTATCAAGCTACTTACTTCCACAAAAGGGATTTTTATTATGTTTTTCTTTTTTTCTTTTTCTTTTAACATTATTTTATTTGGTCATTTCCAAGCATTATTCATTGGAGACAAAGATCATTTTCTCCCCACTCCCCCATCCCATAGCCAACGCGCAATTCCACTATCACAAGTGTTCTTGATTCGAACCCACAAAAGGGATTTTTAAAACACAAAAGAATCATAAGAACAAAGCAACAAATGTACAAAACATTCACTCATCACTACAAATATATTTTCTGAGGAGCTACAAAAGACTCCCAAGACTTATACGATTTCTAAACTTATTTCATTTTTATCTCAGTCTCCACTGTCCAAACAAGTTTAGTCAGACAAGAATATATGGATCATCCTACTGGTGGTAGTCACCTTCTCCTTCAAGGAGGATATAGTTTAAGGAAAACACTTCTTACTTGGTAACCAGAACCTAGACTTCTCTGTGACACCAAGTTTCCCTAGCTCAACCCATGGCTATTAAGGCTAAGATCATACATCTCAGAATGCTATACTAGCATCTGCTCAGTAGGGAGAGAGACAAACAAAGCAGAACCCTAGACTTGAAATTCAATAGCTCATTCATTTAGGTGAGCCCATTCACTTGCTGCCATCTGTGTATATTGATAATAACAACTATTGGGATGGAAAGAGGAAAAGGAAATACCTTCCTCCTCTTATAAATTTAAAAGAAAACTATAGAAGTCTGCAGATTAAAAAAGAATTGAGCAGGAGCAGAGATGCTGGCCTCTTTTAAGCTTCCTGCCTTACTTCCCAAATTGATGGGCACAATCCCCAGTGATAGGTACCATAAGGACGAAAAATAAGTTGCTCAATTATCCCAAAGAGTAAGTCCTACAAAACTAAGAAAATTTCTCCTTATGAGGTCAGATCACATTTGCCCACCTCTACAAGAGGTATCCTATTTCAGGAGATCAGGGTTTCTCCCCTGATTACTGAATAAATGGTGATTTTTGATCCCTAGACTTCATTCCCCAGAAGTCCTTGGTATTTCCCAGAATTCCCTATAATCTCTCCTGCATCTCCATATTGGCTATATCACGATTGGTATTTAATTGGTAGTAAAGTCTCCCAAGCACACGCTCTTCCTTTGCAATGATGCAGCAAGTATGGTGGTAAGGTGTGGATGGCTGAAATGGCTAACCAGCCATGGACACGTGGTTTTTATTTTGTATCCTCTTTATTCCTTGATTTCTAATGATCATTAATAAACCTCATAAAATATAATATTTTATTATTAGAGAGATATATTTAATTTTTTACACTTTTTATTAACACAGAAATTTTTACACAGAAAGGACGAGAATTACTCTCAATTTTTTAAAGATATCCTGGATAGACACAATCGGTACATGTATCCATCTGGAAAGACAAGTGAAAAGAGTACCTGGTATATGAAGAAGGGTTAACAATTACTTAATAGAATATAATACATATGCACATATATGTAACATATAATATAATATTAATATAGAATGTAGAAACATTTTGTGTCATGTGGATTGTAGACAGAGAGACTTTAAAGTTCCTAGTCAAAATTTGAAGGTTTTACTAAGTGCTTTTTATGTTTGGAGAACATGAAGGAAAAGAAATTTTATACTTGGAGGAAAAAGAAATGGTAACAGCAACAGGCTTCATAGGATTGATTCAGATACATTAATTAAAAATCTGGTATTTTTTGCTTAACTAAACTTGCCCAGTTCAGTGTTAGGCATATGGTGGAGTGACTAGGATCCCATATCATTAGGCCTAGTTTCAACATGTAAATGGCCATTATGGACAAAACAGCTCTGCTACTTATTTCTTTTGTAAGCTGAGGCACATCATTCGATATCTCTTGGCTTTCATTTGTCATCTTTAAATGAAATTGTGGGGGATAGGAATGATGATTCATAAATTTCTTTTGAGTTTTTAAGTTTATGATCTAAAAGCTGTTTTTTTTTTTTACTTCATACTGAATTCTTCCTTCCCATCCTAACAAAAAGGTGAAGGAGAGAAATTAAGAAAGTACAGGACAAAACTGCAAAGACTTTAGGGAAATACACAGATCATTTCATTATTTTCCCAATTGTCATTTCAAAGCATTGTTGAGTTTTGTAAAAATTTGGCAAGTTCAGTGATGTAGCTAGAGAAAGATCATTCTGCTGTGACCATGTTACATCTCAATACAGGCCTCTCATTTTTCATGTCCCTAGCTTAAAAGCAAATAGTGAGCTCTAGAGAAGGGTCTGCGGTTGACTGATCTGAAGTTAGACTTGGAACAGTGGCATTTCCAGATGTGAAATGAACATTTCCCACTAGATCAAAAAATCTGACATAGTGCTGCATGATCAGCCCTTTAAAGCTTATTCTTTGGGACCTGAAATTATTTTTAATCCCCCTCCCACTCACCTATCCCAATTTCTGAAGAACAGAAGGGTCACCTTGATGCTGATGTGTTTGTGGCAATTTTTGCCTTCATCTTAATTTCTTAGTTGAAAGGATCCTCATATTTTCACAGGAAATTTTTTCACTACAAAACTCAAAAATATAAGCAGGCTTTATCCTACAGATTTCAACTTTCTAAGCTATTTTTGTGCCATTTGACTGTGGTTCCTTAAGTATTATGAATCTCTGTTGTCAGCTGCATTTCACTGATAATGTCATCGATGACAAGAACTTACAATGGCTTTGGAGGATTGAAAGAAACAACTAAATCTTTGTAAGTTCCCCTTCACAATCAATATGCCTAAAGAATGAAAATTATTAATTTACTAATATACAACTATATACAACATCATACTACAGAAGATAGAATGACTTTAATATTAAGAAAGAGGTTCACAAAAAAATAAAACAACTGAAAGTTTCCCTACATTAGCACAATTTTTAGGGCAGCGTCATCCTGGAAAATAAAAGCAGCAAGAAAATTCAAGAGAGGAAAGAAACAAACAATATTTTTTCCCCTTTTCCTTCAGTAGCTCTGTCTGGTTTCAGCGCCACCAATATCATGACTGCCCCCTATAAATCTCATCAGGCATATTGACTCTGCTTATAGTGAGGGATTTCTAGCAAGATATAGCAGGGCAAGTTGACAGCATGAGACCCTACAGACCACCATTCCACTCAGAACTTCCAGAAACTAGGACTGGAGACAAAGCAATTGCAGAAAGCGGTTGAACTCTGGAAGAGTGGGGCTGCTTTCCTCTAGCAGTTAAGAGTCCAGGGGTGCTATCTGGTTATTTCTAGGGTGGACCCAGAGATCCAGTGGTCCCTTTATCTTTGGGCTTCCTTGTTTCCTGCCTGTCCCTGCTTCTGGAGCTGGTGCTATTGCTGTGGAGAAGATTTCATCTGAGCTGTTACTGGGATTGCTGCTTGACCCAAAGGAGGACTCTGGTGTTCTGAGAATCTTTGGCCCATTTGTCCCTGGCTCTGTTCCTAACACTCCTTTAACCTTAAGTATTACTTTAGAAATTTAGCTTAGAATAGTTATATAAGTATAAGGGGTTTAATCTCTAAGTGGGTTATAAATTAGCTAATCCCTGATCCCTTTTCCCTTTCTCCCTTTCGATAAACAAACTGTTAATTTATATATATATATATATATATATATATATATATATATATATATATAATTTATATATATATATAGTTTGAACCCTTCCTTTAACTCTCCCTATAACAGCTTGAATGCTCAACATGTTCTCACCACCATCAACTGCCTGTCCCTTCTGCCAGGGTATTGGAAGGATGAGCAATAATTTTTTCCAAAAGCTTTCCTTTATAGAGGGCTCAGAACTTTCCAGGTAGTTATTTGCCATCTATCAAAGGTTCTACTTGGTGTCAAGTAAACAATTATCATGGCCCCAGAAAAGTAAACTCTGGTATATCCTCTTTTACAGCTTTGTTTTCTGTATGTTCTTGACCCATTATATTGTAAGCTCTTTGAAGACAAGGGCTGTCTTTCTTTTTCTTATTTATATGCCTAGTATTTAGCACAGTCCCTAGCATATATTGCCACAGAATTTGGGCATACTTATTTATGAAAGTATTTTACCTCCCCACTAAAATGTAAGCTTCTTGAGAGCAAGAGCAAGCTCATTTTTGTATTTGTATTTTTAGGACATACCACAGGGTCTAGACCATAGAAGGTAATAATAAGTGCTTTTTGATTGATTAATTGGATTTTTATGAGTATAAAGATAGGAAACTTATAGGAGAGTATATTACTTTAAATTGCTTTTTGTATTTTAGTAAATCCAATAATGGTTTTTAATTTACAATAATTACCCTTTCATTGTTTTTATGAATTTGGAATTTTGGTCTTCCCTGTAACATACAGTTGGATAGCTAATCCAGAGAGGTCATCCATCACTATGAAAATATTGTGGGATAATGTATTATAACATTGTTTGGGAAACATAAATTTTTATACTTTTTTTAATCGAATATTGAATAAGTGAATATTATTTGTATACAGAATGTAATTCTAGCTTCAGTAGATCTCAAGAAATGATAGACATGGTTATAAAGAATTTTAGGTTCTCCCAGATTCTAGATTCACTAAAAATATTCTTCTTTAGAGTCCTCACACCCAGTGCTTATTTTGGATCTATGTAAGCTTTTGTTTTGAATTCCCTTTGTGTTTGAAGTTCATCCTAATTTTATTGAATGTTCAGATTTGCTGTTATCAGTCTCAATCTACTATACTTTCAAGTTTCCTCAGAAAAATTGTTTCAATGTGGACAAATGGTATATGAATACCATTTATACAGATATATGAATCTGTATCCTTTTATAAATCCTATATAATGGAGACTTCCGGGGGTGTAACCAAGATGGCGGGGTAAAGCAAAGAAGCTCAGAGTCACCATGAGAATCCTCTCCAACCAATATTAAAATAGTGCCATGAAACTAATATAGGAGTGAAAGAACCAATAAGGAGACAGATTGAAATAACTTTCAAGAAGAGGAAAAAAAGGCAGAAAACATCTGGGGCACTGGGGTGAGGAGAACACAGATAGCAGAAGGCTAGAGCAAGGAGTAAAGAGCAATCCAAGAGTAGGCCACATACTCCCACCCCACATATGCTATCCCAGATTCAGAATTTAAGACCAAACCAACATCCCAAGCCAACATCTAGACCCTGACGCTCTGCCTAAGCAAACTAGAGGTTCAAACAACCCACACCTCTTGAAATTCTAAACCTATGATAAAGTCTGGAATCCAAGCCTAGGGCAGTCTGTGCTGAAGTGGGCTGATTTTTATGGGCCCAGAGTGAAGCCAGGAGTCCCAGTGTGGGCCTATGATGAGGACATAGATTCCAGTTTGGGGTAGTTGGTAGATTCAAAGGGGGTTCAGATCTTTTTGCCAAAAGCTCAAAGTGGAGCTCCAGGACAGGACAAAAAACTGGGTGCCTGATTAGATGAAATATACAATGATACCAAAAACTTACACCTCTATGCCTGAGGTTAGGATTTGAGAAGTCCATGACTTGATCAATCTCAAAGTAAGACCAAAAGCTTATACTCAAGTCTGAGGCAAATATTTAAGCTACCCACATATCAAAGATTTATTGAATCAGCAGTAGAAGGTGGCCCTCAGAGGTCCCAGCCCTCTGGCCATCATACTATCTTGGAAGAACTGAAACATGTAAAAACCTAGAGAAAAAGCTAAGGGTAGCATTAAGGAAGGACTGAAGTTTAAGAGGGTACCTAACCTCCCAGAAAACAGAGCCTATCTATAAAAATATAGGGGAAATGAGCAGAAAAGGGGGGGAAGCACCTAATTAAAGAATTTTTTTATGCACACTAAAAGCAAGGTACAAACACTGAAGGGGAGAGTGAAAGCAAAGCAAACACACACAAAGTCCAAAAGAAAAATATAGATCATACACAGATTCTGGAAGAGCTCAAAAAACCAATTAAGAGAGGCAGAGGAAAAGTGGGGAAGAGAAATGAAAGCAATGCAAGAAGAAATGGGTCGAATGAAAAAGAAGACCCAAAAACTGACAGAGGAAAATCAGATCTTAAAAATCAGAATTGAGCAACTATACACTAATGATTTCATGAAAAATCAAGAAACAATAAAACAAAATCAAAAGAATTAAAAAACACAGAAAACATGAAGTTTCTTATTGAAAAAACAAATGACCTGGAAAAAAGACCCAGCAGAGACAATTTAAGAACTACAGGACTATCTGGAAGCTATGCTTAAAAAAAAAAGTCTGGCATAGTGATACAAGAAATTATCAAAGGAAATGACCCAGATATACTTGACAAGAAAATGAAATTGAAATTGAAAGAATTCATATATCACTTTCAGAATGAAATCCTCAAATGACATCTTCCAGGAATATAACAGTTAAATTCAAGAGCCACTGCCCTCAAACCAAGAGAAAATACTTCAAGTAGCCAGAAAGAAAAAAGTCAGACACCATGGAGCTACAATCAAGATCACACAGGAACTGGCAGTCTCTACATTAAAGAACTGGAAGGCATATATATATATATATATATATATATATATATATATATATATATATATATATATATATATATATATATAATAGTTAGGATGGCAAAAGATCTAGGTTTATAACCAAGAATCACCTATCCAGCAAAACTGAGTATATTCTTTTGGGGGAGGGGGGACAAACATTTAATAAGATAGTAAATTTCCAAGTATTTCTGAGGACTAAGCCAGACCTAAACAACAAATCTGAAGTCCAAACATAAGACCCAAGAGAAGTCTAAAAAATTAAATAAGAAAAAAAAATTAAGGAACTCAATAAGGTCAAATTTTTTGTATTTCTACATGGAAAGAGGATATCTGTAATTCTCAAAAATTATTCTTAATAATAGAGTAAGCTGATTATGATAATATGATATGCATGTAAATGTAATGATATGAAATAATATATATGTATGATATGATATGAATGTATATGATATGATATATTAAAAAGCCATTGGGTGAAAAAGAAAATTGTACTGAGAGAAAAGGGAAGGGAGAGATAGAATGAGGTAAATTATATAACATAAAGAGGAGTGAAAAATCATTATGGAGAGGGGAGGTTAAGGATGGTGATGTTCAATGCTTAAACTTTACTCTCGTAATTAACTCTGAGAGGGAAAAACAAATAGACAGAGTGGGGTATAGAAATATATGTCTTAACCTACAGAGAAGTAGAAGGGGAATAAGACAAGGGAAGAGGGGAGGTAACTGGAGAGAGGGGGAAGTGGGAAGGTAATAAAAAGCAAAACACTGGTGAGGAGGAATAGAGTGAAAGGGAATAGAATAAAGAAGTAAGAGAAAGGAATGAATTGTTAGAATTGGCATTGAGTAATAATACATGTATATCCCAGTAGAATTGCTTGTTGGCTCTGGAAAGGGGAAGAATATGAATCATGTAACCATGGAAAAATACTTAAATAAAAATAAATATGTTAGTTTGCAATGTAAACCTCCTAGATCCTGGATGAGAGGAAGCCATAGTTTCGTTCCACACCATTTTTCTATGAAATAAATTAATAAATTTCTTTCTAAAGTATTTTTTTCAGGAGTGGTGACAAAATATTAGTTGCTATAAGAATTAAAGATCTGGAGGCTTTCTATATGAATGGAGAGAACCTAAGCAAACTGATGTAAAGTGAAATGAGCAAAACCAGAACAACATTGTACACAGAAATTAAAACATCATGAAGCAATCCAATGTAATGGATTTTGCTACTAGTAGTAATGCAACAAGCCAGGACACTCCTAAAGAACTTATGGTTAAAAATGCCACATTGAGAGAACTAACTATTGGAGTTCAAATTCAAAAAACATATGACATCACTTATCACACGTATATATGAGTATTTGATTTGGGGTTTAGGCTTTAAAAATCATTCGAAAGCAAAAATGAATCATATGGAAATGGGCATTAAGTGACAATACATGTACAACCCAGTGGAATTGCTTGTCAGCTCTGGGAGAGAAGAAGAAAGGAAAGGGAAAGCAAATGAATCATGAAAACATGGAAAAATATTTAAAAATAAAAATGAAAAATAAGAAGTAATGGAACCAAGTCATCAGAGAAAAGGCAGCAATTCAGACATATTCCCATAATATTTTCCTCCAAAAAACATTAAAATAGTGTGTCAAACCAAATTCAGGAACAGTGTTGTCAACTAAAGGTCAGATTAAGACATCTTTCCATGACAAGACATCTTAGGATGATGAAAGGAAAGGTCTATGACACAGGGGTTGAAACCAGTCCAGAACATATGCAGTGGTAATATTACCTTTGCAAATGTTGGAGGTAGATGCAACAGCAGCATCAGCAACTTTGGAAACTGTGTCCAGAGATATTCCAGAACAAAGAGAAACACTAACACTTGTATGTGTGCAGGGAAACAGAGGAGCAAATATCCATAGGTAAGAAGAGTGTTAGTGATTGTAGCTATATGGATCAAAAGCTGTACCAGAGCACTAACCATGAAATCAATGACAAAACCTCTCTTTGAATAATATTGCTTTAGAAGCATTGAAAAAATTATAGACTCTCAAAAACTAGTTCTGATAACATCAATATGAAAAAGTCTGAAGCCTGGGACATTGCCTGCACCCACTCAAGATGAGCAGAAACTAACTTTAACACAAAGTTCAAAACTGAAAAAAAGGCTGGAAAAATGAACAACAAGAGAAATAAAAGAAATAGACCATAAAAATCTACTTTTGTGACAGGGAAAATCAAGACAAATTCAAAAGAAAAAAATAGCATGCAATAGTACTAACCAAATCTCACAGAAAAAAAAAATAAAATTAAGTACAAAACCAAAAAGAAGAGATAAAGAAAGAGATGATTAGGGGAAGTTTGGGAAAAGAAATGAGAATCATGTAAGAAAATTATGAAAAGAAAGTTAACAGTTTAATAAAAAGAGGTACAAAAATACTGAAGAAAATAACACATTAAAATAGAATAGACCAAATAATTGTTTTTAACATTAAAAAATTCACTAAAACAAAGAACTTCTTAAAAATAACAATTGGGCAAATGATATGATCATGTGATTTCTGTTGGTTTGGTTGTTGATATTGTAAATTATGTTGATGGTTTTCCTAATGTTAAACTTGCCTTACATTCTTTGTATAAATCATAATTGGTCATAGTGGATAATCTTTGTGATTACTTGCTGTATTCTCTTTGCTAGTATTTAAGATTTTTGAATCTATGTTCATTAAAGATATTGGTCTATAGTTTTCCTTCTCTGCTTGTGGTCTTCCTGGCTTGGGAATCAGTACCATATTTGTATCATAAAAAGAATTTGATAAGACTCCTTCTTTGCCTATTTTGTCATATAATTTGTAGGGCATTGGGATTAATTGATCCTAAAATATTTGATAGAATTAACTTGTGAATCTATCTGACCATATGTGATTTTTTTCTTAGGGGGAACTTTGATGGCTTGTTCAATTTCTTTTTCTGATATGGGATTATTTAAGTATGCTATTTCCTCTTCTGTTAATCTAGACAATTTATATTTTTTGTAAATATTTGTCCATTTTAGCTAGATTGCCATATTTATTGCTATATAATTGGGCAAAATAGTTCTTAATAATTAGCTTAATTTCCTCCTCATTAGAGATTGTAAATTTCAAAACTATTCCACCCTAATCAAACCATTCTTTTGAAGATCTGATTTAGCTATTTCCTGATCAATAACAATAGATTAATATAATAACAGAATCAGGTCTTGGAAACCCACATTCTCCACCCTACTCAGTGTAACAATATTAGGAAGGGCTGCATCAAACTCAAGATTTAATTATTTAAGAAAATGGCCTTCAACAGACATGCGCAAAAAAAGGACCTCTGGGCAACCCTAAATCAAGCTTGAGCCACCATTGGCACATGTGAGATGCAGGAAGTGAGGTAGAGAATAGCCTCAGGAGTTCTCAGGACTTCCTTTGGGGAGGGATAGAGTTGAGTTCGATCCTGGAGCTTGAGCTTGGAGGAGCCCCGCAGACAGCTTTCCTTCAGACAGGTCACGTGAGTGATAAGGACTGACCCCTTTTCTCTGTCTTGACTCTCCAAGGTCTTAAAGCCTGTTTTGGCTCAGCCTGAGCCACAGTGGTTCTGAGTTAAACTCCTTTCCTTCTCTCTTCCTCTCTCTCTCTCTCTCTCCCTCTCTCTCTCTCTCTCTCTCTCTCTCTCTCTCTCTCTCTCTCTCTCTCACTCTCTCTCTCTCTCTCTCTCTCTCTCTCTCTCTCTCTCTCTCCCCTTCTCTCCCTCGCTCTCCCTCTAATATTTTCTTCCTTCTGTTATAATTAAATCACCATAAAAATTTGGCAGCTGACTTGGGTATTTTATTATTTGGGATTTCCTTTGGCAAACATTTAAATTTAGATTTTTTTCATTCTCAAACATAATATTCACCCTTTACAGGATGAAACCCCCCTTTTCATTCATGATACTATTTATTTGGTTCTCTTTTTTCTTTTTCTTAATTGGATTAACCAGTACTTTATTTTATTTGTTTTTTTTTAAAATACCAGCTACTAGTCTTATTTATTATTTCAATAGTTCTTTTACTTTTGATTTTATTAATTTCTCCTTTGATTTTTAAGATTTCCAATTTGTTCTTTATATGAGGGTTTTTAATTTGTTCTTTTTCTTGTTTGGGTTTTTTTTTAGTTGCATGCCCAATTCCTTAATCTCCTCTTTCTCTTTTTATTAATATGGGTACTCAGGGATATAAATTTTCCCCTGAGTAATGCTTTTGAAGTATCCCCAAATTTTTGGTATGTTGTTTCCTCATTGTAATTTGCTTCAATGAAATCATTAACTGTTTCTATGATTTGGTCTTTAACCAACAAGTTTTGGAGAATCAGATAATCTAATTTCCAATTAATTTTTGTTTGTCTCTCCATGTGCCATTACTAATTATATTTTTTATCTTATTATGATCTAAAAATGTTGCATTTAATGTTTCTGCTTTTCTGCATTTGTTTATAATGTTTTTATGCCATAATACATGGTCAGTCTTTGTGAATGTACCAAGTGCTTCTGAAAAGTATATTCCTTTTTATCCCCATTTATTTGTCTTCATAGATCTATTAACTCAATGCTTTTCTATGATTTCATTCACATCACTTTATTCTGTCTTTTTTTATTTTTTGGTTTCATTAATCTTGATCTGATAGAGGAAGGTTCAAGTATCCCACTTGTATAGTTTTACTATATATTTCCTCCTTTAGCTCTAATAGTTTCCTCCTTTAAAAAATCTACATGCTATACCATTTGGTGTATATATGTTGAGTACTGCTATTTCTTCATTGTCTATACTGCCTATTATCAGTATGTAATTACCTACTTTATCTCTTTTACTTTGGTTTTGTCAGATATCATGATTGAGACTCATACCTTCTTTTTCTCAGTTGATGCCCAATGAATTCTGCTTCAGGTTCTTATCTTTACCCTGTGTGTGTCTACCTGCCTCATTTATATTTCTTGTAGACAACATATGGTAGGATTTTGGTTTCTAATCTACTCTGATGTCTGCTTCCATTTTATGGGTGAGTTCATACTATTCACATTCAGAATAATGATTACTGCCTGTGTATTCCTCATCATTTTGATTTCCTTTTTTAGTTCTACCCTTTAATCTTTCAGTATGTCCTTCTACAACCACGTTTTGCTTTTAACCAGTCCCCCTTTCCTCCACGCTTATTTTACTTTCCTTCCCACTCTCTCCATTCTTATTCCCCTCTTATTTATCTTTAAGATCTATTAATTTTCAATCCCAACATTTCCTTTCCTTTTAATACTCAGTGCCCAACTTCCCCCCACCCCCTCCTTCATTTTTCCCTCTCAACTTCCCTGAAGGGAAGTATAGAATATACCGATACATCCAGCTGTTCTTCCTTCTCAGAATTGATTTCACTGAGCATAAGATTTAATTATTACCTATTACTACTCTCTTCCTCCCCTTCTTATAACAGTGTTCTTCCCTTCCTCCCCATGTGTCTGTTTATGTGTTGTAAGTGATCCTATTTTATTTCATCTTTCCAGTTTCTTTTAGGTACAACCTCTTTTTTGCTGTGCCTCCCCCCAATTTTTTTTTACCTATCATCTTAAACAACTTAATATCACAACATAAACCTAGGAATAATTCTTCTATATACTATGAAAATGAAAAGAAATTTTAAGAGTTTCACATATTTTGCCATATAGGAATATAATCAATTTGACCTCACTGAAGCCCTTAAATTTTTCCTCCTCTTTCTTGATTACCTCTTTATGGTTCTCTTGAATTTTACATTTGGAAATCAAATTTTCCATTTCATTCTGGTCTTTTCTTTAGGAAAGCTTGTAAATATTTGTCAAATACCTATACTTTCCCTTAAAAGTATATAGCCAGGAGGAGGCGAAGTCAAGAAGAAGACAGCATAAATGCAGCAAAAGTTAAGACCTCTGAAAACCCTTCCTTACCGATTAAAAACCAAATGCTCCTAGGGGACTGAAAACCAAACCTAACAACAGGAAAGAGCTAAGGAACCTTCCTGCTGGACTCAACTTAAAAGGTAATACCCCCAAAAACCTGAATTCAACAACACTCTGGTTGAAGGGGAAGGAAGAAGGAAGGTCCCAGGACCCCTCCCCCACCTACAGTACTGAGCCTCCAGCAGTGGATGGAATCTCTAGGTGGACAAGGGCACTAGTCTGAAGGGAGTACCTTATGGAAAAAGCTGTGCCAGGCTCAGGGCTTTGAACACAGGTGGTGGAGAAGCAGTTGGAGAACAAGTTCAGAGCAGGCAGTCTAGTTTCATCTGAGACACTCCATATTGACCACTTCTACACCAACTATTGATTTCCCTGGCTCCCTTTAATGCACAACTAAAATTTTCTCTTCTATAAAAAGTCTTCCTCAACCCCTCTTAATTACAGTGCCTTTTCTCTATTAATTATTCCCTATTTTCCTGTATAACACTAGCTTCTTTATATGTTGCCTTGCATGTTGTCTTCCTCATTAGACTGTGAACTTCTTGATGCCAGGAACTATTGTTCAGCTCTTTTTTGAATCTTTAGTGTTTAGCACAGTGCCCAACAACAGAAATCATTTAATAAATATTAAACAATTGATTGAATAGCCCAAGTTAAGAATGAAAGGAAAATAAATTCTGAGAGATTCTTAATTTAGGTTACTTAGCTCTTAAAAAGAACACTCTTCTTCATACTCAACTGATGACATAAAACATTCTTTAAAAGGTTTATTTCATTGTGTGGAGAGTGTTTTGTAGTTTTGTTCATATAGTTCCTCTGTTTGTCTCAGCAGATAGATTCCTAAGTATTTTACATTGTCTAGGGTAGTTTTAAATGGAATTTCACTTTCTAATTCTTGCTGCTGAGATGTGTTGGAAATATATAGAAATGCTGATGACTTATGTGGGTTTATTTTGTATCCTGCAACTTTGCTAAAGTTGTTGATTATTCCGACTAACTTTTTAGTTGATTCTCTAGGTTTCTTTAAGTAGACCATTATGTCATCTGCAAAGAGTGATAGTTTGGTCTCTTCATTGCCTATTTTAATATCTTCAGTTTCTTTTTCTTCTCTAATTGCTACTGCTAGTGTTTCTAGTACAACATTAAATAATAGTAGTAATAATGGACTTCCTTGTTTCACTCCTGATCTTATTGGGAAGGCTTCTAGTTTATTGCAGATGATGTCTGCTGATAATTTTAGATATATACTGTTTATTATTTTTAGGAAAGGCCCTTTTATTCCTATACTTTCTAGAGTTTTCATTAGGAATGAGTGTTGTATTTTGTAAAAGACTTTTTCTACATCTATTGAAATAATGATGTGATTTTTGTTGGTTTGCTTGTTAATGCAGTCAATTATGTGGTTGTTTTTCCTAATATAGAATCATCATTGCATTCCTGGTATAAATGCCACCTGGTCATAATGAATTAAAACTAGATCTAAACAATAGGAAAAAACATTGGTTGCTCATGGGTAGGATGAGCTAACATAAGAAAAATTACAATCCTACCAAAATTGATTTACTTATTTAGTGTTATACCCGTTGAATTACCAAAAAACTTTTTTACTGAATTAGAAAAAAAAAGCATAGCAAAGTTAATTTGGAAGAACAAAAGATCAAGGATATACAGGAAAATAGTGAAAAAAATGCAGAGGAAGGTGGCCTTGAAGTCCCAGATCTCAAACTATACTATAAAGCAGTGGTCATCAAAACAATATGGTACTGGCTAAGAGACAGAAATGAGGATCAGTGGAATAGACTTACGGTAAGTGACCTTAGCAAGACAGTCTATAATAAGCCCAAAGATCCCAGCTTTTGAAACAAAAACACATTATTTGACAAAAACTGCTGGGAAAATTGGATGACAGTATGGGACAGATTAGGTTTGGATCAACATCTCAAACCAGAATGGGTGAATGACTAGAATATAAAGAAGTATATATATATATATATATATATATATATATATATATATATATATATATATATATATATATATGTATGTATGTAAATTAGATGAACACAGAATAGTATACATGTCAGATCTTTGGGAAAGGAAAGATTTTAAGACCAAGAGAGACTTAGAAAAAGTCACAAAATATAAAATAAATAATTTTGATTACATTAAATTAAAAAGATTTGTAAAACTAATGCACCCAAAATTAGAAGGGAAGCAACAAATTGGGAAACATCTTCATAACAAAAACCTCTTACAAAGGTCTAATTACTCAAATATATAAAGAGCTAAATCAATTGTACAAAACATTAAGCTATTCTCTAATTGATAAATGGGCAAGGGATATGAATAGGCAATTTTCCATAAAGCAATAAAAACTATAAATAAGCACATGAAAAAGTGTTCTAAATCTCTTATAATCAGAGAAATGCAAATCAAAACTGCTCTGAGGTATCACCTCACACCTAGCAGATTGGCTAACATGACAGCAAAGGAAAGTAATGAATGCTGGAGGGGATGTGGCAAATTGGGTCATTAATGCAATGCTGGTGGAGTTGTGAATTGATCCAACCATTCTGGAGGGCAATTTGGAATTATGCTCAAAGGGCTCTAAAAGACTGTCTGCCCTTTCCTCCAGCCATAACACTGCTGGGTTTATACCCCAAAGAGATCATAAGGAAAAATACTTGTACAAGAATATTCATAGCTGCTTTCTTTGTGGTGGCCAAAAATTGGAAAATGAGGGAATGTCCTTTAATTGGGGAATGGCTGAACAAATTGTGGTATATATTGGTGATGGAATACTATTGTGCTCAAAGGAATACTACACTGGAGGAATTCCATGAAGTGGAATGACCTCCAGGAATTGATGCAAATTGAAAGGAGTAGAACAAGGAGAACATTATACACTGTGGTACAATGGAATGTAATGAACTTCTCCATTACTGGCAATGCAGTGATCCTGAACAACTGGGAGAGATTTACAAGAAAGAACAGTATCCATATTCAGAGGAAAAACTGTGGGAATAGAAACACCAAAGAAAAACAACTGCTTGATTACATGGGTCGATGGGGATGTGACTGGGGATGTAGTCTCTAAATGATCATCCTGGTGTAAACATCAACAATATGGAATGTAGAACCCAGTGGAATTGTATGTTGGCTATGGGAAGGGGTGAAGGGAGGGGTGGGAAGGAAAGAATGTGATTCTTGTAACGAAGGAATCATGTTCTAAGGTTGCTAAATAAAATTTTCTTTAAAAAAGGTTGACTTCAACAATTTCAATGAGACCATCAGAAAGAAAATATGAATGTTACATTCTATTAAGAAATTATATAGGGTTTATTACAATAGTAATTAAGCACATTCTTATCACAGTTGTATAAATAAAATTTTAAAAAGTCCACATTCTCAGCATTGCTAATAAGCTGGAAAAAAGCTTTGTGGTATGTAAAGCAAGTTATTATGCATATAGTAGAAAAATTGTACAATATAATGGGAAAAAACTGGATTTGGAGCTAGAAAATTTCAGTTCAATCCATATTCATGCTGCTTCTAAACACACCACCCTGACCAAGTCATTTTGCTACTTTAAGGAAAATATTTCTTATCTATAACACTCATACTAACACTATCCACACCATTAGGTTGTTTAAAATAAGATAATAATATTTTTATTTGATCTCAAAATAATATAAATTAGCTTTCTGCCAGAGAAAAATTTGAGTTTTTTCATATTTATTTTCAAAAGCTAGTCCAATTCTTTCCCACCCATTCAATCCTGCTCTTGCTTCCTGACCTTTACTATTTAAAAATATATGTTAATATAGAGGAAAATCAACCTAATGCTAATGGAAAAATAAATATTTCCTAGTGGAATTATATATATATATATATATATATATATATATGTATTCAAATGCAGAGCAAAGTGTTCAGATGTGCTAACACTTTAAGTAGATTTTACATTCAGACTGAGAACTTTTCTAAACAGAAACTGGTCCAAAAAAATAGTAGAAAAGTCAAGTAAACAAGGAATTCTGAATTTATTGGGCAGACAGCAAGTTGATGAAGGATTTGGACTTGTCATTTTGGACACATCTAATTTTTGAAAGACTTGCCAAAATATTCAGTGTAGAAATAGCTTTGCACAATAGAATGTTAGATGTCTCCTTTAAAAAGTACCATTACTACACACACAAAAACACTAAATATTCTTCAGAAACATTAAGAAGAGATAAATAATTATTAATGTGAACCACATTAATTGGTAAAAGATATAGTTTGTGGACATCTAGGTAGCTCAGTGGATTTCGAGCCATGTCTAAAGAATTGAAATTGTGGGTTTAAACTGGTTTCAGACCCTTCATAGCTGTGTGATCCTGGAAAAGTCATGTAACCCCTGTTGCCTAGCACTTTCTGCTCTTCTGCCTTAGAACCAATACACAGAACTGATTCCAAGACAAAATTAAAATGATTTTTTTAAAGATTTAATTTCTCTATTACTATTTCTTCTCATCTATATATTCCCCTATCCATTATCATTTCCTTTCAGGAAATACACTATTTATGGTCTTTCATTCACTTGATACATAGTTAGAGGCCAACCCACTGAGTATTCTATGTCTTGTCAATTCAACCAGTATAATATATCTTAAAATCTCTATTTTCTCCATTAATATGGCCATCACCTTAACACAGTACCTCACAATGGAAACATATGATAACTTCCTAAAGGATTTCTTTATTTTTACTGGCCCCATCTCCAGTCCTTCTCCCAAACAGTTGCCAAAATATTGTTTTAATTTAAATTCTGACTATTACTACCCTGTTTTATTGACCTGTCAGTAGAATAAAACAAGAAAATCTCAACTTGCCAACACCATCAAGTTCTAGCACCATCCTAACTTTATAGACTTATTTCACATTCCTTTTGCTTCTTCTACATTTAAGAAAAATGGTCTATCAGCTATTTCTTGAGCACATTTGCCATCTCCTGTATTCCCTGTTCCTGAAATGTACTTATATTTCACTTTAATTTCCTTCAGGGTTCAATTCAGATTCCACTCCCTTCTGGAAACCTTTTGTAATTTTGCTAGTTGCAAATGTTCTCTCACTCCTGAAATAATTGTGTATATATTTATCTGTGTATAGGCTATATCTCCCTAGCAGAATGTAAGATTCTTTAGGGTGGGGATTATTTTTGTTTTATGTTGTCATCCCATTCCAAGATCCTACTTTCGACATGATATATTTTATATAGAAAACAATCAATTTTCATGCATTCACTGAGCTGAATACAACCTTCTAAACTTATAGATGGAGAAACTGTGGCCAAGAGGAAAGAAAGACATTTCTACCTTTTACACTTTTCTTCATACACTAGGTGATCCATAAGAGTTAGCTAACTAGCAAATTTGGGAGAGGTAGAATGGAAGAGGGTGAATTAAACAATCCACTGTATTTTAAACTGTTTGGGATTCAAATTATGGTTCTCTTACTTGCCATCAGTTGGATTATGGACAATAAACATATTTTTGTTTGTTTCCACAGCTGTAAAAAAAGAGAATAATCACAATTGCTGTACCTATCTCCTAATTCTGTGGGAAGGAGAATTCTTTGGTAATCTTAAAAAGTTGTATAATGTTACTTACTAATTTTACTCAAGATGATACAATGTGTTGGTGGCATCTGGGCTGGAGCCCCAGTCTTCTGATTCTCAGAATGATCATCTGATCTTCTCCATCAAAAAATTTCCCTTACATTCAACAGGCAGGTTTAGGTCACAATTAACTAACAAACTTTTGGTTATTGCTACTGTTCATTTAATAATAATAATGCTAACAGAACTACTTCCTAGGGTTTTTGTGATAATATCTGTAAAGTGCTTAACAGTGACTGGCAGATAGTAGGTACTTTAAAAAATGCTTGTTCCTATCCTCCTTGATCCTTTCTTGCCCTAATTTTGAGGCAGCTAAGTGGTACAGTAAATAAGAGAGCTAGACCTAGAGTACAGAAGACTCGAGTTTAAATCCAGCCTCAGACACTTTATTTACACATTATATATATATAATGTGTGTGTGAATATACATATTTATATACACATACACACACAGCTGCATAAGCCTAGGCAAGTCTTAACCTTTGCTTTAGTTTCTTCATCTGCAAAGTGGACATATCTACCACTCAGGATTATTATGAGGATAAAATGAGACAATATTCGTTAAGTGTATTATCATAGTGCCTCAGATATAGTGGGTGCTAAAGAAATGCTTATTTCTTTTTATTTAGCTATTTTGGAAAGAGTACTTTACTTTCAACAGGGCAATAATTATAATAAATGTGGCTTTCTTTTTATTTATTTTATTTATTTATTTTTATTTATTTATTAAATAAATATTCTATTTATTTCTTTTTATTTAAAGTATTGACTGAAACCTTTTGATCAACCACTTGGGAATGAGAGGGAAATTTGACCTATATATGCAATAATAACAGTCACAAAAGACATTTTTAAAAGAACAAGATATTTTTACTACAGAGTCTATACACAGATTTTAGAGATAGTACAATCTTGTGTCTCTAAGATAGTAGGAAATCTTTCCCAGTGGAGGAATAAGCTTAGGTATGAAGGTTCAGATACAGAGATAGTCTTAGGTTAACATTAAGGACCATGATCTCAGATACCCTCTTAGATGTCCTCTGTATTCTCACTTTAAAGTAGACAAGTATTCTGCCCTGCCACAGACCATATATAAGATACAAAGCAGAGAAGTTCCTGATTCCCTTGAACAGTACCATAGTCAGAAACACAAATCACTACTACCAGAGGAAATGGAAGAAAAAAAGCCAGACCAACAAGTTCAAATTGCTGCATTGTTTTTGTTGTTTGTTTGTTTGTTTGTTTGTTTTTCAATTTTACCTGTATTTTGTTTTGCTCACTACTTCACTGAAAAGGATGAGCCCCTGTAGGGTCCCTAAAACTATGACCACTATGACTCATTTCATAGTGTTTTCTAGCCATTTTCCCTTCCCATTTTTCTGTATTACTGCATCTGTCCCCACTCTAGAGAGAGCAAATGATTTGACAGTGCTTACAGTAGAAAATAGACATGCTACACACATTTATAAATAACTATTAATGATGAAGTCATTTTTTGTCCCCTGTGATGATCTTTGTGCATTGGATTATTCTCTCCTCTCCAACAAAATGTAAATATTCCTATTAAAGAATACCAAAGAGGAGAATGAAAAAAAAAAAGCATGTCCTAAAGCCATTTTCTTACCAATGGTCAGACAATTTAAGAAAGGTCCCTGGGAAAATTTGTCCTCTAATCATTTGGCTAGTATCCCATAAATATTAAATAGTTTCTTCCTTTCTTCTGTTTTTATCCTTAAAACCAATGAAAAAAGTCACCATTTCTTTTCTCAATTTTAACTTCATAAGTAAATGTCTATCTGAGCTTAACAACTCTATAGTGCCTAGGATCTTGGCTAAAATCTTTCACAGCCCAATTTTTAGCTAATGTTGAGTTAATTTTAAAATATTCCAATCTCACTTCTCATTCTCTTCAAACAATTACTACCCTCAAAAAGATTATAAAGCAGAGGTTTAAGATGATATCTGGCTCCCTACCAATCACCATTCTGGAACTCCTGAAAAGGAAGGAGCATCTCTAGTACCAGTCACAAATAATGCTTTTCTCATACAAAAAGGGAAATCATTATGACTGCAATATCATGATTTCATTCTGAGGAACTGATACACTGAAGGTCTTTGCATCCCATTCATGTCTCCAACAAACTTTTTACAGATACCATTTTGTAGACCTTTTGTTTTATACTCTCTAGTACAGGTACTGGAGTAAAATACTATCCCTTTAAAATATTCCTTTTATCTTGTAGGGCAAAAGATATCTATAATACCCAGTTAGTGACTTCTTTTGTCTTTTTTGAATGAAAAAATAGAGGATTTTTTTTAACCATTTGTAAGAAAAGGAAGTTGAAAAAATATTGAATGTGCAGAATGTTAGAGTGTGAAAGGACTTTAGAGATCATTGAATTTAATTCAGTCTTCTCATTTTATAGATAAGGAAACTGAGGCCCAGAGGGGTGAAGTAATTGTTATAAGTCATTTTGATACTTTTTAGTGATCAGCTTGTAAAGAATGAGCTTTTCAAAATTGGCATAAATAGTAGCTTGACTAACTTTAAAGGATAAATGGAATAAGAAAGCCATTTGGAAATACTATACTTTTCTCATAAGGCAATAGCAGTTGTATAAGTCTTCAATGTTACTTAGAATATATAATCCAAAGATAGTAAATGAAGTAGGGTAGGCAGTATAGGAAGTCTACTTTCCATTGATTATTTTATAATTGGAGAAGAACCAGAAGATGAGCCTTAAACTTGCTTTCCCAAAGTGGTAATAGCAACTCGTATAGATGAAGTTATATGGAGTGAAGAGTGAATATACGATAGAGAAGAAGATCTCTAAATGAAAAAATGGCAAAATGACAAGAAAAAGGATGAGAAGAGATAATAGGCATGACTACCAAGAACAAGAAATCTACTCAGTAAGTTTGAGTAGTGGACTCTTTGGTCTAATTTAGACTGGGGCTATTTATTTTTCTAGTTTTTGTATTTCTGAAGGAAAATGTAAATAAATAATATTCACTGTTAAAAAAAATAAATAAAATACTCCTTTTAGGGTAAAACCCTTTCATATGGTGACATATGTTGCTCAAATGGGTAGTAAAAGCTTTTTGGCCTTTAAAAATAATTAAATCAAAACATGAATGTGTAAAATACCTTTTTAATAAATGAATTGTTTAGTGCCTGGAAGGGACAAATATCAAACTTTGGCTTAATAAAATTTACAAAAATTTTCATGTAAACAATTATTAGATAGGCTTTGTATAATTTGGTTGTGAAAGGAGCAGAAAATGAACTGTGGTATAAATGTAAAGGTTCAAATCACTTTGCAAGGGATTTAGGATGTGAACAATTTGTTCATTAGAGGAATCAGAGGAAGAACTTTTATTTATTAAAAATTGATGAAAATATGTGTGTAAAAAAATAGTTGCATGACAGAGACAATTAAATTTGACATTTCTGAAGGCAATGGAAAAGCTAGGGCTACAGGGCATTGTCAATTCTCAGCTCATTTTCATGTAACAATTTGAATACTTAAGGAGTTAGTACTCAGTACTAAATGGCATTGTGGAGTAATTAAATGAGGATTGTTGATTTCACAGGGGAGAGATGAAGAGGTTTGACTTTATGTGTCAAAAGTCAGTCTCTAAATACTAAAAGAACCTGATTTTAATCCACTGAAAATGAATGAAGTGTAAAGGGTGAAAAATTACCATCAGATATTGCCCTTTTTTGTAGCCTTGAGTTTAAGAAAAGTGAGTTTGCTCAGAAGTTGATCCTGCTCTTTGTTGCCACCTCTGGTTTGATATTAAAGAGCAGAGGAAAGCAGATTTTTGCAGGTGTTTTGGTAAGAGAATTTTTTTTATATATATAAGTGGATTAATCAACTAGACACCCTAGTGAGTGAAGTGCTGGTTAGGTTTAACCTGATCTGTTTTTCTTTGAGCTACATTCTAATTGGATGATGAGCATTCTGATGAGTGAATAGCTGGCTGAGTTGGTTTGTATCACACAGAGATAACCAACCTAATGAACTTTGTTCTCCACTAGCTTAAAGGGAAATACTAGCTAAATTAAGAGCTAACATTTCCTCATTGTCATTTTTAGGGTCATTTGATGCTGAAAGAGCTTGTTGCTTTATTAGTTTAAGAGTAGGAAAGGATTTACCTAGCTGTTGAGTGTGTAAAGAACAGGAGGAGAATAGTTAAGAAAGAATAGTCTTCATGTTATGCAGGTATTCATGAATAGACCAATGAACTCAATGATTGCAATCCATAATCCATCAGAGCATTTCTTCATCTATACATTTCTCTGCAAGATTTTTGTAAGGGTGTACCCACTCTTCCCCCACCCCTAAACCTATTAAATCCATTAGTGGGAAAGTTCTATGTGATCCAGGTTCATGTGTGAATTTTAATGTATTTATTATTCCTTCTTTGTTTCTTTGCCATATTTGCCAACTGTGAGAAAGGAAAAGGAGGTTTTCAGTCACCAAGGTACATTGGTGGTTATCTTCAAGTCTGCTATTACTAAAGTAAAATGGAATTTATGGTAGTTTATTTTTACAATAGAGGGAAGATATTAAAGAAGAGAGAAAAGGGGGGGGGGGAGAGAGAGAGAGAGAGAGAGAGAGAGAGAGAGAGAGAGAGAGAGAGAGAGAGAGAGAGAGAGAGAGAGAAAGAGATAAAGAGAAAGAGAGAGAGAGAGAAAGAGAGAGAGAGAGAGAGAGAGAGAGAGAGAGAGAGAGAGAGAGAGAGAGAGAGAGAGAGAGAGAGAGAGAGTGAGAGAGCTTCCTCTGAGCCAGGTAGAAATTGTAAGGCCCCAGCCAGGGAAAAGAGGTCTCAAGACAATGGGCCTTTCCGGGAGGCTCACTCATTGCTAAAAGCTAATCAGATGAAATGTTTTGCCCTATCTATCTCTAGCATACATCTCCTTCTCTCTACTCACACATTTACTAGCAGTGACTCTAAACATATCAACTCTCATCTGAGCTTAGGCAAACATCTCATTTTTTCTCAGTACTTCATGTTTCTTTCCACTCCAATAGATCCTCTTACTCTTCCCCACATTCATTAAAATGATTTTCCTTATATAAATATCATACACATATCACAATTCAATGAATTACATTTCTTCCCTAGGTTCAAATATAAATTCCTATGTTTGACATTCAAAGCTCCTTACAACAAGATCCTATAACACAGAGTCTTATCGCATATTATCCCCCTCTACATCTTCTGTGGTCCATCTACACTGGTCTTCTTTCCATTCCTCACAAGTGAACACTTCTTCTACTAGCTGTTTCATTTTACTAGTTGAGCTCCATGCCTGGAATTCACTCCCTTATTATATCTGTGACTTTAAGAATTCCTGATTTCTGCCAAGATTTAGCTTATCTTCAAGCTACCTTCAGCATAAAGCTAGCTTTTATTTCTTTCCTCTCCTCCCTCAAAATTAACTTTGAATCTGCTTTGTATTTGATTTATGCATGTTTTCCATCCCATCAGAATTTAAGCTACTGAAGGCAGAAGATTTTTGGCCTTTAGTTTTGTATCCCTAGTGCATGTTACCTAATACTCAATAATTCCTTGTTAATTGATCAAGTGATATCAAAAAGTAAACATCACTTTAAACATAAGATTTACTGAAAGTATGCTGTGTTTTCTATTGCAAAAAGAATTTGATTTATTAGAATAAAATGCTACCTTAAAAAGTTTTCTTCTAATAAGATTTCTTCATTTATGATGCTTTGAAACATGTAAAAAGAGAAGTAGAGTTGATGACCTCCACCAAAGTGATTTTACACTGAGAAATTTTAAAAAAAGGCAATTTAGTAATTTACCAATGGAATTTTCCATGGAGATGGTCCAGTGCAGAGTCTAGATGGAAGAGGGAGGGCAAGTTTCCTTCATTTTATCAAACACAAAACATTTATTAAACACATTCTAGACACAGAAAAAAGTTATGCAAAGGCACAGAGATGAGAAATTGAATCCATTCTGTGTGGAATAGCAAGAAGGATAATTTTACTGGATTTTAGATGCTCATTGTTATTGAAGGCATTTTGCTATTTTGCTAAATGAGAGGAGTGTGGTTCCTAGACTGACTTGACTGAGTTTCTGATTTGACTAATCATCAACTAAAACAGTCAAAACAGCTTAAAATAATGTTCAAGTATACTTTGGAAGGCAAAAATTCTTTACCTGGTAAGATGGGAGAAATTAAAATATAATTTTGAGCACCAACTTATAACTTCCCGTAGGAAAGAATAATAAATTGTAGGAATCTTTTTTCTTTTTAAAAATGTTAAAATTGTGTATTTTTAATGACATAATAACTGACAACTCATCAGTTCTTATTCTCATTCAATATCTTCTGGTGGCAACACTGATTAGAGGGTAAATAGATTGGTCCTTTGTGCTTCACCTGTGGCTCAGGTCCATTAAATCTAAAGTCACAGTAAGGAACCCTTCCCACTTAAATTTCTGGGACTTAAATGTTGTGCAACTAAAAAGAAATCAAAATAATTAACATCACAAAATGACTTGAAAGTCTTTTTGAAGATGGTAGCCATATCGTGGATTGACTGGAGCTAAGCATAAAAGAAAAAAAAAGGCAGTGAAAGGTACCATGAAAGAGAGATAAGTCAGTTTCACTGATTTTGGTCAGATTGTTATGCCTGTCACTCCTAGAAACTCCCAGGCAAGGAGATTTCAACATATGGGAAGTTACTGGATGAGTAGCACAGGGAGTATACCCTAGCCCATTCATAACCTTGCTGTTCCTCCAGACACATCTGCTTGAATGTTGTATAGCAAACATTAGTCAAATTCTCTCACTTTTGCAAAAGACAGAATCTTTGCCAGATTTTGCATATCAAATAGAAACATTCATTTGCTTTGTTCTCTTAATTCTAGACAGAGTTGTACATTTTATTAGTTATTAGTCTCATTTCTGATTCTCTTTCCTCCTAAGACCTTTTATCTTTAAGTAGCTTCTGTCCAATTCAACCATTTATGAGAGCTTTTCAACATAATTCAATTTTTGATTCTGAATTAAACTAATTAAATTATAAATTTATTCTTGAACTTATGTTATATTTTGATAGTTCAGAAAATATATTTCATTTTCTCATCTTAGCCTAATTAATTTTTAAAAATATTTTTGGTGAAATCACAAAGTTATGCTTATAGGTCATATTCACATCAATAATTCTCCATGCATGATCCATTATTATTGTCCAGGTAGTTAGTTCATCAGTGATCACATATATAGATTTAGGTAGGTGGAATAGTGGCTAGAGAATTGAGATTGGATTCAGGAAGACCCATCTTTGTGAGCTCAAATTTAGCCTCAGACACCTAATAGTTCTGCGACTGGTTAAGTCACTTATCCCTGTTTGCCTCACTTCTTCATCAGTAAAGTGATCAGAAGAAGTAAATGAAAAACTGTTCCACTATCTTTGTCAACTGAACAATAACGAAATCTATACAATTTCTAAATTTTCATCTCTAGCAGGAATTAGTAATCTATTTAAGTGTTTTTCCAAAGAAGCATCATTCTTCCATTAATTCTTTCTTGGACAGGTTAAATATCAAGTCAATAGTCATGGAAGTACTTGGTAAGACCTATATAAAGGCAAATATAGAATGAGATACATGGTACTTTTCTCTACCTAAGGGTGCAAGGATAGAAAGAGTTTGGAACTACCAATCTACAGCACGCCAAAACTCTCACAGAAAAAATACAATAAAAGTCATTTAAGTATATGAATATCTTGATTCTGTGGCTCTGGACATCCAGATTTTGAGGAAAATCTGGAAAACTGAGTTATTGAGTTAATGAATGAATAAATGATACCAGTCCTAATTCTACAGACCTTAAGTATTATTTTGAGGTTCTTCCTATTTTCCCAAACATATTATTAGCTGTAAATATCTGCCAAAAAGAATGCAAACTTCATTTTCCTCTTCATTTTTCTCTAATACCTGTTAGGAAAAAATGTATTTTCTAAACTTATTCGGGTTAAGGGTTAGGACAGCTATACCAGTCAGATCAGTGTCAACTTGTCTTTCTCAAAGCTCTCCTGCATAAAGCTATATAATCTGAAGGCTGTTATCTGTCCTTCTGTCACTGCACTGGGATTTAACATGCGGAACTCCCATTAGCATTAATGGTTGTTGTCCCCACATCAATCCCCTGGGTGTCAAGGACAGAAAAGACCCTATAATGTGGACTTGTTGAACAGCTGAGGGGATTGTGCCAAAATTGTTCTCAGTCAGCATGACTGATATCCTTTCATTTCCCTCTTTGTTCTCAACTAGTCAATAGGAATAAGGATAGAATAGAGGCTTGTTGCAACAAACACAGAGAAGTTTGATCTGTGCCCATCTGACCTCTCTCAGGACATATTTTCCGGGACAGATTGGGGAAAGCATGTTCATTCCTTTCACAAACAGTATGTTCCCAAATTGCGTGTATGTGTGTTGAACTTGGTGGAGGTTAATAGCAGTGTTTTTGAAAGGAGCCTATAGACTCCATACACATTCCTGATATTATACCCACCTTTATAAATATTGAATAGTTCTTAATGTGGACTTTGTTTCAGTTTTGTAATTAAAAAAGCAAAACAATGCCACCTGGCACTCAGCACAGCTGAGCCTTGAGAAAACATCCTTTCAGAAAGAAAACAGATCCTAGTTTCCAATGGCTACTAACAAAAGCAAGGGAATTAAGATAATTTTTTTAAGTTGGTATTAAAAGCTATTTCCTGAAGCTTATTGAAAAGTCAAATTCAAATATGAACCCTATAACAAAGCCAACTACAAAATAAAATCAAGACGTGTAAAACCTAGAAACCCTCACTTTTAACCAGAAAATCTAATGAACCAAAGCATTTTTTTCTACGTTTCTATTAGTCATATCCTTCTTCTCTCTTATTTCTCCGAGAATATTTCTGGATAGATTGCTAAGACCTTACAGAACTGTTTTTCATCTCTCTATACCCTACAGGACATAGTGCCTTGAACATGCATTTAAATATGTGTTTGATTGAATTTTACTGAGTTGAACTGAAGGTCATATTTAGAGCAAGAGGAACCTCAGAGGTTATCAAATCTGACCTTTTCATTTGGTGGAAGAATAAAAGTGAGGCTGAGAAAGGTTAAACTTATCTGGTGTCTACTAGGTGTCAGAAGAAACGGTTCTGACAGACAGAAGTTAGGACAACATATATATGATTTACATTATACCTTTAATGACGATTCAGCAGGCAATATCCTAGTGTCCTGCCCAGGCTCTCTTATGGATATTATTAGGGCCAGCATCTCTCCCAGAACCAATCCATCCCCAACACAGAAGGCAAGAAAGCAAACTCATCAAGAGCCTGAATCCCCCATTGGGACCTGAACAAAGAGGAGCAAAGTGGAAGAGACATGGGTGTACTGAAGCATTGTGAGTGCCTGGAATCCTGACGGTAGGACTGGCCACTCTTCTGTAATTAACTCAGCACTGGTTGATTTCTTGTGTTTGCCTTTCAGCAGAAGGGGCTAGAATGCAATAGCCTGAAAATGAAAGACCTTCTCATTTACACATGAAAAACTATCTTTCTCAGTAGCTCAACAAGGCCCACTGTGGAGCTGTGTGTATACAGTGCATTTAAGGGCTTAGATCTCTCTGCACCTGCTGTGCCCCGACAGGCCCCAACTAGTTTAAAGCCTGTTAGATAGAGCAGGGAACTCTACAGGCTATGGCTACAGGACTCCAGTAAAAACCAGTTGATTCAGGCCATTTAATGGGGGAAAAAATCAGTCATTTCTTTTAAGGGGGAAAAATACAAAAACAGTATAGTTGGTTGACTAAATGTTTCTTTGAACAACCATTTGTATGACACAAAGACACTGAGTTCATCATTTATTTTAACCACTCCGAATTCTACATTGAATCAATTTTTAAATCCAAAAGCTACCAGGGGATCCTTTCCAGAGTAAGGCTGAGAAGAGGCAGCCCATTTAAGGACCCTAGAGCCAGAGGCTGTCTTTGTTGGGGAAAATGGGATGCCTGAGACTTCCCTTTAGAGACAAAGCAGTCTGTGTATTACTATATAAAGAGATTTATGTCACTGACCAGTTGTTTATAATGGGTTTGTAGTGTTGCTGAGCTGATAAAAGGACAGTAACCATTATCCAGTTAATAGAGTTATTAACTAGAGCTAAATTGGTTCGATAATCAGAAAGCAGTGGGGGGAGGTGCTCAGAAATCCTTTGACCACCCACATGCAGCCAAGGATTTTCAGAGCAGTCACCTAAATGGCCTCCAGAACGTCTCAGAACATCAATAATACAACAGACAGCATATTTACATTTTATGCTGTTCCTCTTCAGTAATTCATTTGGAATATAGCTCTCTTGGAAGCTTTCTATCCTGGCAGCTCTGTTTCTGGTGTCAGCTCCTGGGATCATGGAAGTCACTCCTTGAAGCTCTTTTAGTTACTGAGTACAAACACCTCATATAATGAACAATTATATTTGTATTTATATCACCCGAGTATATATCAAGGTCCTCCTAGCTAACAATTTTATTTTCAACAAAGTAAGGAGCAAATAAGTGTAATGATTTCCAAGTTACAACATTAATCTGTCGTTACTTAAAGAGAAAACATTAAATACATTGAGTTTCATTAATTAAAAAGAAATCTTTAAAATTATCCCCATGATTTGATTAATAAGGCTGGCTGCTTCTGTAGTACATTAAGGTTATAATGGACTAGAAGGTTGTTTCCAAGGCAAAGAAGATGATTCCTGGGCAAGTCACTTCCCCTATCACTGCTTCAGTTAACTCCAATCTAAAATTAAAGGTGTTAGTCTATGCAATCTTTAATTCCAAAATCCTTTTCTGTGCTGGCTTTTAAAACAAGAGTCCATTGATTTAAAAAGAAAGACCTCAAATAGACAAGCCTTAAGAATATGTTTGAAAACTAATAGAGTTTTCAAACTCTATCTATGACTATGACTATGACTATCTATGACTAACTATCAAGTTAGTCATAACACCAACCTATGTGGTAATTAATTGATTTTAATACTTCAGACTTCTATGACTTAATCAGCATATATATTCCTCCCAATGTTAATTGCAACTTGAAGTAAATGAATGAAAAGCATTTGTGTTGTAATCACTTCTCATTAGATATTTGGGTTGTAGACTGGATACAAGTAAATAAAAGTATAAGTTAATTTCTTATCCACTCTCAAGGCTCCCCCATTCTAATATATTGTGACACAGTATGTAGAAGGGAATGGTAAATAAGGAAGTACTTTTTAGTCATAGGGATGATTGGTCAGTTTTTTTTCTTCCCTTTCTCAGAGATAATGGTAATATTAAGAAGAAGAAAGAAAAGAAATTTGAAATCAGGATTGATTCAATTAGATAACATGAACTAGTTTATATTCACTCACTAATGAATCAGGATATCAAAAGTATAATATTCTGGAGTGGAATGGATTCATTCCTCTAAGACATAGTTACTAAAGATCTCTTGGTCCAAGGGGTATAGGACAAAGTGGATGTCAAGGAGATGACAGTGTAAACAATTTGATGACATGTGAGATACAGATAAGCTTTCTATCTATCTATCTATCTATCTATCTATCTATCTATCTATCTATCATCTATCTATCTGTCTTTCTATCTATCTATCTGTCTGTCAGTCTATTTAAAATCATAAAGGAGAGAGTACCCAGAAAAAGGGGTCACTTTTTGGGTTCTTCCTCTCACATCCTAGCTAACTTGATCTTCAGATTATCATTATACTGTACTCAAAACTTTTCCAGTTTGGGAGGACTTGACAGATCTTAATTCCACAAAGTGATGGGAAATTGGAATAGATCTGTAATTGAGGAAGATTTAAAGTAATATTTTTGCCCATGAATGGCCATTATTTTTATTCTATTTTTTAAAAGTTTTATTGATAAATTTTGTTTTTCATCACCTATATTTTCCAATATAGAACCATTTAATTTCCCAAGCAAGCCATCTCTCAAAACAGTGAATACAAAAGAATGAAAAAATCAGCCAAAACAATCAACACATCAGTGAAATACAATGCCAAATTTTATATTCATCTCTCACTTCTCACTTCTCTCAATTCTCTCTTCTGAAAAGATGAGGCAGATAAAGGTTCATGTATTTTCACTGGGATGAAACTTAGTCATTATGATTTAAGAGCATTCAATTTCATTCATTTTATTATTGCTGTTCATTGTCTAATATTTACATAGTTAGATTTATAGGTATTTGCTACTCTGTGAAAAATATTGTTATAAATATTTTGGGGCATGTAGGGCCTTTCTTTTTGATCTTTAACCTCTCTGGGATATAGGCCTAGCACTTTTGATCACTCTTTTAGCTTAATTCCCAATTGCTCTCCAGAATGGTTGGATCAATTCATAGATATCTCAAATTTTTCCTCATATACAACACTCTATCTCCTATGTGTATTTGCATTGACTGCTTCCTAAATCTAGAATGCTCCTATTCTTACCCTAATTCCTTAGTTTCCCACTTAATGCTCATCTGAAATGTAACATTCTACATGAAACCTATCCAGAATTTTACTTTTCTTATAGTTTGTTAAAATATATGTGTCATCTTAACTGATAGAATGTAAAGTACTTTGCTGATAAATCTTTAATATTTGGCATGGCATCCTGAGCACCTAGCACACTGCTTAGTATATATATATATATATATATATATATATATATATATATATATATATATATATATATATATATATATATATATATAGAGAGAGAGAGAGAGAGAGAGAGAGAGAGAGAGAGTCAATAGGTAAAAGTGGTTACTGAATGAATGTTTATTAGGCCTTTCTTCTTTTTAAGTTAATACTTTGTCCTTGTAATTAATGTGACTTCAATGACCTCGAAGCTATTTCCCCTTCCCTTGTTCTTCTTTACCTAATATTTCTCTTTACTTTTGTTATTAACTTATCATTTTCTCATTCACATATTAAATAATAATTTCTTCTGTGCTTTGTCTCTTTTATTTTCCCATTCAATTAAGTGATTGGTTTAAACATTTTCTATGTTCTTCTCCTTTCTAAGTTCTTATTTTTTTCTAATTTTTTGACATTATCTGCTTTTTTTAATTTTTTCTTCTTTCCTCTCTTGCTTTATTCATGTAATCATTCATTTACATATTTATCTGTTTATTTACTTATTTAATTATTATGTGCTACTAAAGGGTAATAATTGCTATTAGCCCCTATAAACATTGAGACCCTGGGGACAAATTCCATTTTGCTCCTGCCCAGTTATAGTTTTAGGTGGGGTGGAGCCAAGGTGGCAGCTTAATAGCAGCAAAAGACTAAGCTTCTCTGACGATCCCTCCAAACTAATCTTTAAAAACTGCCTCAAAAATACAGGACTTTAAAGCAAACAGTAAGATGGTGTGAGGGGGCTCTCTCATTGTACACAACTTGCAAGGTAGGCAGAGAGTTGATCTTCACAGGATAAGAGGGAACTAGAAGCCAAACTGTAGACAAAGGAATGTTGACCAACCACCCCACCCTACCCCACCCCCACACCTACTGTGTTAGGTTCTGTGATTGTTTGTAGGCAAACTTTGGGATCCTGGACCCAGGCTACACCAGCAAAAGAGCACCTCAAACCCACCCCTTGAAATCCAAGATCCTGGCACCAACCTGCAGTGAGGCCAAGAAGTCCATAGCACTGGACCCTTTCAAGCCTACCCTTCTCCAGTACAGATCTAGCCCCAGGACAAAATAGCTCACACTTCCAAACCCAGTAAGATAGCAGAGACAAATTCAGCAAGCAACTTTCAGAATTCCCATTTCACAGACCAAGAAAAGTTAGGAAAATGAGAAAATAGCAAAAGTAATATTTAACCCTCTAAAATTTCTGTGAGGGCAAAGCACAAGAGCAACAGAAAATGGTAAGATCCAAGCAACTACATGCAAAACTTCAAAAAAATAAAACAGGAATTGATCTTAAGCTCTGAACGAACTTAAAGGAAAATTCAAAAATGAAATAAGACATGTCAAAGAAAAAAGGAAAAAAAGGAAAGTAATGTAAAGAGAAAATAACAGCTTAAAAAAAGCAAAATTAGTCAACTGGAAAAAAAAAGGCAAAAAAAAATTCAGTAAAGAAGAGTGCCATGAAAGTAGAATGGACCAAATGGAAAAGTATGATCAAAAAGTCATGGAAGAAATTCAATCTTTAAATATTAGAATTGGGCAAAATGTAGCTAATGACTTCTTCACAAGACATCAAGGGACAATAAAACAAAATTTAAAAAAAATAAAAAAATAGAAGAAAATGGAAATATCTCAATGGAAAAAGCAATTGACCTAGAAAATAGATACAGGAGAGACAATTTAAGACTTATTGGACTAACTGAAAGTCATGACGCCCCACCAAAAAAAAAAAAAAGCCCTAGACATCATATTATAAGAAATTATCAAAGAAAACTGCCTTGATATCCTTGAACAAGAAATGAAAGCCCAAATGAAAACTCCCAGGAATGTTATATTCAAGTTTAAGAGCTCCCAGACCACGGAAAAAATATTGCAAGTAGCCAGAAAAAAAATTCAAATATTATGGATCCCGGTCCATATTGCACAGGATCTGGTAACTTCTACTTTGAAGAACCAGAAAGCATGGAATATGAAATTCTTGAAGGCAAGCAAACTGGGGTTACAACCGAGAATCATGCATCCATTGAAACTGACTATATTCTTTTATGGGAAAGGATGGTCATTTAACAAAAAAAGAGCATTTTCAGGCATTCATGAAGAAAAGATCAGACTTAAACAGAAAATTTGAGGAACAAATACAAAATCAAGAGATGCATGACAAGGTAAATAAGAAAGACAAAAAATTTGAGGGCTTCAATAAGTTCAGATTGTTTATATTCCTATTTGGAAACTTGATATCTGTAACTCTTAAAAAGTGTTATCATTGTTATAGTAATTAAAAGAAATATACATAGATAGAAGGTGTAGTAGTAAGCTATTTAGAATGATATATTAAAAAAAGGGCTAAAAAAAGAGGATTGTACTAAGAAAATGGAAAGAGAGAAGTAAAATGGGATAAAGAGGCATGGAAATGGGGAACTATTGCAGTAGAGGAAGGGATGAGGGTGGTGACACATAATACTTAAACCTTATTCTCATTGGAATTGATTCAGAGAGGGAAGAAAAGTCAGATTCATTGGGGTATTAGATACTATTTTATCCTATTGTGAAGATTAAATTTAACTCTCCCCTGAGTGTGAAGATTAAATTGAAACCCTTGCCTATTTTTATATTTTAATCACCAAAAGTATAAACACCTTACTTAAAAGTTTAGTATTGAGATCTGTCCATTTTTGGATCTAATCACCAAAAGTGCAAACATCCCACTTAATCAATAAGTGGGAGGTCTGTGACACACGTGTGCGATAGTGGGTGATGAATCAGAATTAAACTAACAGATATCTTACCCTATCCTCTCTCTGATTTTCTTACTTAACTCCTACCCTTTGTAAATAAATTGTAAATAAATCTCTTTGGAATAAATTAAATTTCTGGCAACCACAATCTTAAGTAATACAGTCCAACCCTCTTAAAAATAGTCCCCTTTCCCCCCCTTATGCTATAGAAAAGTAGAAGAGGAATAAGAAAAGGAGTAGTGAAGAGAGCAGTAACATAACAGAGGGGGATATTGGGGGGCAGTGATTAAAAAGCCCTATAGATAAATAGAATAGAAGGATTGTGGTGGAAAGAGGAGTAATATAAGGGAGAGGGAAGTGAGGAAGTGACTAAAAGCAAAACACTGGAGTAGAGGGAAAAAGTGAAAGGAGAAAGGGCAGAATTAAAAGAGGAAATCAAGATAGAGGGCAATACACATATGGTAATCAGAACTGTGAATGTAAATGGTATGAATTCACCCATAAAAACAGAAGCATATAGCAGAGGGGATTAAAAACCAGAACTCTACCATACGTTGTTTACAAGAAACACAGTTGAGACCACTAGATACACACATAAAATAAAGGTAAGAGCCGAGAGCAGACTCTATTGGTTTTAACTGAGACGAAAAACAGGAGTATCAATCATGATCTCAGACAATGAGAAAGGAAAAATAGATCCGATAAAGAGATAAGGAAGGTAATTATATCTTGATTAAAGGTATTATAGACAATGAAGGAATTTCAGTACCTAACATATGTGCACCAAATAGTATGGCAACCAGATTTTTAAAGGAAAAACTAAAGGAGCTTAAGGAGGAAATAGATAGGAAAATTATACTAGTGGGGAACCTCAACCTTCCTCTATCAGTACCAGATAAATCTAACCAAAAAATAAATAAGAAAAAAGTAAGAGAAGAGAATGAAATTTTAGAAAGGTGAAATTTAATAGATACCTGGAAAAAACTGGATAGGTATAAAAAGGAATATACCTCCTATTTAGAGTTCTATTGATTCCAGGTGTCAACATAGGAAAATTTTACTTGAACTGAGAACATATAAATGTAGCTGTGGAAATTCAATCATAAGTAAGAGATATAAATGATATTCTCAGGGATGATGGGATTTCAAAGTTTGTTAATGAAAGACAATAAGTACCAGGGCTCTCTGGGAGATAGAAAGAATATGACTCTTCTGGACAAGACATTTGTTGGCTGGCTCTAATGCTGACAAGCTATTTGAGTTGAAAATAATGTAAATTCACTCTACCACATTTCCCTCATCTTTATAATGGAGCCAATACTTGTATTAACTTACTCAAAATGTATTATGGAGAATGTGATTTATTAACATTAAATTATTTTTAAAAATTAGTCTTGTCATTAATTGAAATGCATGCAACTGCTGAATACTGAAGAAAAATTAAAGGAGAGGGAAATTCAAATATGTATTTAAGGAGTATATGAGAAAGAAAGACAAAATGAAACATTCTGAGTTAGTGGCATATGTTTAAATTCCAGAGATCAAAGCAAAGGAACTTATGCTATCCATTAATTTTAAATTTAACTTTCTAGAGAGGAAGGGGAGAAGGGCACTGATAGGTCTGCTTGAATGGTATTTGCATAAAGCAAAGACAAGGAAACTCTGGAGATCATCACTGTTTATCCTACTCTTATAACTGAAGTCATCAATGAGTGAAATAAGACACCAATAGGGCATTCTACTTGAAACTGCCTGCCAGTAAAGCAAAGGGATGAGACTCAAGAAAATCCAAAGATGAACATAAAGAGGGATTATCACTGTGGTGCTCGTTTGATCAAAGACCTATAAAAGAGAGAATAGGGAAGTAGAGGTAAAACAATGAGAAGCTGGGTCAGAAGAAATGTAGTTTTTTTAAAAAGCCATAAGAAAATCCATAGCAGAAATAGCTTGAAATAAACTAGTAGTGAGGGAATTGGGTCAAGAAAAAAAGCACAACAAAGGGATAATTAATTAAGAGAAAGAATGATGAAGGTGTAATAATGATGGGGCCTATGAGGTGAACTAGGTAGCTAGGTGTGTTTGAAGGAGAAAAGACTTATATCATTCAGCAATCTAAACCACTTTTGTAGAAGGAAGATAATTAAAACCTTGAAGGCTCTCAATTCATGGGGACTTGTATTTGCTCAGAATAATGTCCCCTTTTCTCTCCTTTAACATAATAAAGAAATGGAAAAGCTTGCAATGTCTGACTTTGAATTTAAGATGTTAGAAATCAAATGGAAAAGAGAGAGAAAATAGAAGTATTTCATAGAATATTGCACGTATGGGTAGAATAGATCTCTGAGGCCATCTAGCCACATTTCAGAAATGAGGAAATTGAGACCCAAAGACAGTTAGGTGGTATAGTTGATATACTGCTAAACTTGATATTAGGAAGATCTGAGTTCAAATTCTCCCCCAGACACTAGTTATACAATCATAGGCAAGTTCTATTTAGACCTTTCTCATCTGTAAAATGTGGATGATGAGCATTCACCTCAAAGGATCATTCTGAGAAGCAAATGTAATATCCTGTTAAGTATTTTGCAAGTCTTAAAGCACTATATAAATGCTAGCATACTTTTATTCAAGTGATTAATCCAAGGTTGCACTGATAGTAAGAAGTAGAGCGGGAATTTGAATCTATTCCCTCTAATTCCAAATCTAACACCTTTTCCAATATATTAAAATATCTCCCAATAAAATGGGATGGTGAGACTGAAAGTGGAACAGAATTTGAGAGAGTAGATCTCTTTATACTACAAAAGAGTGGATGGAAAAACAAATATTTAGGAATGGAATGTTTCTTAGAACTAAAGTAACATTGAATTTTAGGCACATTAAGCCTCATTGTTAATTTATATGATCACACTATTGGCAGATACCCCAGCTTCTTCTGTTAAGTGCTAAGGTAGATTGAATAAAATGGTTAAATCCAAAGTTACAATCAGAAAAATCCTCATGACCCCTGTGTCAGAAGGTAGTCACCTTGTTTAATTACCAAATTCAGATAGGACAAGAAAATTCTGTGTCATTAAAGATGAGTAAAAAGCCTGAAGAGATTTTATAAAGAATGTTAAGAATAAAGAATACTTAGCTGATAACACAAACCAATCCTAGAGAAAACTTGGAATAAGGGAGAGAGGTCAAGACAAATTTAGAACTTACACTTACAATAGCTTCATGGAATGGAAAATGAAGAGTGCTCTTCATATTTCTCAGTTTTAACTGCAGCAATTAATGTTAGAAAGATGGAAAAGTTGAGGAATGGACTTCGGAAGACATTTTATTTCAAATCAGAAGAGATAAAAATATAGGGCTGAGGAAAATTACAAGAAAATACAAAGTACTGCTTTCTTTTCATAGTACACAGAATTGATGTGGAATGTAGGGGGAAAGAACGGCATAAGAAAGGCAATAAGAAGCAGGAACAATGCAAGCAGGTTTAGGCAAGAGCATCAATCCATGAAAAGACATTTATATGAAAATATTATTAGGATTAGCAGTAGAGAGAAACAAACCATTCAAATAACAGCTACAAAAGCACAAATGGGATGAATACATATAAAAGTGAAATAAAAGAAAAAAGAAAGACATATATATCAACACATGTATCTGCATGCATGTATATGTTTGTATATCTATATGTGTGTGTGCTTGTGTAATAGCTAGCTTCCTACTATATGTCAGGCACGAGGCAAACTGCTTTTAAATATTATCTCATTTAAGCTTCTTAATAATCCTGAGAGAAAGGTGTGATTATTATTTTCATTTTTACAGCTGAGAAAACTGAGGCAAAGAGATATTAAGTGACATGCCCAGTACCATGCATCTAGTAGATGTCTGAGCCCAGATATGAACTTGAGACTTTCCTATTGCCACACCAAGCACTCTATTCACTGTGCCATTTGGCAGCCTAGAAACATATATACACTCTTAAATTTGTACATATATAAATATAAAACATATGTATTATTTCCTGTTTATATCTATAAATATACACATTCATGAGGTATATATTTCTATACTATATATGCATATGTGTATAGATAAATAGATAAATGAATAGATGCTGACAAGCATTCCAGTCCTATTTAATGACATCATCAATTAGCTTTTTCAATGAAATTTTTACTTCAGATATATCAGTAATAAAGCACTTTAATATCTATGCTTTTCTGTTCTTATACATCTAAAAATGGGGGAGTAGGGATCAAGTATTCAGGCTGAAGAATTACTTGCTTACATGCATCCATCTTATGTGTATACATATGTGTGTTTACATATATGCATATATATATATATATACATACTCAAAAATAACAAAGAGATATACTTCTTATGCTTTCATAAGTGAGATAGAGACAAGGGCAGGACATTCACATAAAGAATACTTCGATGACCAAACCAACTTAACCATTTCAGTCTAACTTCTCTGAAATTATAGTCCTTTGCCCAGAACACTGAGAAGTGACTTGACCATGCTCATATATGCAGTATATGTCAGAAACAGGAGTGGAACTCAAAAGTGCCATCTCAGTTAGGGGGGATGAGGTGAGGAAGGAAAATCTCAAATGAAGATACATAAAAACTTTTGTAAAAAGGTATTCTTTAATTTCTTTAATTTAACAGGGGACCTGGAGGTCCTCTTACCATAGAGATGTGGAGGGATTAACCAGCCCACAGTGATAGGAAGTAGGAATCAAGGAGCCCCTTGCTGAGTGAGTGTCAGTTTTCAGTCTGTTAGTTGCTGACAGTGAGGAGAGTCAGTTGCTGGGAGTTGGTTGGTCAGTTGTTGAAAGTGAGGACTGGCAGGTGAGGGGAAGGTGACTGCTAGGCGTGAGTTGTTCATTGGGGGTTGGTTGCTGATTGTGTGGGTTGGTATTGAGTTGCTGGAATATAAAGGCAGGCCTGAGCTTAATGAGAGGGCTTTTGGCTTTAGCCTTGAAAGGGTTTTTTGTCTCTGAACCTTAAGAGAACAAGAGTAGGAGTCTGTCTCTGAGGCAAGGGCAACTGGCAGTTAAACCCTGGTAGTTGAAGGATAAACCTTATTTAAGGAGGTTGTGGGTGGTGGCTATTTATTTATTAGTGTAAATAGGTAGTTAGTGAATCAATTTTAGGTAAAGTAGGTTAGATTAGGCCTGATCTGGCCAGGCAGAAGAATCTGTCCTTGAAGACAGAGTAGGATTTTTAGAAATTTTTAGTTAATAATTAGGAATTTAGGTATAATAATAGATATTAGATTAGTAATCTCTCTTTCTGTTTCCTATCTTCCCCTCCTTTACTATATTCATTTACTATTTCTATTTTAATTAAATTAAATTGTTAATTGTTAAAAGCTGCTAGAAGTTTTCTTTTCTCTGGCTTTAAGGGATACTATTAATTTACAACTCTACTATAACCTCATTAAAAACTTAAATTATTAAAAGCTGCTTTCTTATTTTGTCAAAACCCCTGTTTTAACCCTTATACTTTATAATAGTATATTTTAAATAAGAACAGTAAATTAATTGGTCTCTATTCTAAAGAGGTCAAAAATAGGGGAAAAGTTCTTATATGTACAAAAATATTTATGTCACCCCTTTTTGTGGTGCCAAAGAACTGGAAAGTGAAGGGTTCTTGCCACACTTAGTACTCTATTCACTGTGCCATTTGACTGCCAGGATACTTACACACACTTAAATATACACACATGTAAATAGGGAAAGGCTGACAAAGCATAGTATATGATTTTAACAGGATACTATCATGTCAGAAGAAATCATGAAGAGAATAAACACACACATACACACACAAATATGAAAAGACATTTGAAGTGAGGCAAAGTTAAGTGAGCAGGACCAGGAGAACATAATTTCTACATCAATAAGGTACAATGATCATCTGTGAATGACTTAACAATTATTAACAAGGCAAGGACCCAGGACAGCCCCAAGGTACACATGATGAAAAAGGCTATCCAATGCCATAAAAGGAACTGAGAAGAGTCTGAATGAAGACTGAACTATACCTTGTTCACTTTATTTTCTCCATGAATGTTCATCCAGTGTAAGCAATATGTACTTCTTTCACTACGTGATGAACATAAAAACATGTATTATGTGAAAACACATATACAACCTAGACCATATTTCCTGCCATCTTGGAGAGTGGATATACTAGGAGTGAGAGAGACAATATAGATTATAAAATGTCAGAACACACTTGTTAAATATGGCATCAATATGTAATCTTGAACAAATAAGAATAGTAAATAGAACAACATTGATATTTTTTCTAATACCTAACAAAAAAGGAAAATATTTAGTGTTGGATGGATTATTGGAGAATACTTGTCTCTTGCTGACTTTGTGAATTGGTCCCAACATTCTCGAGATTAATTTGTAATAAGGAGAATTCAGAAAAACATGAAAAATAATCTAATATGATATAGAGTAAGGGAAATCATATATATAATAATCATAGAACTATAAATGGAAAGAACAACCCACTAAATGAAATTCAATATAATGATATTATAATGCCTAAGAGAGATATTTGTCCCTTCATATTAGAAGTTGAGAAATTATGCCTGTGGAATGAAGCATTTCACAATATGTATTCTGCCAAAAATAGTTTGTACATTGGTTTTTTTGAAATTCCTTTTCCCCCCATTTTCTTTTTCTTTTTGTTATAAGGAATGATTTACTGGGTAATGGAGAGGGAAAAGGTTTTAAAAAATAATGTAGTATAAAAACAAAAAAGCATCAATAAAAATAAAATATTTTAAAAGAAAAAAGGAGTACGACTTAAGGAATTTTAAATTCCTAAGACTATTGAATTCAGTGTTGAAGATATTTATTGGAATTTTATGGTCAAATGTCCCTAAGTTCTGGTCTAATAATATACTCCCCAAACTTGCAGTAAAAGAAAGACTGCTGACTACTTAGTCACCTTAAAAAAAATCAGTGGAACATCATAAGAGAGTGAAATATTTTAACTAACTGAAACAAAAGAGAACATTTAACTATAATAATTATGCTATTTTGTTGAATATGATATAAATATATGCATTGCCACTGAAGAATGCAAGATACATAAGATTTTTATATTTAAATGTGTTTAGCATTCTGATGGTGAATGGGAGGATTAGAAAGGAAATCAAGAAATATAAGAAAACATATTTATGTAACCTTTTGCTGTCAATATTGGAAATAGATTCCTGATTTTAAGAATTATATATATAAATTACATTTCCTATATTATGTCCACCTTGAAGGAAAGAACTGACAACTACAAAGAAGCAAGACATCATTTAAAATATATATATAACTTTGTCAAATGATTCTTTTTCTGGTGTGGGGAAGGAATGCAGAGAAAGTTACCTGAGGAATTTAATGTAACAAACAACAAACAAGTAAATAAATTCACAATTTAAAAAAATTATACATGTGTATTTTTACATGAATATATTTATATGTTGATACATGTATATATGTGTGTCTATTATAATCTATAAGTCTATGAGACTAAATCAATACAGGTTGACAATAAAAAGAAGAATAAATAGACATTGGTCCCCTGTGCCTTGGCAATTAGCTGCTTCCTTTAAGTTCTACCAAGGTATGTGTTGCAATCATTTGCTGCAACTTTCAAAGAAACATTATTGATGCTCATAAAGAGAAAAGAGGTTCTCCATGGTATACACTGTGGGGCAAATATACATTCCAGGATGCAACAAAGTATAGACTCACCCTACACATGATTTGAATATAATGCCCTATCTAGACCTTGGCACTTGGATTCTACATCTCTGTGATTATCCAGAGTTTTGTGAATTACTCTGACCATTACTTAATATCATGAATACTTAGAAATCCCTTCACCAGCTTGCAAAGTGACTTCCTCCTATCTCCCCTGGGATAGAGGTAGTACAAGCATCATTGCTCAGATTTTATAGACAAAAACAAATACTTGAAAATAAATTTAGTTTTAATAGATAAAAGAATGGATTTGTAAGCAGGTGAGACCTAGGTCCAAATCCTATTTTTTTAAAAAATTGACTGGTTTCTAGCTCTTAGTACAGTGACTGACATGCTTCACAAATGCTGGCTGACTGATTGTACAAGTCAGTTCCTGTACAAGTTTTTAAACTTCCCCATTCTCATGAGAGCATGAGTTAGCCTGTAAATTAATGAATTGTTATTTGTATCGGTATAGAGTCCTCAAACCAATGAAATCACAAGTTCTTAATAAAATGATCACATTTTTTAAACTTTTACTTTATATTATGAATATGTTTTAACAAAGCAGTTCCCTATATATAGGACACAGAAGATAATTCTATATAAAAGTGCTAATTTCCATTTCAGATTGCCTTTTTAAAAAGTGTATAATATATCGACTTATTTTCATATTTAAATATAACTTTTTCTAGGACCTCCCCTCCCCCCCCCAACATGTAAATAAAATCTTTTGGCGAACTCTTAACTTGAGCATAGCTTATTCCTAAAGAGGAAATTTAGTGTTCACAGTTCCTGAGGCTGGCCAACCTCATTCTCAAATGTGAGATTTAAAATGGTTGAGGTCTTAAACTGTAGTGATTAAAATAGTGGAAGATATAAATTGTGATAGATATAAGAGAGGGTGAGTAAATTTGACTGCAGAAATATGTTTCACTACAGTGTCTTGGGTTTTAAAATCAAATATAAGGTGGTCGCCAAGGAAATATTCCCAATTATTCAAATACCCAAGTCAATTGGGTTTTATAGAGATTTTAATTAACAATACAATGAGTAATCAAAGAGAGAGAGAGAGAGAGAGTAATAAACGAATACGTATGAAGGGCCTCAAGCCAATATGGCCTAGACCTGAGTCTTAAACGAGAAAATCAAGTCAGTTTTTTTAACACTCACCACAAGGTCTGATTAAACAAGGATACTAGTGACACCAGGCCAGCGTCCTTCCTCAAAGAGTCTTCCAGCCAGAGATTGTTTCAAAGGGCCTCTCTCAAGAGTCTCCAGAGGGACAAAGACCCCTCAGAGGAGCTCCTCAAAGAGCTCTCCTTCAGAATGAGATTCTTCAGAATGAGTCCTCCTCAATCTGAATGTTTCAGAATGAGACCCAGCTGTTCCCTGAGCTCTTATTTTTAAGGGCAAAATCTCCTATGTCACCTCCCCTAAGTCCTTACATCTACCAATCACAGTAGATGTTTTTTCTAAAAGACAGCCATTTTGAATTCACAGCTGAGTAGATTAATCTCTTTAGTAAGTCAGAAAAAAATGCTGCTGTGTGGACAAATTTCATTAAGAAAAAACCTCTGAATAAGTTATCACCCTTTTAGGTTTAAGTAGTTTACAAGTTGCCCCACCTTTATAGGTACCTAGCATCCCATTGTATCAATTACAAAAACAGTCATGACTCAAAGAACTCCTTGCCCCACCATAAGCATGGATCCAAGTACTTTCTTTGTTTAGCAATGAGTTTTCTCCCCTAAAGCAGTCTTAAGTACAAGTGGAGTAGAGGTCCTCCCATTTCTGATCCTGGCGAGTTCTCACATCAAAATGGGAAATGTTTCTCAGTAGGGAATTTGTTCCAATTAAGAATTCCCTGATGGGGAAATTTTTAACATTCACAAGTCTGAGGGATTTTAAGGTTTACACAAATTAAAACCAGGGATGATTGTAGAGTCCTCTCAGTTTGCTTTGTGGCATAAACATGCAGAGTGGGTCATCTAAAGATTTCAGGAAATGTGTATGATTGTATCAGAGAGACTGGGTAGCATAATACTATAAAACTTAAATGTAATTTATTTAGAATCTCTGAGTTCAGCTAGTTTCCTTTCTGACTTTCTTTTTGTTCACTTCTGTGTATTTAAAAAAATATATATTTCAATGGTTCTCTTATTTTTGCTATCACTATTGTTAGTCCATCACTCCCCACCAACTCTGAACAAAGAGAAAAATAAACTAACAAACTTTGCAACAAATAAGCAGAGGCAAGCAAAATGAATCCACAGTGGTCACAGCAAAAAATTATTCTTTTTACAATCTCTTATTTCATTTCTTCTAGATATTCATGTAATTCTTGTGAAAAATTGATTTTTCCCCCTTGAGTTTCTGTTTGCGTTTGTTATAACTTCTCCCTCTTTTGAGAAAATCACTAGAATTTAATGCTTTTTGAAATGTCAATGTTTTATTTGATTTATTCATCTCTTCAACCTTAGTTCCTGAATTAGAGTTTTTGGCTAAAGCCAGGCTTCGGTCTCTGTTGTTTTTCTTTTGAGCAACAGGAGTGAGGAGTTAACTGTGCTTGATCTTACCCTAGATACCCTGGTTTCTTATTCTTTTGGAGTTTCCTCCAAATTAGCCTTTTTAGCAAATGGTCAAGAGTCCAAATCAGGTTTTAATCTACATACAAACCCAGGACAGTTTATGATACATTTTGGGTACAGGCCTGATTAGGAGATTGCTACCTCTGACAAGTCACTATTGTGTTTTCCAGAGCTTCTAGCCCACCTGTACTCTTAGGCAGGCACCCCTTTGAATGAAAATTGCACAGGCTGGGTTAGTAAGAGGTGAAGGGACTAAGAAGGCAAATTAAAGCAGCCAAAGGTTGCTTGTGAGGAAGAAAATAGGACAGGGAAAAGGCCTATTAGCCACGCTTCTGGTTCATGAAACTTATTTCTAAATCACAAGATTACAGTTTTGACTTTTAAAGTACAAACTCAAATGACATCCCCAAACACTAAAAATACTTTATATAGTAAAGATACTGGTTGCTTCTGTTATGGGGGTGAAGATGTGTACCCCTGGGGTTCGGGAAGGATACCTTTTGCAAGAATGCAAGACTCCAAAACTTAGCTTAAAAACAAAAAGAGAAATTTATCAATTTAGAAAGTAATGTTGAGAATGGCCAGGAGGATAGCAAGGTGGGACAGCAAGATGGGGAGCAGTTCCTGGGAGGACAGCATGAATGGAAAGGCTGTTCCCCCAAGAGGACAACATAGGTGGAAAAGCTGTTCCCCAAGACGACATCAGTTCTGGGAATTTTATACTCTTTACAACAAATGCTATGTCATGGTGTGGAGGTGACCGAGAGTGCTAGTCACTCAGGCATTTGGGGGGTGAGGTGGTCATCTGACTGGGGTCTGCCTGGAGGCCTAAAGATTCCTTAACAGATATTTTGAGATGTAGCCTGATAGGATTGAGGTGTAGCCTGGAAGTGCATCTCTCTTTCCATAATAGTTTGCCTGAGTTTCTGGGGGTACAGTGCCCATGTCACTTCGTGTGAAGTGAAGATTTAAGGGAGCTGTAAAAAATATCAAAGTATACCCTCTTTTAACACTATTAAAAAAAAACAATAGGAAAAACCATCTTTATAAGGGAATATATTTGAGAGAAAAATGTGTGGCAGTGCCTCAAGTAATGGACCTCAGAGAAATCCCCAAAATATTTAAAGAGAGACAGAGTGAGAGACAGAGACAAAGAGAGAGAGAGACAGAGACAGAGACAGAGACAGAGGCAGAGAGAGGGAGGGAGGGAGAGAGACAGATGGCCATATCTGGCTCTGATGCACCAGAGACAGAAAGACTAGACTGATAAAATGTCCCTGATACAAAATGTCCCCATATTTACAGAAGAACTCCCCCCCCCCAACCTACAGGAATTAACATTTCAAGAAGTTGGAGATAGAGTGTTGAACAGCTTTATAATGGCTTTACAATGGATGCATTCAAGCAAACTAGCTTCTTCAAGAAATTGAAGAATAGCTTTAAAGTGGGTACATTCAAGGAAATTAGTGTTTTAAAGAAATGATCTAGAAGTTAGAGACAGAATCAAAGAGAAGGAGTTTGGGACTGGATTATCTGAGAGGGGCTAATGTGAGTGAAAATCAGCCCCGTCATCCACACTGGGTATGACCTTCTAGAATTTCTCACTCCACATATCTGGAAATTTAGGACAGCAAAACAGGGACTTTATAACTCCTTGATTGCCTCAGTCTGAGTAAAAGGACACCACGCTTTGACATTCTACCTATTTCTGCTCTATAGTGCTTTCCTGGGGTTTCTGAGGTCCCCACCCACTGTAGGGTTAGGATTTTTGTTTCTAAATACTTTAAATCTTTCTCATGACGCTAAGGACTTCCCCAAGAATCCCTCTTCTTGAACATAGAACTTTGTAGTCTATATGTAACCAAACTCTGATCATAATAATGCTTATTTGCTAAAGGATCCCCCTTTCCTTTTGTCCAAAGGCTTTCCACATCTGTAGAGAAGTCATTTAAATGGAGTTTTCTCATTGGGTTTCTTGATCATTGTTCTGTCTGTTTCAAATTGCAGGTTTTTCTGAAAGTTGGGTAGTCTTCATCCTATTCATGTAGCCTACATAGACATGAATCCTATCATGTGTTTATTTAGAGCTTTAAGGTTTATGAATTGATTTCCCTGTAATAATAACTTTTTGAGATAGATATGTTAACTTGGAAATAACACAGAACTATTAAATAGTCAGAAAAAACCAAGTCTTTAATCAGGATAGGGATAAGTCTAATTTGGCCCTTTACTCAGAGTTTGGTGTCACAACCTTTTCAGGGTGCAAACCTTGGACTATGGGGATGTTATTCCTAGGGAGTACCACAATGTTAGATGACAACTCCAAGGTACAAAAGAATTTGGGGAACCTATATACCATTTGGGGAGTCCAGGGACAGGGAAAGATGATTGACATTACTGTAGCTACAAAGAAAATGGGAGTGTTCAAACTACAGGGACAGGACACAATCAAGCTTGGGGAAGGAATCCTAGCTAGAGGCTAGGCTGTAAGAGAAGGAGTTGCTTACAATGGATACTAAAGGATGGTTCCTGCTCAGGTGTGATTCTTGGGAAAGGTTCTAATACAATAGGGGAGATTACCTAAAACAAAGAGGGTCTTTAGCATATGCTTATCTCACCCCACCAGGATTGTCATTCCCCTGAGGGTCTCCCATTCAGTCTGAAACTGCTAAATTAGGATTCTCTTCAGGGTAGATTCCCATGAGAAAAGGGAACAAGTACAAGCTTTGGGATCTCCAATCTACAAGCTGGTTCTGAAAATTAGGGTTCATCAGATCTCACTAGGTAAGAAGTTTTGACATGCGCACTGTACCCCAGAAACCCAGGTGAACTATTATCAGGGTAACTCCCTTGTTTTGCCCCCTCCTGACTCTGAACTTAGAAACACCCAATGACCCCACCCAGGGTCCTGAGATGTTTATCTTCTTTTGTCCTCTAGATTTAAGATGGACAAAGAGATGAATCTTTATGCCTCCAGGCAGACCCTAGTCAGATGACCACCTCACCCACCAAATGCCTGAGGGCTTACCACTCTAAGTCATGTCCCCACCATGGCATAGAATCTGTTGTGAAAAGACAAAAACCTCAGAACTGATGTTGTTTGGGAAACACCCTCTCCATTCATGCTGTCCTCCCAAGGAACTGCTCCCCATCTTGCTGTTCCACCTTGCTATCCTCCTGGCCACTCTCAACATTACTTTCTAAATTAATAAATCTCTTTTTTGTTTTTAAGCTAAATTTTGGAGTCTTGCATGTTTGCAAAAGGTATCCTTCCCAAACCCCAAGTGTATCCTTCCTGCCCATAACATTTTGGAATTCCTAGATTCCATATTGACAGATAGAATAAACATTATAATGCCCATTTTATAGATGAGGAAACAGAGGTCATAAAATGAGAAAGTGGCAGAGGCAGGATAAAAATTAAGTCTTCTGCCTCCACATTGACTACCGTCCCATGTCATGGAGAGTAAATCTCTCTGGAATGAAAATATTCCCTTAAAAAAAAGCATGTCTTTTATTGCTACTCTCAGTATATTATCTTCTATGTGACAAGCTATTGTGAAAATCTGTAGGCTCCATTTTATGACCAGGAGTATCCAACACAGTCATAAGTCTAGAAGTTTTATTCTATGGTATTCCCTGAAACTAGACTAACTCCAGGTCAGTGGGAAACACAGAGTTGAGGGCAGTTCTAAGATCTTTGTCATGGTTAATTTCCATGTTTAGAGGCAAGGACAAACTTTGTCTAGCACTCGTACTTTATATTGTCAACTTTGAAAAACACAGAACCACTTAAGTAGTCATAAAAACAAATCTTTAATCAGGAAAGATACAGGTACTTAATAATCAGCCACCACACAGACCCAAGGGCTAAATACCACAAAGAGTCAAAATTAGAGCTCTGGAAACAGTGTCTCTGAGAGAATCGTTCTCCAAAAACCAATAGAACACAGGGATCATATAAACTTTTGGGGGAACTAAAGACAGGGAAGTATGATTGATTGCTTTTAAAATAGCTACAAGGAAATGAGAAGTCCAAGACAGGATTATGAGGGAGAAGCTGATACTTTACAATGAATACAAAAGAAAGAGTCCATACAAGGGCTGGGCTACCTAGGAGAGGACTTTGATACAATGGGAGAAACTTCTAAGACAAAAAGGGTCTTTAAATTTTGATTATATCTACTAGTCCCACCTAAACTGGAATCATTAAATAATTTAATGTTTATTATTTAGCCAGAGGCAAGGTCAGTCTGGAACTTCGCTCAGGGAGTGTTCCTGAAAGATAAGGGCAAACTTGGGGTTCCCAAAACCCAGTTGAATATATATATATAGTCAAAATATATATATAGTCAAAATATTCTAGATAACTCCAAACAGAACTCCAAGAATGGCTTCTTCCTAAAGAGGAAACTTGGGATGCTGATAAACCCTGAGATTTGCCAATCTACTACTCAATTTAAAACCTGAGGTGATCCCAAGGTTATATAAAGTTTCAGGAATTTCCTATGATTCTATCAAAGAGATAATGTAGCTTAATACTATAAATTTTAAGTAGTTTATGTAGGATATAGTTTAGTGTAATGAAAAGAGTAGAGAGGAAGAAAGAAGTTCAAATAAAAATAAAATTGTGAAGCCAGGATAAAGAATCATGAGAAAAAATAATAACAAGAAGTAATGATATACAACGTTCCCCCAATAGCACAACTATTCTATGGTTGTTAATTTGATCAATTCCAGTTTATAATTCATAAAACTTCCTTAAATTCTTTCTTGGTTTATAAAATAAAGCCTGGAGACTTCCAACTGGTTGCCAAATATTTCTTTTTTTTTTATGAAATGATATACTAATGGCAAAAATATTGCATTAGTCAATGTAAGTGAAAATAATATTGAGACTGAAATTATTAAATTGTTTTGTCATTTATAAAATCAGTGACAATTCTACCTACATTAATTTTCTTATTTAGTTCCACATCAATCAAACTACTCAAAATTATTTTATAAAGCTTAAAAAAGTCATAATGAAATACAACAATAAAAAGTAATGTTTCAAGAAAATTGGGGGAGGGGATGTGAAGGAAAGTAGTATAACCTTACCAGATCTCAAACCGTATTATAAAGAATTAATCATCAAAATAATCTGGTATTGGCTAAGAATTACAAAATCAGTCCTATAGATTTGTTAGACAATAGCCAGTAGAAAATGACTATAATAATATAGTGTTTACTAAAACAAAGTCCAAGTTTTTCAGATAAAAATTCACTATATTAACAAAACCTCTAAGAAAACTGTAAAATAGAATGACAGAAGCTAGGTATGAAGCAATATCTCACACTATATACCAAGATAAATTAAAAATGGGTACATGATTTAGATATAAAGTGCAATATCACAGGTAAATTAGAGGATCATAGAATTCTTTACTTGTCAGATCTATAGAAAAACAAATATATAACCAAAAAGAAAGAAAGAAAGAAAAAAAGAAAGAAAGAAAGAAAGAAAGAAACCACTACAAGATATAAAAAGGGTAATTTTGATAATACAGTGGTACCTTGACACACAAGTTCAATTTATTCCATGGGCAAGCTTGCAACTTGACTTGCTCGTGTGTCAAATCTAATTTCCCCATTTAAATTAATGGAAATGAAATTAATCCGTTCCAGCCAAAAAAAAAAAAACCCAAACACACACACACACACACACACACACACACACACACACACACACACACAAACATTTTGTTTGATATGCTTTTAAATATGAAAATGAACTTTATAAATAACAAATAAATATATTTCTAGATAATAAGAAAAAATGTAAAGAAATAAACTTGCTTATGAAATGTTATTTACCTTTAACAAGCGAAGATGCTGGCAGAGAAGGTTTTCATTTCATGTGCTGTCTCTTAACTTATTCTCTACACATGTAAGGCTACATTTTAATGCAAAATTAACCTTACACATTACTTATGATATGTAACTTTATTACTAAACATCACTGCTATTTTTTTACTTTACTTATCATTTTCTTCATTGAATTTTGGCTATTTTGCCACACTTTCCTTGATTTCACTTAGAGGCTCTTTCTTTCTTTTTTTAATTTAATTTTATTGATTAATTAAGAAAATTTTTCCATGGTTACATGATTCATATACTTCCCTTCCCTTCTTCCCACTCCCCTCCCATAGCCAACATGCAATTCCACTGGGTTTTACATATGACATTGGTCAAGACCTATTTCCATATTATTGATATTTGCACTAGAGTGATTATTTAGAGTCTGCGTCCCTAATCATATCCTCATTGACCCATGTGGTCAAGTAGTTGTTTTACTTCTGTGTTTCTGTTCCCACAGTCCTTTCTCTGGATGTGGATAGTGTTCTTTCTTAGAGACTCTTTCAACAAAAACCTTTCCATAGAAGTTTGTTTCTTTCTCCTGTAACAGTTAAAATTTAGGAAACTGAGGCAGGTAGAAATTAGTTTCTCTCTGCAAGGAGTATTATATTTTTAGAGGTTTATTGAAGATTAAAATATAAAGAAAATACAAGTAAGAGAGGCACGTGTCTAGGCCCAAAGAGCCTATTCACGACCACTCACATCTTGCCTGCTAGGTGGAGAGCCATGTCTGCTCCCAAGCGGAAGTAGGAAAGAGCACATAGCCTTTTTACAACCAGGTTAAATACCCCATCTCACTTTCGGCCCAGGTGAGGTTACAAGGCATTCTGGGGAAGTGGAGCAAGGACTTCTGGGGATTGAAGTCCTGGATTCAAGTCTCCATTTTTACACTCCCTTTCAGAATGTTTTGATAATGTGTGAAACACATGTCATTACACATCTCCAATGCATGATCTGTTGCAACTTTTTCTGGGTGTGTCTTTTCAATATACTGTTTAATTTTTTTCCAAAATCTGCAACATTTCCTTAATCTCTCTTATATGGATTATCTCATCCAGCTTGGGCTCCTCCCCACTAATTTCCACAAAACTTCAATTTGTTGCTACTGCTGTCACTCCTTCAATTTTTCCAATGTCAGGAACCATAACTAAAACTTAAGAAATTTGCCCCCAAAATCCAATAATGAGGACAAAAATAAAGAAGAAATTCAAAGCATTTCAATACAAATGCTCACAAGGCTATATAAACTTTGAACTAAGTGAGATAACCTTCTATAATTTGTGAAATTGAACAATCAGCAGGCTATCTAGTAGAGGGTGGCAGAAGCTCGTGATTCAATATCCTCACATGACTTAAAACAGGAAATCCTGATTGTGACTTCTCATATCTCAAATTGCTCATAACCTAAAGTGCTCATGTATCAAGATATAGCACTGTATTAAGTTTCAAAGTTTTTTAATAAATAAAAGAAGCACAACTAAGTATAAGTAAAAAGCAGAAAGCTGGAAAAGTTTTGTATTAAGTGTTTCTGATAAATGCCTCATATCTCAAATCTATAGAGAACTGAGTGAAATATTTAAGAATGGAAGTCATTCTCCAATTGATAAACAATCAAAGGGTATGAATAGGGAGTTTTAAAATACTTATATAAAAATGTTCTGTCATTATTGATCAAATGGATGCAAATTAAAATAACTGAGGCATCACTTCACATTTTTGATACTGGCTAATAAAACAGAAAAATAAATTGATAAATATTAGAGGCAATGTGTGAAAATTGAGCTAATGCACTGTTAGTTGACTTGTGAATGGATTGAACCATTCTGGAAAGTAATTTGGAATTGCTCTCCATGTCAAAGGGCTATAAAATTGTTTATACCCCTTGATCCAGAAATAGTATTACTTCATAAGTATTCCAAAGGGATTTTTTAGAAAGTAGAGAAAGGACTTATTTGTACAAGAAATTGTAGCAAATTTTATAACAGCTGTTTTTTGGTCTGGTAAGGAATTGGAAACTGAGGTGAGGCCCACTGAATAGAGAATTGTTGAAAAATTTGTGGAAAATCATAATTTAATGGGATACTATTGTGCTATAAGTGATGACTAGCAGGATGCTCTCAGAAAAATATGGAAAGAATTATATAAACTGATGCAAAGTGAAATGAGCAGAACTTTGTATTATGGACAAAGTACACAGTAACAACAATATTATATGATAATCAACATTGATGATGCAGTATTCTAAGTAATACAATAATGCAAGACATTTTTAAAGGCTTCATAATGAAAAAAAGCTATACATCTCCAAAGAAAGAAGTGATAGATAGAGTTTGAATGCAGATCTAGGAATGCTTTTTTTAAACTTTATTTTCTTCCTTTTTAAGGTATCTTCTTCCACTCATGACCAATACAGAAATATGTTTTACATGATATCACATTTATAACCTTTATCAAATTGTTTACCATTTCAGGGAGTGGAAAAGGGAGGCCACAATGGAGAATATTTGAAACTCAAATTTTTAGAATACTAATGTTAAAAATTATTTTAAAATGTAATTGGGAAAAATATTGAACACTTAAAAATATGTTAAATGAAAATGTTGAACTTACTAATCTGTAATATCTCTTTCACTTTTGAAATCCTATGTTCCTGAGTATATGAGCTTACTGGAGTAATTGAGTAATCAAGGTGAAAGAATTATATTGGAGGAAAAGAACAAAGAAAGTTCCTGTAGAAAATAGAAAGAGAAGAGGAATATATTTGAAATTTTCTAAAACCAGAACTCTAGGAAATAAATCTATGAAGAATAACAGAATCCCATAGCCTGAAAAAAAAATTAGATCTAAGAAAAGAAAAATGATAGGCAACATTATGCAATGGATAGTGTACTGGGGATTGTTTGAAACCAAATAAATCATCTGTTACTCTAGATTTAGGTCTGGACCAGTTTCTTACAGTAGGAAAGGGGATTAAAGATTTGTCGAGGGTTATACCTCTCCCCAAAAGGGGGGGGGGTGAACCTCTGGATCCCAGTAATCTAAACTGCCAGACCCAAGTAATAGATATCTCTCCTTGGCAGTGGAGTAACCCCAAGATCCTGAAGGGTACTGACAGTTGGCGTCCCCAAGACCTCAAGGAGGTTATTGTGTCATCTTACTAAGGCTTCCCCCTCTAACCTCTTATTCTCTCTATCCCAGAAACAATCTCTGAGGAGACATACTCCCTCTTCCAAGAAGATAGAACTTGGCTATCTCTCCCCCAAAAGGAAGAGAGAAGAACAATCTTTTCACTCTCTCACCTCCCCCCCATTTTCTCTCTCCCTCCCTCCATCATCCTTGTTCCCTTTTCATCTCTATATTACACTTTCCTGTTGTGTGACATTTTACATTGATTGAGGTTGTAGTTTCACTTGGAGCACACTGTCTCTCTCTCTGCCTGGACCAGCATGGAGGAAGGGAGTAACTGGATCAGTTTCTCTGGATTTTACTTTCCCTTTAAGTTGATTTTAATAAATAGCATTAAATATAATACTTGGAGTAATTGGATATTGATTTTAATCATTACCTTTTGGTGACTCTGGTGGGACTAGAACTCAGAGCTATTTTTTTTAAGCCAGCAGATCCCTGCCCTGGCTACAGCCTGGCTCGCTCCTCCCCCACTGCCTCCACTGATGTGAAATTCTTAATCCTGTAACCATGTTCCATGATTTGTCAACTTCCGGAAAGCCTTTATATGATTGTACATCTTTAATGTCTGTTGTTGATAAACTTCATAATGGATTAATAGAAAGCCCTTTGTATAATTCTGATTTAATATTATTTATAGATGGTTCTTCATTTATGAAGGATGGCATGTGCTATAAGGTGCTGCAGTAGTTACCAAATTTGATACTCTGTGGTCAACTTCCTTACCCTCAAATGTAAGCACACAGGGTGCAGAACTCGCAGATTTGAAACATGTCTGTATTATTGCAAAGAATAAAAGAGCCACAATTTACACAGACTCCCACTATGTCTTTGGCATATGTCATGCTGTTGGCATGCTATGGCTTCAGAGAGGATTCTTAACACCAACTGGAAAATGTATTGCCAGTGCAAACCTTATTACTGAACTTCTTTCTGCCATCCAGCTCCCCAAAGCCATAGTTGTTATTCACAGGGGAAATAGCCAAGCAGATATTGCAGCCAAAAATAGCAGCCTTAGAAGACCCTGAATTAATTACATCATTAACAATTACTGATAATTTAGATTTATCCTTTTTTTATAATGACAAGGAGGTGGAAAAATGGAAGCAGAAATTCAAAGCAAAACAGATTAATGGAGTATGTGTATCATCAGATGGCAAACCCTTGCTCCCTAGAGCTTTCTATAACCAGATTTGTCACTCTATTGATAAACATCATCATTTTGGCATCCAAGGAATTGCAGACTCTGTTAAAAGAGTATGGATAGCACCTAGAATAACTACAATTGCCTCCAAAGTATGTACAGCTTGTCCTACCTGCCAGCCCTTTAATCAACATGTCTTTAGAGGAAAAGTCTTTGGTGGATGTCCTCTTGTTTACACACCATTTGAGCATTTACAAATTGACTTTGTCTCTATGCAAAAAATCTGGACAGTATAAATTTTGTCTAATCATAGTCGATCAACTGACCAGGTGGCCTGAAGCATTTCCTACTGCTCATACCAAAGCAGCTTTTATTGCCAAAGTCCTTTTGAATGAAATTATTACTCATTTTGGCCTGCCAGCACAAATTGATTCAGATAAAGGAACTCATCTTACTACTTTGGTCTATATTAAAAAAAGATAAAAGAGGGAAGTTTGTACCCCAATGGAAGTTTGAACTTTTGGTATGGAGAGGGGGGAAGAGAGGAGAACCCTTTTCTCAAAGCAGGGTTCAGGGGAGACAGTAGATGTAATGAGTTGGCTCAGAGAGAGGAGAGGGGATTTGAAGATTTTCCCTCTTCTGCCTTCCCTCTTTAGCTAAAGCTGCTGTCCCAGATTCACTCTTGTCCCTCTTGTCCCCCCTCCACTACTCAAGACTAAAAGGTCTCCCCTTGATCTGTTCACTCATACTCAGCCTGAGGGACAGATAACTTTTAATGTCAATTCAATCAGGTAATACAAAAGGAAATAACAGGCAGGAAAGAATGGGAAAAGGAATATTGGGAAAGGGAGTATCTGTCTCTATCTAAACCCTTTCCCCTCTCTCCTCCAGTTTGGGGGAACTCAGACCTTGGCAGCCTGAGCATCATGAGAGAAAGTCAGATTGACTCATCCCTGGGCAACAGGAGCTGAGGTAAAATCTGCTCAGGTTTCTCTTCAGAAGTCCCTTCAATTGGGAAGTGTTGGGGTGAAAGACTTCCAGTCACCAACAGGAAAAATGGGTAACCCTCAGAAGAAAGTATTTTCCCAAATTCTCTCTTTGGCATCTCTAGACCTAGAGACCCTCACTGCTCTCCGATCCAGAGTCTTCTCCTCCTCCAGATTCTACTCCTGGGGCCCCTTCCCTGACGAGGTGATCAATTTCACATATTCTTCAGCCTGGCACTTTTTCTCTAGTGCCAATCTCTGTCACAGATCTTATCTCAAATTTATTCATGTTTGGGGATGACTCCTAAATTTCATATACCATATCATCCCCAGAGCTCTGGTCAATTTGAACTAATGAATAAAGAACTTAAAACCATGATTGGCAAATTGTGCATGAAGACTCATTTAAAGTGGCCTGAAATTCTACCTCTGGCCCTATTTTATCTCAGAAGCAGACCCGGAGGTGATTTATACATCTCACCATTTGTGATGCTATTTGGACATCCACCTATTCAGGCACAACAATTTATCTGTGCCTAAACATCACTATTAGTAGGTGATACAACCATTGGTACATATATCAGATAATTACAAACAAAATTTCAAGAACTCCTCAACCCTGGAGTTGCTGTTCAAGCAGGCCCCATTGATTTCTCCCTTCATGATTTAGACCCAGGTGATAGTGTATACATAAAGAATTTTAAACATACTGGGTCTACTGAACCTACTTATGATGGACAATTCAAAATCCTACTAATTATACCAATAGCCAAAACAATTGGGGAGAGGGACTTAAACATTCTTTGTAGCCTTGTAAAAGGAGTATCTTCTGTTGATGATGAATAATTGCTTATACTGATTGTATTTGACTATTGATTGTGATTAGACTTCTTTATTGCTGGATTTGTACTATTTTGTTGCACTTTATTTAGTTGATTCTTGTATTTGCACAAATTGCCTTATAGGGCAACACATATACTACCTCAAAGAAGAAAATCTGTATTAGTGACCTATATTGACCTGATGTGCCATAAAATTTCTGTGCCTTTTCTATTTTTTTTATTTTCTTGAATGTATTATTGCTTTGTCTACTTCATTGCACTCACACTGTGGATCATAGTAAGTCAAAGAGGAAATGAATCTTATTTTTTGAAAACTAGCTTCTATACATTACCTCCATGATTGTGAAATATGCACAATTTTAATATTTTGTTTTCTTCCTACATGTGTCATACAGTATTTGATTTTTTCTTCTTTTCTAATTTTTGTGCCTTTGAAACATTTATTACTAGTATTGAAAATTTGGGTTTTTTAAAACTATTTTTACTTTTTGCAATAGAATAAGCTAAGATGTCCATTTACCTAGCATATAAAAATATACCCCAAAAGCTTTGGACTATGATAATGTAAACCTTAAAATTTCTTAGATTTATGAATGTTGGAAATTTTCCCATTGGGAAATTTCATACTTAAAAAAATCTCCTACTGATAGTAAGAACTCTATTGGAATATGAAACTCCTTGGCACTGGAGGATCCTTCTCCTCCCTACTTAAGACTACTTTAGGACAGAAACCTTTTGCTAAACAATGGAAAAGGCTTTGACCTATGCTTAAGCATAGAACAGGAAGTTCTTTGAGTCATGATTGATTTTAGAATTGATACAATAGAGATACTTGGAATGACAGAACCAGGTCTTGGAAACTACAATCTCCACCCTACTCAGAGTAACAGGATTTAGGAAGGGCTGAAGCAAAGATCAAGATTTAATTATTTGAGAATATGACCTTCAACAGACATGTGCAAAGGGGAGAGACCTCTGGGAGGTCCTGGGTTAAGCTAGAGCCACCATTGGCACAGGGGAGACATCGACAGTGATTGGTAGATGTGAGAACTGAGGGGAGGGAACTTAGTTTGTTTCCTTAAATATAGCAGGGTAAGAGGTTGCTCGGAAGTAGGAGAGAGGTTTCTCTGAAGGAGGACAGAGGAGGTTGCTCTGAAGGAGGTCTGAGAGGAGAGAGGTCCTGGAGGGAGAGCTCCTGGAGAGGTCTTGAAGGAGGCTGTGGAAGGAGAACTCAGGAGGAGTCAGGAGGAGAATTCTCTGGAAACATTGCTTGAAAGGAGGCTCTCTTGAAGGTGGAACCTGAGGTTGGCATGAGAATCTTTACCTAGAGAGATCTTGGGTGAGTGATAAAACCAACTGACTGATTTATCTCTTAGGACTGAGGTCTAGGCCTTATTGGCTTGAGGCCCTTCATTCTTATTCCTTTCTTACTTTCTCTCTTTTTCTATTGATTAATCAGTGTATTATAAATTAAATTTCTCTATAAAGCCCAGTTGGCTTGGGCATATTCATAAATTGGGAATATATTCCCTGGCGACCATCTTATATTTATATAAAACCAAGACACAGTAGAAAACATATTTCAGCTGTCATAATTGTTATATATTTCCCTTGCTCCCAAACACTTTAATTATCACAGTTTATGGCTCCCACTCTCTTATCTACAACTATTTAATGCTCAAAACTATTTTAAATCTAACAGTAACCTGCCACTAGTTATTTAACTATTATGAGACTTTTGCTCAATGACTATGTCTAATCCAAGGAAAAACAGACCACAAAGGAGTACAGAATTTGACCTGCAAAGTGCCACATTAGCACAAAATGTAAAAGAAACCAAGCCAATCCTACAGGGAATGATGACATTATGCGCAAAACCAAAAAACTTGGTCATGTGTGAGACTTGAGGTTTTGTTTGTTTAACATGTGTTAAATGCAGCCTTGTACCACACTCTATATCAAGCATATAACATTGATTGTTCTGGCTCCATTATCCCAAAAAAGTGAAGAAAAGGGTTGAATTGGAGAAATCTATTTCTCATTTGTTGAGATCTAATCTCTTTTCCATTTCCTCTCATGATGTGGCAACTTACTGATAAATTGGGTTGGTGAGTGATTGCCGTTGCACACTTATGGGACATGGATTGCTATAAGAACCTGTTGTGATTTGTGAAATTTTTTTTATTTACTTCTTCCCAGGATTTTTTTTTTCAGTTTTTATTTTATATTCTATATTTCACTCAGAGGTTATTTTTCTATTTTCTTTGGATTCTTTGATATTTTTGATAATTGATTCTGTGACCACGAAAATATGGTTTCAAGACTGCAAATTGCCAAAAATATAAAGATAATTTTAGTGTCTTGATTTTGTATCAAAAATAAGTGGTCGCCATGGGAAAAATTCCCAAATATGAAATACCCAAGTCAGCTGGGTTTTATGGAGATTTTAATTAATACGAATGAAGGAATTAGGGGAAGGGAGAGAGACAGAGTAAGAGAAAATAGTAGGAAAAGGCTATGGCCTAGGACTTCCTCTTTAAGAGAGAAAACTAAATCAGTCTTTTATCCACTCACCACAAGATTTTGTATCAAGCAAAATTACAACTAAGTTCAGAGGCCCAGCTACTCCAACTAGTCCGGGATCCAACTAACTCTAAGTTGAGAGAGCCAGCTCCTTTTAAAGAGAAATTTCTCTTACATCACCTCCCCTAAATTTTCACATCTACCAATCATAATAGACATTTTCCACAGGACTTACCATTCTTAATTCACATCTTCTTTTGTTCTCACCTTCCCTGAGTAGACTAAAACTTCACATCTCTTGCTAAGCTTGCCCTTTGTAAGTTGCTTGACTTTTTTAGTGATTAATTTAACCTTTATAGGTACTTTGCATCCTTTTGTATTAGATCTAAAAATAGACCTAGCTTAAGGTTTTGGCCTCACTATAAGTATGAGTTAGGGACTTTTTCATTTTTCAGTAAGGAGTTTTACAACTTCATCTTCCCCTAAAGTATGCCTAAGTATGAGTGGAGTAACGTTAAGATTCCCAATACATTCCTGATCAAGTACCTCCATTGTTTGAATGGGGTATAGCCTTAACCAAATGTTCTAAGGTAGAGTCCGAGCAGATTTAAGATTCACAATTCATATGCCTTATGACTCGACCATGTATTCCTGTGTAATTCCTATGTGTATCCCTGTATCCTCATCAAGGGAGGGAAGTATTATTATTTTCCTCAGAGGGAACAACATTATTGTTGTGAACTTTGATTTTAACTTGAATTTAACTAATTTAGAACAAGAAACTACCTCTCAAAATCTAGAAGGAATTGTGAAGATTCCTGGAGAGACCACATGCTGCAACAGAATATTCAGATTAAACTTTGAGATATGGTGAATTTGAACTTTGGGAGGTTTGAAATGCTTTTGTTTTGAATGTACACTCTTATGCCAAAGGGGACTGCCCCCTAATTGGCTTTTTGTCAATGCAACTATTATATTTGTTCCTTTTCTTTTTTCTCTTATCACCAAATTATTGTAATTTCTCTTTAAAAACTGGGATATTTGTATATACCCTTAGTTCATGTTATGTTAGTTATGTTTTCATGATCCATTGTGGAGACAGGTCTCCCAAAGGATCACAGGGGGAATTGTGTTATTTAGAATGTATTCCCCGACCTCCATTTCCCATAATTCCCTTTTACCTTTCCTGTTGTGCATCATTTTACATTGTTTGAGGTTTAGTTTCAGTTTTAAACATGCTGTCTCTCTGCCTTGTTGGTGTGGAGGAAAGGAGTAGCTGGCTCAGTTTTTCTGGTTTTTACTTTCTCTTTGCTCTCAGTTGATTTAAATAAATGATATTAAATATAATACTTGGAGTAATTTGATCTTAACTTTAATCTTTACAGGATCTCAAGAGTCAATTGAATGATCAGATGGAGGGAAATCTCAGAGGTCTTAGTCCTCAGACCATCACATCAGCCTCCAAGAACTGAAACTGTTAAAAGTCCAGAAAATAAGCTAAAAATAGCATCAAGGAAGGACTGAAGTTTCAGACAGTACCCAAATTCCTCAGAAAACAAAGCCTACCTATAATTAGATAGTAAAAATGAGCAAACAAATAAAAGGCAACTGAAGCTAAAGAATTTTTTATGGAGACAAAGAGCAGAGTACAGAAAAAAGAGACAGTGAAAAGCAAAGGAAACACATGCACACTCCAAAAGAAAAGTATATATTGGACACATATTCTGGAAGAGCTAAAAAAATAGACTTCAAAAGCCAATTAAGAGAGGCAGAGGAAAAGTGGGAAAGAGAAAGGAAAGTGATACATGGAGAAAGAAAGCAAAGCAAGGAGAAATGAGAGTGATGCAAGAAGAAATTGCTAATTGAAAAAGGAGAACCAAACAGTGACAGAGAAAATTCAGGTCTTGAAAATCAGAAATGACTACCTAGAAACAAATTATTTTATGAGAAGCCAAGAAACAATAAAGCAGAATCGATGAAATAAATAAAAAAAAAACAGAGGAAAATATGAAATATCTTATTGAAAAAATTACTAACCTAGAAAATAGATCTAGGAGAGATGATTTGAGAATTACTAGACTAACTGAAATCCTTGACCAAGAAAAATAAAGGACATGATATTATGAGAAATTATCAAAGAAAGAATGCCCAGAGATCTTCAAACATGAAAATAAAATGGAAATGGAAAGAACTCACAGATCATATCCAGATAGAAATCCTCAAATGACAACTTCCAGAAATGTAATAGGTAAATGCAAGAGCCATCAAGCTAAGGAGATAATTTTTCAAGCATCAGAAAGAAACAATTCAAACACCATGGAGCTACAATCAGGATCAATCAGGACCTAGACACTTCTACATTAAAGGACTCAAAGGCATGGAATATGATATTCAGGAAGGCAAAACATTCTAGTTTACAACCAAACCCAGAGTCATCTATACAGCAAAAGTGAGTACATTCTTTCAGGGGGTAAAAATGAACATTTAATAAGATAGTGGATTTCTGAGAATTCCTGGTGAATAAGCCAGACCTAAACAAATAATATGAAGTCCAAACATGAAACACGAGAGAAGTCCAAAAAGGTAAATGAGAAAGAAAAATTAAGGTACTCATTAAAGTCATTGTCTACATGGAAAGAGGATATCTGCAATTCTTAAAAATTAGTCTTAGTAGTAGAGAAGATAGAAGGAATTAACCCAGAAAGAGAGTGGGGAAGGAAGCTAATTTTGATGATCTGATGTATATGATAATATATGATGATGTGATGTGTATTTAAATGTAATGATAAATTATATATATATATATATGTATGTATATATATATGATATGTATGGATATGAATGATATGTAAAAAAAAGGAAAGGCTGAAAAAGGGTTGAACTGAGAGAAAAGGGAAAGGAGAGATAGAATGGGGTAAATTATATAACATAAATAGGTGTGAAAAGTCATTTTAGAGAGGGGATGCTAAGGGCGGTGATGGGCAATGTTTAAAATTACGCATTTGAGGAGGCTGAGTCAAGATGGCAGCATAGAGGCAGCAAAAGTTCAGACATCTAAAAACCCTTCCTTACCGCTTACAAACTAAATGCTCCTAGGGGACTGAAAATCAAACCTAACAACAGGACAGAGCCAAGGAACCCTCCTGCTGGACTCAAATTAAAAAGGTAAGCTCCCCAAAAGCCTGAATTTGAGAATACTTGGGTTTAAGGGGAAAGAATAAGGAAGGCCCCAGGTCCCCACCCCCACCTAGAGTGCTGAGCCTCCAGCAGTAGCTGGAACTTCTGGATGGGCATTGGTGCTGGTCTGGATGGGCAATGGTGCTGGAGGGAGTAGTTTGTGGGAAAAGCTTTGCCAGGCTCAGAGGGTTAATCACAGGCCGTGGGGAAGCAGTTGAAGAAGCAGAGCATAGAGAGGGCAGCCTAGTTGCAGCAGTGGAGACACTCCATATTGGCCCCTTCTTCCTGAGGTTTTGGCCTCAAAGCACATCCAGGTTTGATTCTCAGCTGGGCTTAATCCCATCAAAGCCTTCAGAGGGCAGGGAAGCTCAAGCTCCCAAACTCCTCCCTCACAGACTGCTCTAAGAGATTTAATGACTAAGATCCAAGGGTGAAGGCTGACATAAAAGCCCAAAACCAGAAATGCAACATAAAATGAGAGTAGCAAAAGCACAGGCAACTACAGGAAGTAAAGAAGGGATAAATATGAGCAAACAACAGAAAAAAAAAAGAAATTACAATTGACAGCTTCTGTCCAGGCAATGAACAAAGAACAAATGGAACAGAGAAGGATGAAGGAACAGCAAGCAAAAAAACCAGAAACTCCAGCAAATTGGATACAGGCTTTGGAAGAACTCAAAATACAATTCAAAACACAATTAAGAGAGGCTGAAGTCAACTGGGAAAAACTTAAAAAGAAAGATAAGTCTTTTGGAAACAGAAAACTGTCTTGAAAGCCGAAATTAAACTTACTCATTTAACTAAATGTTTACCTTACAAAACAGTTACATTATAACTGCATTAGAGAGGGAAAAACCAGTATATTCATTGGGGTATAGAATTCCATCTTAGCTTTCAGAGAAATAGAAGGGATTTAAGACAAGAGAAGGGGAAGGTAATTGGAAGAAGGGTAAGTGGGGAGGTGACAAAAAGCAAAATACTGGTGAGGAGAAACAGAGTGAAAGGGAATAGAGCAGGATCTAAAGAGGATATGAAGGGCAACATACAGTGAGTAATCTAACTCTGAATGTAAATGGGATGAACTCACCCATAAAACAGAAACAGATAGCAAAGTAAATTTAAAACAGAATCCTACTATATGTTGTTTACAAAAAATACATTTGAGGCAGGATGACACACACAGATTCAATGTAAAAAGATGAAGCAAAATTTATTATGCATTATCTTAAGTAAAAAAAGTAGGAGTAGTAATCATGATACCAGATAAAGCTAAAGTAGAAAGTGATCTAACTAAAAGAGGTAAGGAAGAAAATTACATATTGCTAAAAGATACTATAAACAATAAAGTAATATCATTACTAAGCATCTATGCAACAAATGGCATAACATCTAGATTTCTAAAGGAGAAGTTAAAGAATTTTAAGGAGGAAGTAAATAGTTAGACCATACTAGTGAGGGATCTCAACCTTCCCCTTTCAGAACTAGACAAATCAAACCAAAAAAAAAAAAAAAAACAAATAAGGAAGAAGGGAAGTGAATGAAATGTAAGAATAATTAGAGTTAAAGGATATCTGAAGAAAATTGAACAGGGAATAAAAAGGAATGTACCTTCTCAACACATATGATATACAATACTTCATCATGTAGTATGGCATAGAAATATTGCAAACAAACATAGAAAAGCAGAAATAATAAATTTGACTTTTTCAGATCATAATAAGATAAAAATTACACTTGACAAGGGTCCATGGAAAGGCAAATTTAAAATTAATTGGAAACTAAATAATGTAATTCTTCAAAACTTTTGGGTCAAAAAACAAATCATAGAATCAATTAGAGACTTCATTAAAGAGAATGACAATGAGGAGACAACATATCAAGATCTATGAGATATAGCCAAAGCAGTATTCAGGAAAAATTTTATATCCCCGAGTTCCTATATCAACAAAATAGAGAGGCAGGGAATCAATGATTTGGGCTTTCAACTTAAAAAATATATTAAAAAAGAACAAATTTAAAATCCTGAGATAAAAACTAAATTGGAAAGTCTAAAAATTAAAGTAGAAATTAGTAAAATTTAAAGTAAAAGAACTATTTGACTAATAAATATGATCAGGAGGTGGAACTTTGAAAAAACAAATATAACAGATAAAGTACTGGTAAATCTAATTTAAAAAGAATGAAGAAATTCTAATTAATAGTATCAAAAATGAAAAGGGAGCTCTCACTTCTAATGAAGAGGAAATTAATACAATTATTAAAAACCACTATGCCAGTATGGGAGAGATTAGGTTTTGATCAACATCTCACACCCTACATCAAGATAAACTCAGAATGGGTGAATGACCTGAATATAAAGAAGGAAACTATAAGCAAATTAGGTGAACACAGAATAGTATACAAGTCATCTTGTGGGAAAGGAAAATTTTAAAACCAAGCAAGAGCTAGAAAAAAAAAATCACAAAATGTAAAATGAAGAATTTTGATTACATCAAATTAAAAGTTCTTGGTACAAATACAACTAATGCATCCAAAATTAGAAGGTAAGGAACAAATTTGGAAACAATATTCATTTAAAAAAAAAAAACCTCTGACAAAGGTCTTGTTACTCAAATTTATAAAGAACTAAACCAATTGTACAAAAAAATCAAGTCATTCTCCAATTGATAAATGGGCAAGGGACATGAATAGGCAATTTTCAGTTAAAGAAATCAAAATTATTAATAAGCACATGAAAAAGTCTTCTAAATCTTTTATAATCAGAGAAATGTAAATCAAAACAACTCTTAGGTATCACCTCACACCTAGCAGATTGGCTAACATGACAGCAAAGATGTCAAAACATGACAGTAATGAATGCTGGAGGGGATGTGGCAGAATTGGAAAACTAATGCATTTCTGGTGGAGTTGTGAATTTTTCTAACCACTCTGGAAGGCAATTTGGAACTATGCCCAAAGGACATAGTTTGATCCAGCAATACCACTACTAGGTTTATACCCTAAAGACGAAAAATGTTTGTACAAAAATATTCATAGTTGCATACTTTGTGGTGGTAAAATATCAGCAAATGAGTTGTTATCCCTTGATTAGGGAATGACTGAACAAATCCTGGTATATGATAATGATGGAATACTATTGTGCTATAAGGAATGATGAACTGGCAGATTTCTATATGAATTGGAAGAACCTCCGGGAACACATGCAGAGTGAAATGAGCAGAACCAAAGGATCATTACACACAGAAAGTGAAACAAGTGTGAAACAATTCAATGTGATGAACTCTGATACTATAAGATAATCCCAAGGGACTTCTGAGAAAGAATCCTATCCACATCAAGAGAAAAATCTGTGGAAATAGAAACACAGAAGAAAACAAATGACTTATAATTTGTTTATATGGATATATGATCTGGAGTGTGGGTTTTAAAAGACTGATCTATTGAAAAATTGAATAATATGGAAATAGGTAAAAGTGATAAAACTTGTATAACCCAGTGGAAATGCTGATTGGATCTGGGAGGGGATATGGGAGGAAAAGAAAATGAAATATGTAAACATGGACAATATTTTTAAAATAAAAATTATTAAAAAAAGAAAATCTCTTTTAAAAAGGTTAGGTGTGTCTTATGTCTAGATGTGATAGATGCTGCTGTTTTCTGCTTTCCTACTCTGATGGAGTGAAGGGCTTTCCTGAGGTTAGGAAAAATATCTATGTACCCTGTACAACCAGAACCTGAACTTTCCTTGTTCTTTACACTTGGACTTTATGTTCTCAATCTACATTTCTCTTTGCCTAAAGGAACCTTTAGGTTTCTGAAATGGTTCAGTACCTTACATACTGGGCTGGGTTCAGGTGATCAGGGGCATGTAGGTTGGACTCATTCCTAAAGGAGTAGGGAAAGATTTTTGGTTTTCTTTTCTCCAAAATACAAAAGTCCCAACCTTCAGAGGTACCAGAATGAGATATAAGATCTGACTGGTAGGCAATGCTTTATTGAATTGGCATGACAAGTTGGAGACCATGATGACTGTGGAGGCATAATGCGAGTATTTTATATCCTTTTTTTTTACTGAGGGAATTCTATTCTTTAAATTTTTCTTATGATGAGTAAAAGCTGGTTTTAAATGATCTTTTATGGTTTATTAGTGCCTCATTGTTTTATAATAATTTCTTTGAAGTACTAGACTTACCTGGCTCAGAATATCAGTGTTACCAAAAAGAATTACCAAGGTCCCTTCTAGAAAGATACTCCACCTAGCAGAAAACTATTTTTTCCTCCATCACAAAATAAATGTTTAAATCACCAAAAGTTCATAAATATTCTTTTACACACACTTTAGACATAAAATAATAACCTATGAAAACTATTATACTCCTCTGAGGGGTCATGAGAAAAAAAAGTTTTTGAAAGTGCACTGTCTAAAAAACTTTCAAGTCCCTTTCTTCTGAATAGCCAAACATAGTTCTTTCATCCCCCAGCTTCAGAATGATCATATTGGTGGCCATCTCAAGAAACAACTTATTCATAGGTTAGCTGCCACATAACAGCTCTATGAAGAAAGAGTTATTATTCAGCCCATTTTATGATTGAGAAAACCAATTCAAGTAGATAACATGATGTGACCAGGGTCACACAGCTAATGAGAATCTGAGATAAAATTTGAACTCAACTCCAGGCTCAGTTCTCTCTCCACCATTAGCTACCTGGAGCAGTGTCAACTGCTGGAGATACAAAGAAACAGTCTAATGAAGGAGATATAACAATTCTGTAAAAAATAAGGCATACAGAACAAATGTAAAATTATCAATAGACTTAGACTTATAAGAGATTGGGAAAGATTTCTTTTAGGTGGCAGGTGAGACTTTAGCTGAGACTTGAAGGAAACCAGGGAAGCTAAAAAAATAGCAGAAAGGAATGAGAGCAATCCAGTCATGGATGGAAGTTAGAGAAAATGCTTATAGATGACAGATGGAGTGTTCTAGGAACAAAAAGGAGGCCAGTATAATCAGCATGGGAGATGGGGAGAAAATGGAATGGATAAATGTAGAATAAGGTATAAGAAGACTAGAAACTTTGGGGAGGTAGAGGTTAAGAAGAGCATTGAAGGTCAAACAATGGGTTTTACATTTAATCTTGAAAGTGATCACAAATCACTACAGTGTATTGGATGAAGAGGTGACATGCTTGGATCAGAAATTGAGGAAAATCTCTTTGGTAGCTGAATAAAGTAGGGAGAGATTTGAATCTGCCAAACCCACCAGCAAGCTATTGCAGTAATCTAGGTATGACATTATGAAGGTGTCCATAACAATATTAGAGACTGAGGCACGTTTTGAGAGATGTTATAAAATCAAAATGGACAGGACCTGGTGACAAATTGGATATTAGGAAATGTGAGATAATGACTGTAGAATTAACTCTAAGTTGTGATCCTAAAGTACTGGGAAGATAATGGTTCCCTCAACAATAAGAGAAACATTTGGAAGATAAAAGCGTTAGGAGGGAAGATAACAAATTCTGTTTTGGATGTACTGAGTTTGTGATGTCTATTGGACATCCAGTTTGAGATGTATAATGGGTAGCTGTAGATGGGAGGCTGGAGGTCAGCAGAGAGGGTATGGATGAATATATAGATTTGAGAATCATAAGAATAAAAGCTGTAATTGAATCCTTGGGAGGTGATTAGACCACCAAGTGAAGTTGTACAGAAAGAGAAGAGTCCAAGACAGAGATTTGTGGGACACTCACAGTTAGTATAGTAGTATTCAGGCCCATATCTTAATTCCAAAATATATTGGTGTGACCATGGCCAAATTATTTAACCTGTGGGATCCCCAGTTTCTTCCTCCGTAAAACAGGCTTTATAATATCCATAGCCAAATCCAAGTAAGTTTGGCATTTTTACCACAAGGTACTTGAGAGCACAAATGATTAAATGTATGCAGAGTTTTTCAGAACTAAATAAACACTAGCTCTCATTAGATACTAACAGTCTCCTTTGTTTGTATGTTATTTTAGAACCAGAACTATAATTTAACGGCTATGAGGAATTCCTGGTAAGCAAACTCCCTCCATTCATGTAGGTCAGCATCAACTTTACAATGTATAGACCAATAGTTGCCCAGAGCACAAAGACATTAATTTGCTCATGGTCACACAGTGAGTATGCTTCAGAGGCAAGACTTGAAGCTGGACCCCCTGTTTGAACCAATCCAATATGACATGATACCTCTGGTTATTTTTTTAATTTTACGGAATATATAAATATTTTAGGAATAGATGCATATTGTGCATATAGAAACACACATATATTTAAAATATATAAATACCCTGTTTTCATAGTTTTAGGGAATTTTAAGCACAGTTAACATAAATACACATTATATGTACAAATATATCCAAAAGTATTATTTGTAAATTATGATTGAAACTGTAATTATAATTATAAAGTAAAAGAGAACTACAAAACTTCTCATAATAAAAACTGTGTCTCATCTAAAGAAAAGTAGCATTTAAATTCAAGATTTATTTTTTCCAGCTTTTTTCACAAAGAAAGGTACATGTGTAAACATGACAAACATATGCAACTCCTTAGCCAGCTTTATAAAATGTCACCCAAAATCCAGCTTCGCTCTCTATATTGTGTAATAGTTAAAGAATTTGTAGAGGATTTGAAGAGGGATCAGGGATAAGGAAGGTTTTGTAACAGGGAATGGAGGAGTTGAAAGGAGAGAGGGAACATGGCTGCCAGTGAAGTAAAAGGAGAGAGATGCTCCCTGCTGAGAGGTTGTTTTTGAAAAATGGGGTTCCTGAGAAATGGGCCACTTATGATAGCCTGAGGGAATGTCTCCTCTATGGATGGATGCTGAAGATGCCCCAGAGCAGGTAAGCATGGACCCTCCTGAGGGACAAGCCTTTCCCCAGACTTTGGTCGCCCAGCTGGGGTCCAATAAGGACCATTTATAGTTGAATGGCTGTCCTGAGGTTCAGCTCCCTTTATGTCCCCTGAAATGTTAATCCTCTTATCTGACTGCAATATTCAAAT